>NC_040093.1:50526418-50829448 GCF_003369695.1 Bos indicus x Bos taurus
TATTCTTGCTTTGAGAACCCCATGAACAGTATGAAAAGGCAAAATGATAGGATACTGAAAGATGAACTCCCCGGGTCGGTAGGTGCCCAATATGCTACTGGAGATCAGTGGAGAAATAACTCCAGAAAGAATGAAGGGATGGAGCCAAAGCAAAAACACACCCAGTTGTGGATGTGACTGGTGATAGAAGCAGGGTCCAATGCTGTAAAGAGCAATATTGCATAGGAACCTGGAATGTAAGGTCCATGAATCAAGGCAAATTGGAAGTGGTCAAACAGGAGATGGCAAGAGTGAACGTCGACATGGACTATACAGTCCATGGAATTCTCCAGGCCAGAATACTGGAGTGGGTAGCCTTTCCCTGCTCCAGGGGATCTTCCCAACCCAAGGATCAAACCCAGGTCTCCTGCACTGCAGGTGGATTCTTTACCAGCTGAGCCACCAGGGAAGCCCTTGAGTGTTGTAAGCAAACAGCAAATTAGCCAAGATAACGGTGGTGGTCAGGCTTTCTCACCCCACAGCCTCTCGCCCCACATTTTGTAAATACATGGTTATGTAACAGTTGAGATCACTTATAGCACTGCATATGCACATCACAATGTACTCACTTGGCCACAGGCCGCTTTTGTTCTGTTTGCCTATATAAGCTCCACCTGAAAAGCCCTTGTGACTGCATTATGGCTGCGTCTGCTGGGTCAACTGTGAGAGAACACGGCATGTCTGCTGCTACAGCTGCTGTGCTAGTCAGGAGAAAATAAACACGTTTGCCGTTCCTACAGCTCCTTGAGTTTTCTTCCAGCTTCTCCGCTCTCGCCTTGACTACCGTGGGTTCAGCAAACAGTGAGATACAGCAAGACAAGCGTCCAGCAATAGATGTATTGAGGGATGGCGGATAGAAGGAGATACAAATAGGAACCTTCCCAGGCCCTGGTCCAAGGTTCTGAAAAACCTCAAGCTGCTTCTATGTTGGAAGAATGTGGAATAACCTTGATTTAAGAGTGGAGAGCTGGCCGGTGAACTGGCTTTTGCTGGACTGTGTGACTTGAACCTGCAGGCTTCTGTGAGCAGCAGTGCTGGTGGGTATGGCTGCCATCTAGTGCCAGATGTCACCTTCTGCAAGTTGTTTACTTGCTGTTTCTAGCTGAAGGGCATTTGGGGAGCCAAATGGAAGTAGGAGGTCATTACCTCTATCATCAGGAAGATGATAAAATCAGGCTTTTGATATTATCTCTAATTTATCTTATAGATACAGTCCAGAATCAAACTGATTGGATGGGATAAAAGGGCAATCATTTCACAATATAAAATTTGTGTCTCATTTCAAACCTCTAGGTTACTGTGAATTTCGTAGATGCTAGATAATCTTTTTTATAAAGAAATCCTGGAATGGTCACATTTATGATTCAGGAGTCTTGTAAGAAACAGGTAGCATGCTTCAAAGGGGTGGCTGGGGAGAGTTTAATGAAAGGGCTACTCAGAAAGGATGGGAAGGGACCCAGGGAAACAATCAAGACCAGGAAAGCACTGTGGAGTTAGTGACAGTCGGAAGCAGCTAGCACTCACAGGCCAGATGGAGCAAAAAGCAGAAGAGGACCCAGAAGGACCGTTCCACAGGAGAGAGCCACTTGGCAGATGCTGTGGCCTCAGCTGTGGTTCTTGGTCGGGAAGCACACCCTTAGAGGAGGATTCACGTGAAAGCAGTGTAATAAGGAATCCTTGGACAGATGGGAAGGGGTGGGGGCGCAGAAGCAGGGCAGAGGAGAGATCAGCAAGATGCTATCTCAGGCAGAGTTCTGTGGAAGGCAGTGTTAGCCTGACCCCTCAGAGGAACTTTGAGAGGTAGGTTGTTTCTCAGAAGGTCTACCTGGAGGCAAAGAGGCTTGGCATTGAGACTCTTAACTTGCCAGTCATTGGTCAGGTGGATGGGGATGAGAGGAAACAGGGGATTACCCAGGACCTGGACCTTCTAAATATTCAGTTAGGGTGAAGCTCTAACTCCGGGGCTCTGTGAGCACTACCTGGGCACAGCTGAAGGTTCTGGGTGTTAGAAGAACACGCTGAAAATCACTACAAAGGCATCCAAAGGGATCTGTGTGAAGCAAGAGCATCTGTTTCTACCGGGGATTAAGCCAGTGAGACATGATGGTTCAGTTAACTCCTGAAGGAGGAAGACACTGAGATGGATTTGGAGTACCAGAGGTTTATTTAGGGGAGAGGGTAATGTCTGATAGAGGGGGGCCTCAACACAATCTGAGCTGACATTCTCAGCCAGTCCCACAGAAACTCTAAAAAAAAGATTGTCCATTAGAGGAGTTATGCAGTGGGCAGAAGTGACCAGGCCCTCGTACCCCTGGTATGCCCAGGAATTGATCAGACCAGGAAGGGCACGGATCCTGAAGATGGTACCGCTGGAGGCTCTTGGCTAAAGGTGCTCCTTGTGGCTGAATGGCAAGTTCTTTTACAAGGGGGGTCCAAGTGGAGCACTCCCTCAGCTGCCACACTTAATCAAATGCGGTGTTGCTGTTGTCTCAGCCACCTCCCCAACACCAGGAAAGAAGAGCTTCCTGCACGGAGTAGAGAAATGAGAGGCGGAGGCACCTCCCTGGTGGTCCACTGCTTAAGAATCTGCCTTCCAATGCAAAGGATGTGGGTTCGACCCCTGGTTAGGGAATTAAGACTGAGTCTACATGCTGCAACCAAAGTCCAAACATCACAAAAAAGATCCCATGCCCTGCAACTAAGACCCAGTGCAGCCACATAGATGAAATAAATAAATATTAAAAGAAAAGAAACAATAGGCCCAGAGAGAAGTGTTGTCTTGGTGGCTCACTTGAGTACATAGATTCAGCTACAGCTGAAGCCCAGTCGCATGCTTGGCTTTTTTGGTTATGTGAACCAGTGAACAGTCTTTCTGCGTAAGCTAATTCGAGTTTGAGTTTTCTTTTTCAGCAAAAGAAACCTTCCTGATTAATATGCTCTCTGAGCTTTACTTTCCTTAACTGTAAAATGTGACTTGGGGTTTGAGAAGGAAGAAGGACAACTAATATAAAGCACAGGCGCAGAGTAGATGTCCCCAGATAGTACTTAATACTATCAGAGAAAAAGGAAAAGGAGGCAAAGCAAGGCAAGGGACACCTCTGGAGGGCCCTCTGTGTCCAGGGCCGGCCAGTGGGCTAAGTTCGGTGCTCAGCAAAGGCTGGTACCTGTCTTGAACTTTCCAGAGGTACTCAGCTATCAAACAGGGCTTGCCTCTTAAGTTGCTTTGAGCCTGTGACTTTCCTGCGGTGAATGCTCCCTGATCCAGTGTGTTACCGGCCTTATAGGAAGATAAGAAAAGCTCTCTTTCAGGACAAGATGAGAGAGTCTTCTCACTGTCTTTTTCTTTATATGGACACTTCTCTGTATTTGTTTTTGTTACTATTATTGTTTGTAGACTATTCCTTTGTGGAAATATGTGAAGTTTATAGCAAAATAAAAAGAATAAATATGAAATGACACCTTTGCAGTGTTGCGATGATGCCAACGCTTTAGGGGGAAAAACCAAGAAAGCACAAAGACCTATAATTTATAACTCAGGAGTTATTTTTAGTTTTCCAAGAGGAATAAGAAACTTTATATTTTAAAGATCTGCTGAGCTTCCCACTGTTCTTCTTCTCCTCTCCCGCCAAAATTATAACAACTTTGACTCCCCAGTAGAGATTTTGTGTTCTGAATATTAAAACAATGACAGGAGTTGGGGAGAGAAGGCGCTGTTACATCTAAATTCTCCCAATCTCCCCGAGGAAGCGCGTGTCCTAATTACAGGAGTGAACAAAAAGTGGCTTTGCATAGCCATTTTGGTTCACCAAGTACTTAATACCTATTATTAAAGAAGCTTCTGACTGTCTAATTGCATATTGTGAGACTAGAGCAACTACAGGTACTTTAGCAGCACATGTGAAAGATCTTGAACAAAGTTAGAAATAGCATCAAAAGCCAGTGGAAAGTGGACTTCTCTGCCATCTGTCCTGGTTCTTTCTTACTTTCTGTCTTTAAGTCAGGGATAAACCAGATAACCTTTACCGATCCTTCTCATTTTTCTCAGTATCTGTGAGACCCCAGAAGCCCACCTCTATATCATTTCTTTACGAAACCCACCCCAGAATGCCCTGGCAGAATTAGTTATTACTTCCTGGATACCTGTGGTTGCCAGCACCCAGGATGGCTCTCAGTCATGTTCCTGGGATACACACCCTCATTTACTTTCTTGCCTCCTTGGATAAAGCTGACCTGTATAACCAATAGGAAACTGCAGAAATGACAGAGTGTAGCTTCTGAAGTTAGGCCATAAAAGGTACTGTGGATTCCTTATTGTTCTTCCACCTTCGTCCACACTGAAAGATCAGCTGCCATGTCATAAGGACACTCAAGCACCCAACGGAGAAGTCCACATGGCTTTTCAAGAACTGAGGCTTCTTGCCAGTAGCCAGTGTGGTGGCTTTAAAACACATCCACCATTTCTTTTATACATCTCTCTTAAGAGATAGAGCTTAATTCCCTTCTTGAGTATGGATTGGACTTGTTAACTCACTTCTTTTTAAAATAATTATTTACATTGTCATACTGTTTTTGCTCATTTTGAGCTTTTTTCTTTTTTTTGGTATCCTGAACTAATGGGAATGGAATTTTTATTCACCACAGTAGTTTAATGAAGGTAAGAATTACAACTCTTATTTTGGCCATGCCTTGCGGCATGAGGGATCTTAGTTTCCCGACCAGGGATTGAAACTTTGCTCCCATTAGTGGAAGCACAGAGTCTTAACCACTGACCACCAAGGAAGTCCCAACTCACTTCTAATAAATAGAATATAGAAGACAGGATGGTTTGTGACTTCTGAGACTTGGTCATGAGCGAAATGGCAACTTTACCCCAGCTCTCTTTTAGATCACTTGATCTGGAGGGAATCTGCTGACATGTCATGAGGATACTCAAATATCCCTGTGGATAAGACCACGAGGTGAGGAACCGGGGCCTCCTGCCAACAGCCACATGTGAGTCACCTTGGAAGCATATCCTCTAGCTCTAGTCAAGTCAGATGGCTGTAGCCTTGTTGACAGCTTGATTGCCACCTCCTTATGAGAGATTCTGTGCCAGAACCACGTGGTTAAGCTGCTCCCAATTTTATAGTCATTTAAGTTTTTAATTAAGTCTTAAAACTATATATCTAATTTAATATTGATACCATTGGCTAAATTAGAGAAGGAAAATTTATTTATTTTCACTCCTAATGTGTCAAAACAAACTTTATTATTTCTGGGTTATTTTTGTCAATATACATGCCAAACTTAACAGTTAAGAGCTAAGACTGCAGTGTATTATTTGTGGAAGTATACTGACCAATGAAACAATGAAACTGTCAAAACTTAAATAGCATATACAAACAAAACACAAATAAATTAATTAAAAATAAATATAATCTTTTCTAAATTGAAGTACAATTAACAAATTGTTTCAGGTATACCACACAATGATTTGATATTTTGTAAATACTACTAAATATCAAATCATTAAATTATTAGATATTAGGTGAGGCTCTAGATAGCTTATGATCACCACAATAAGTCTAGTTAACATCCAATACCATACATAGTTACAAAATCTTCCTTTCTTGTCAAAATAACCTTTCAAAAGAAAGATTACTGAATTAAGGAGGCAACAGAAAAATAGCTGAACTGCTTTGAAAAACAGGTTGGCAGTTCCTTAAAAAAGTTAAATGTAAAGTTACCGTGTGTGCTTGGTCCCTCAGTCTTGTCTGACTCTTTGTGACCCCATGGACTGGGCCTGCCAGGCTCCTCTGTCCATGGGGATTCGCCAGGCAAAAACGCTGGAGTGGGTTGCCATGCCCTCCTCCAGATAAAGTTACTACATTATCTTGCAATTCCAAACCTAGGTATATACTTATGAGAAAAGAAAACATGTCTACATAAGAGCTTTTGAATGTTTATAGAAACATTGTTTATAATAACTAAAAAGTGGAAACAACCCTTTCATCACAAAAGATGTCCATCAACTGTGAATGGATAAACAAAATGTGGAATACCCATACAAGGGAATATAATACAGCTATAAAAAGAAACAAAACAGGGGTACTTTCTACAACAGAGAAAAACTTTGAAAACATTATGTTACATAAAAGAAGCTAGTCATAAAAGACAACACACTGTATGTGATACAATAAGATCTTCTCCCCAGTTCCTGTTACAGAGTTTCAAAAACCCTTGGAATTTCCTGAGTGGTAAGGGCCACAGGAGCAGCTTTTGTTATTCACAAGCCCCTTTTGACTATACCAAGCTTTATGCTAGTCAGATATCTCTTGGTGAGGCTCTAGATAGCTTCAGAATGGAGGCTGGTTGCTAATGCAACCTAGCATATGAATCAGAGGGTTGGAACTTTCAGTTCATCTCTGGACCTCTTGGGAAGGAAGAGGGTTGAACACTGAGTTTAATCACCAATGGCCAATGAATTAATCAGTCTGCTTATGTAATGGAACCACTATAAAACCCCTAAATGATAAGGTTTGGAAAGCTTTCCCATTGAGGTGCCAGGAGGATGGTGTGCCCAGAGAGGGAGTGGAAGCCCTGTGACCATAGCCCCATACCTTGTCCTATGCATCTCTTACATTTAACTGTTACTGAGGTGTACCCTCTTCTAACAAACTGGTAATAGTAAGTGGTATGTTTTTCTGAGTCCTGTGAGCTTTTCTAGAAAATAAAACTCTGGAGGGGATCATGGGGACTCTGGATTTATAGTGGATTGGTCAGAAGTACAGGAACTTGCAACTGGTATCTAAAGCTGGGGTAGTCTTATGGGACTAAATTCTTAAAATGTGGGTTCTGGGCTAACTCCAGTTAGCATCAGTAATGTTAGTGTCAGAAATGTATTGTCCTGTCCACTTCCCTGGTAGTCCAGTGGTTAGGAATCTGCACTTTAATTGCTGAGGGCCTGGGTTCAATCCCTGGTTGGGGAACTAAGACCCCGCAAGCTGTGCAGAGTGGCCAAAAAGAATAAATGTATAATTGTAGGACACCCAGTTAGTGTCTAGTGAGCAAGGGAATTGGTTAATGTGGGGAAAAAACTCCCCTCATACTCGGTGCCAGAAGGGGTGTTGGAAAACACTACAGGCTATATGATTTCATTTATACAAAGTCATCAGAAAAGGTCTAAGTTCACAGAGACTAAAAGAAGATTAGTGATGGCCTTTATTAGTCCGGTAGTCCTCAAGAAGAGTGTTGAAGTGCTGTCTGGTGTTTGAGTGCTGGAGCTCAAGAAGTCTGCAGTTGTCTTATGGAGGAAATAAGTGTATTAGAAAAGCTTTGTTCTGGTATGAGTTAGAGTGCCATTGGCTGTTAGATTAATGCAGAAGGATCAACAATATATAGTAAATAAGGTGTCTTTAAAAAGGAAACAAGCATAAAAATAAGTTATGGATTAATCAGTTGGCAAAAGTGTTGTGACCAGAGGCTTGCAGGAACCCAACTTTATATTTCCTCTGGAAGCAATGGTTCAGTATTCACTAATTCAGTGTTCATGGTGACTTTGTTGAATTCATCTATTTATTTAAATTTACTTTTAGTTAATTAAGTTAATTTAGAAAACTTGGAGAATTTAAATACTACAAATAATGACAACTGATGATATGTCCTTGTATAGTTCCCTTTCATAGTGAATATGGCCCAGCCCTGTGTTACCAACAGAATACTGTGGAATTAATTTCCCCATTACTTTCTGAGCCCATAAAAGATTTGCATGCCCAATCTGCTCAAGGACAATACCAAGTGACCCATCTAGAACCCCAAGCTAAGCTGACTGGTGAAGAACTGACTCTGCCAAAATGAATCTGTGAAGTCCGAAAGAGGAGACAGTTTACACAAACGGGCTTATACCAACTAAAAGGAATCAAGGACCTTGAAGAATCAGGTAAACATGAAAAAAAAAGAAGAAAGCCTATGGGACTTATGGGACACTATCAAGACAGACCACATTCACATTATGGGAACCTTAGGAGAGGTGAAAGAGACCAAAAATATATTTAAATCAGTAATGGCTCAGAGCTTCTTTAACATGGGAAGAGAAATTGACATCCAAAAGAGGCCCAAAGAATACCCCAAAACTGAATGGAAAAGGACCACACAGAGACTCACTAGATTTAAATTATTTGAAATCAGAGAATTTGGGGCTGTACCTGCCCTCAGCAATGGCCTGCACTCTTTTCTGTGGAGTGTGTTCTCTCTAAATAAATCTACTTCTTACCTAAAAAAAAAGAGAGAGAGAATTTTGAAAGCAACAAGGGAAAAGCGACAAGTTACAAACATATAAGGGAATCCCATGGAACTGTTGGAAGATTTCTCTACAAAAGCATTTTAAGCCAAGAAAGAATGGGATGGTATATTCAAAATATTGAAAGAAAACAAACAAACAAACAACAACATCAGCCAAGAATACTACACCTGGAAAAGCTGCCTGTGAGAAATGAAGTAGTGATAAAAGACTTTCTAAAGTAAGCAAGAAGAAAAAAAAAAAAAGAAGAAGAAAAAAATAAATAAATAAAGTAAGCAAGAGCTGAGGGAGCTCCTCGCCACTTACAAGAAATGCTCAAGAAAGTTTTTCAAGTGGAAATAAAAGGACACTAACATCATAAAAATATATGAAGGTAGTTGTGTAAAACTCATTGTGAACAGTAAATATGAGGTCAAAGTCAGATTTTCTAATATTGTGATGGTGGTGTGTAATTCACTTCCAACTCTAGTTTAAAAGTTAAAAAACAGCAACTTCCCTGGTAGTCCAGTGATTAAGACTCCACACTTCCAATGCAGGGGGCAAAGTTTCAAGCCCTGGTCAAGGAACCAAGATCCCACATTCTGCACAGCATGGCGTGAAAAAAAGTTAAAAACAAACATATTAAAAATAACCATAACTAAAATAATTTGCTTTTGAATACACACTATAAAAATGTAAACTGTAAAATCAAAAACCTAAAATTTTAGATGAAAGTGAAAGTCGCTCAGTCATGTCTGACTCTTTGAGACCCCATGAACTATACAGTCTATGGAAATCTCCAGGCCAGAATACTGGAGTGGGTAACTGATCCCTTCGCCAGGGGATGTTCCCAACCCAGGGATCAAACCCAGGGGCCCTGGATTCTTGAACAACCAGGGAAGCCCAAAAATACTGGAGTGGGTAGCCTAGCCCTTCTCTAGGGGATCTTCCTGACCCAGGAATTGAACCAGAGTCTCCTGCATTGCAGGCAGACTCTTTACCAGCTGAGCTCCCAGGGAAGCCCATGTGTAAAGTAAAAATGTCAAGTTTGGGAATGCTATCAAAGTTAGGCTGTCTTCAGTTTAAAATAGAATGTTATAAATGTAAGATATTTTATATAAACCTCATGGTAACCACTGGAGAAGGCAATGGCACCCTACTCCAGTACTCTTGCCTGGAAAATCCCGTGGACGGAGGAGCCTGGTAGGCTGCAGTCCATGGGGTCGCTAAGATTCGGACACGACTAAGCGACTTAGCAGCAGCATGGTAACCACAAAGGAAACTCTGTCATAATAACAAGAAGATTATGGTAACAGAGTCAAAGTATACTGCTACATAAAAATATCAGATCATAAAAGACAGCAAGATAAGAATCAAGGAATAATGGATCCACAAAGCAGTAAACAATTAACAAAATGGCAATATTATGGGAATACCAGACCACCTTATCTGCCTCCTGAGAAATCTGTATGCAGGTCAAGAAGCAACAGTTAGAACTGGATATGAAACAACAGAATGATTCCAAATTATGAAAGGAGTACGTCAAGGCTGTATATTGTCACCCTACTTATTAAACTTATATGCAGACTACATCATGTGAAATGCCAGGCTGGATGAAGCCCTAGCTGGAATCAAGATTTCCAGGAAAAATATCAATAACCTCAGATATGCAGAGGACACCACTCTTATGGCAGAAAGTGAAGAACTAAAGAGCCTCTTGATGAAAGTGAAAGAGGAGAGTGAAAAAGTTGGCTTAAAACTTAACATTCAGAAAACGAAGATCATGGCATCTGGTGCCATCACTTCCTGGCAAATAGATGGGGAAACAATGGAGACAGTGGCAGACTTTATTTTTGGGGGCTCCAAAATCATGACAGATGGTGACTGCAGCCATGAAATTAAAAGATGCTTGCTCCTTGGAAGAAAATCTTTGACAAACCTAGATAGCATATTAAAAAACAGAGACATTACTTTGCTGACAAAGGTCTGTCTAGTCAAAGCTATTGTTTTTCCAGTGGTCATGTATGGATGTACTAGTTGGACTATAAGGAAAGCTGAGTGCCGAAGAATTGATGCTTTTGAACTGTGGTGTTGGAGGACTCTTGAGAATCCCTTGGACTGCAAGGAGATCCAATCAGTCAATCCTAAAGGAAATAATTTCTGAGTATTCATTGGAAGGACTGATGCTGAAATTCCAATACTTTGGTCACCTGATGTAAAGAATGGACTCACTGGAAAAGACCCTGATGCTGGGCAAGATTGAAAGCAGGAGGAGAATGGGACAACAGAGGATAAGATGGTTGGATGGCATTACCAACTTGATGGACATGAGTTTGCGCAAGCTCCAGGAGTTGGAGATGGACAGGGAAGCCTGGCATGCTGCAGTCCATGGGGTCGCAAAGAGTCAGACAGGACTGAGCACGACTGAACTGAACTGAAATCCTTACCTACCAATCATTGTTTGAAACATAAATGGATTAAATTATTCAATCCAAAGATGATCCAATGAAATATTGTCTATAAGACATCTAGTTTAGTTTTTAAAGATACATGTAGATAGACTGAGAATGAAGAGATAGAAAAAAATATTTCAAGCAAACAGTAACCGAAAGAAATCAGGGGTAACTGTCCTTTTTTATTTTTGTTTATTTACTTATTTTTTACAGCGGACTATATTACAGCTCCCTGGTGGCTCAGAGGTTAAAGCGTCTGCCTGCAATGCGGGAGACCGGGTTCAATCCCTGGGTCGGGAAGATCCCCTGGAGAAGGAAATGGCAACCCACTCCAGTATTCTTGCCTGGAGAATCCCATGGACGGAGGAGGCTGGTAGGCTACAGTCCACAGGGTCGCAAAGAGTGGGACATGACTGAGTGACTTCACTACCTATGTTACAGCTTGGTTACAGCTCAGCGTTTTATTTGGCAAACAAAGGACAGTATACCCTTGAGGTGTGAGGACCCCAAAGGAGAGGCCTCTTTTTTATTTTTATCTTTTAATTGGAGTATAGCTGCTTTACAATGTTGTGTTAGTTTCTGGTATACAATGAAGTGAATCAGCTACATGTGTAGGTATATCCTTTCCTTTTGGACTTCCTTCTCATCCCCCTCCATCTCACGCATATAGGGCACCACAGAACACCAAGCTGAGTTTCCTGTGCTATACTGCTGGTTCCCAGTAGCCTTCCATTTGATAGCTGTTCTTATGAGACAAAACAGACTTTAAGCTAAAAATGATCTAAAGATACAAAAGGTCATTTTTGGTTGCTATGTCATGTCCAATTCCTTGCGATCCCAAGGATTGCAGCATGCCAGGCTTCCCTGTCTTTCACTAGCTCCCGGAGTTTGCTCAAATTCATGTCCATTGAGTCGACGATGCTGTCTAACCATGTCATCCTCTGGTGGTCTCCTCTTTTGCCCTCAGTCTTTTCCAACATCCAGGTGTTTTCCAATGAGTCGGCTCATCATGGAGCTTCAGCTTCACCGTCAGTCCTTGCAATGAATATTCAGGGTTGATTTCCTTTAGGATTGATTGGTTTGTTCTCCTTGCTGTTCTAGGGAATGTCAGCAGTCTTCTCCAGCACTACACTTTGAAAGCATCAATTCCTTGGTGCTTAGAATTCTTCATGGTCCCACTCTGATATCCGTACATGACCACTGGAAAAACCATAGCTTTGACTCTACAGACCTTTGTCAGCAAAGTGATGTCTCTACTTTTTAGGACACTCTCTATGTTTGCCATACCTTTCCTTCCAAGGAGAAAGTATCTTCTAATTTCATGGCTGCAGTCACCCTCCACGGTGATTTTGGAATGCAAGAAAATGAAATCTGTCACTGCTTCTACTTTTCACCCTTCTACTTGCCATGAAGTGAAGGAACTAGATGTTCGATCTTAGTTTTTTGAATGTTGAGTTTTAAGCCAACTTTTTCACTCTCCTCTTTTATCCTCATCAAGAGGCTCTTTAGTTCTTCTTTGTTTTTTGCCATTAAGCATGGTATCATCTTCATATCTGAGGTTATTGATATTTCTCCCAGGAATCTTGATTCCAGCTTGTGATTCATCCAGCCCAGCATTTCACATGATGTACTCTGCATGTAAGTTAAATAAGCAGGGTGACAATATACAGCCTGTCGTACTCCTTTCCCAGTTTTGAACCAGTCAGTTAGTCCATGTAAAGTTCTAACTGCTGCTTCCTGACCTGCATACAGATTTTTCAGGAGGCAGATAATATGGTCTGGTATTCCCATCTCTTTAAGAATTTTTGACAATTTGTTGTGATCCACACAAACGCTTTCACATAGTCAATGAAGCATAAGTAGATGTTTTTCTGAAATTCCTTTTCTTTCTCTACAATCCAAAGCATGTTGGCAATTTGATCCCTAGTTACTCTGTCATTTCTAAACCCAGCTTGTACATCTTGAAGTTCATACTGCTGGAGCCTAACTTGAAGGATTTTGAGCATAACCTTACTAGCATGTGAAATGAGTGCAATTGTACAGTAGTTTGAACATTCTTTGACACTGCCCTTCTTTGGAATTAGAATGAAAAGTGACCTTTTCCAGTCCTGTGACCACTGCTGAATTTTCCAAATTTGCTGCCATGTTGAGTGAAGAACTTTAACAGCATCATCTTTTAGGATTTTAATTAGCTCAGATGGAATTCCACCACCTCCACTGGTTTTGCTTGTAGCGATGCTTCTGGGCCCACTTGACTTCACACTTCAGGGTGTCTGGCTCTAGGTGAGTTGACCACACACACCTTCATGTTTATTCTGGTCATTAAGACCTTTTTTGTATTTTTGCCATCTCTTCTTAATCTCTCCTGCCTCTGTTAGGTCTTTTACTGCACCCATCCTTGCATGAAATGTTCCCTTGATTTCTCCAATTTTCTTGAAGAGATCTCTAGTCTTTCCTATTCTATTGTTTTCCTCTACTTCTTTGCACTGTTCATTGAGAAGGCCTTCTTGTCTCTCGTTGCTATTCTCTGAAACTCTGCATTCAGTTGAGTATATCTTTCCCTTTCTCCCTTGCTTTTAGCTTCTCTTCTTTCCTCAGCTATTTGTAAAGCTTCCTCAGACAACCACTTTTCCTTCTTGCATTTCTTTTTCTTGGAGATGGCTTTGGTCACTACTTACTATTATTCACCTCTGTCCATAGTTCTTTAGGCACTCTATCTACTAGATCTAATCCCTTGAATCTTTTCATCACCTCCACTGTATAATCTTAAGGGACTTGATTTAGGTCATACCTAAATGGCCTAGTAGTTTTCCCCATTTTTTTTCAATTTAAGACTGAATTTTTCAATAATGACAAAGGAATCAATCCATCGATAAGATATCAAAATTTTAATTTTTTATGTACCCAATATTAGAGAACCTAAATATGTAAAGCAAATACTAACAGAACTAAAAGAAGAAATATACAGTGATATAATAATAATTGAGGGGAATCAGATGCCATGGGACCAGATGCCTTAAATAATAATAGGGGACTTTAGTACTCCATGATTGGAAAATTCTTAAAGAGATGGGAATACCAGACCACTTTACCTGCCTCCTGAGAAATGTGTATGCAAGTCAAGAAGCAACAGCTAGAACTGGGCATGGAACAACACACTGGTTCCAAATTGGGAAAGGAGTACAACAAGGCTGTATATTGTCATCCTACTTGTTAAACTTATATGCAGAGTACATCACGTGAAATGCCAGGCTGAATGAAGCTCAAGCTGGAATCAAGATTCCTGGGAGAAATATCAATAACCTCAGATATGCAGATGACACCACCCTTATGGCAGAAAGTGAAGAGCAACTAAAGAGCCTCTTGATGAGGATGAAAGAAGAGAGTGAAAAAGTTGGCTTAAAACTCAACATTCAAAAAACTAAGATCATAGCATCTGGTCCCATCACTTCATGGCAAATAGATGGGTGAGCAATGGAAACAGTGGCAGACTTTATTTTTTTGGACTCCAAAATCACTGCAGATGGTGACTGCAGCCACAAAATTAAAAGATGCTTGCTCATTGAAGAAAAGTTATGACCAACCTAGACAGCATATTAAAAAGCAGAGACATTACTTTGCCAACAAAGGTCCGTCTAGTCAAAGCTATTGTTTCTCTATACAGAAGCCTCAGTTCAGTTCAGTTCAGTTCAGTCACTCAGTCGTGTCCGACTCTTTGTGACCCCATGAATCACAGCACACCAGGCCTCCCTGTCCATCACCAACTCCCGGAGTTCACTCAGACTCACGTCCATTGAGTCAGTGATGCCATCCAGCCATATCATCCTCTGTCGTTCCCTTCTCCTCCTGCCCCCAATCCCTCCCAGCATCACAGGCTTTTCCAATGAGTCAACTCTTTGCATGAGGTGGCCAAAGTACTGGAGTGTCAGCTTTAGCATCATTCCTTCCAAAGAAATCCCAGGGCTGATCTCCTTCAGAATGGACTGGTTGGATCTCCTTGCAGTCCAAGGGACTCTCAAGAGTCTTCTCCAGCACCACAGTTCAAAAGCATCAATTCTTTGGCTCTCAGCCTTCTTCATAGTCCAACTCTCACATCCATACACGACCACAGGAAAAACCATAGCCTTGACTAGACAGACCTTTGTTGGCAAAGTAATGTCTTTGCTTTTGAATATGTTATAGGAATATGTATATTTTCTCTAAATTTTTTTATTGGAGTGTAGTTGATTTAAAATGTTGTGTTAGTTTCTGCTGTACAACAAAGTGAATTAGGTATGCATATACAAACATCCACTCTTTTTTAGATTCTGTTCCCATATAGGGCAATATAGAGTATTGAGAAGAGTTCCTCGTGCCATATAGTAGGTCCTTAGTTATCTATTTTACATACAGTAGTGTGTCCATATCACTCCCAATATACCAATTTATCCTTCCCCCTTTCACTCTGGTAACTCTAAAGTTTATTTTCCACATCTGTGTCTGCTCATTTTTAAACTGGATTATTATTTTTTATTGCTCTTGAGTTGCATAAATTCTTTAAATATTTTGGATATTAAGCCCTTAACAGATATACCAACAAATGTCCATCTAGTCAAAGCTATGGTTTTTCCAGTAGTCATGTATGGATGTGAGAGTTGGACTATAAAGAAAGCTGAGCACTGAAGAATTGATGCTTTTGAACTGTGGTGTTGGAGAAGACTCTTGAGAGTCCCTTGGACTGCAAGGAGAGCCAACCAGTCCATCCTAAAGGAAATCAGTCCTGAATATTCATTGGAAGGACTGATGCTGAAGCTGAAACTCCAATACTTTGGCCACCTGATGTGAAGAACTGACTCATTTGAAAAGACGCTGATGCTGGGAAAGATTGAAGGCAAGAGGAGAAGGGGAGGACAGAGGATGAGATGGTTGGATGGCATCACCAACTCAATGGACACGAGTTTGAGTAAACTCCAGGGTTTGGCAATGGACAGGGAGGCCTGGCATGCTGCAGCCCATGCTGTCACAAAGAGTTGGACACGACTGAGTGACTGAACTGAACTGAATTCACAATTGCCCAAATTTGGAAGTAACCAAGAAGACCTTTAATAGGTGAAATGGATAAATAAACTGTGGTACATCCACAGAAAAGAATATAACTCAGTGCTAAAAAGAAATAAGGTATCAAGCCCTAAGAAAAAGACATGGAGGAAGCTTAAATGTATATTACTAAGTGAAAGAAGCCAATCTAAAAAGGCTGCATACTGTATGATTCAAATTATAAGAAATTCTGAAAAAGACTAAACGATGGAGATAGTGGTTGTGAGGTGTTAAGGGAGAGGGAGGAATGAACGGAAGATTCTTAGTGCAGTGAAACTATTTTGTATGAGACTATAATGGTGGATGTTAGTGTGTGCGTGCTCAGTCACTTCAGTTGTGTCCAACTCTTTGTAACCCTATGGACTGCATCCTGCCAGGCTCCTCTGTCTGTGGGATTCTCCAGGCAAGAAAATGAGTTAATTGCCATACCCTCCTCCAAGGGGTCTTCCCAACCATGGATTGAAGCCATGTCTCCTACATTGCGGGTGGATTCTTTACCACTGAGCCCCCAGGGAAGCCTCATAATGGTGGATACATATCATTATACATTTGTAAAAACTCATAGAATATACTTCCCTGTGGCTTCCATGGTGGCTTAGACGGTAAGGAATCTGCCTGCAATGCAGGAGACCCGGGTTCAATCCCCAGGTTGGGAAGATTTCCTGGAGAAGGAAATGGCAACCCACTCCAGTATTCTTGCCTGGATAATTCCATGGACAGAGGAGCCTGGTGAGGTACAGTCCCTGGGGTCTCAAAGAGTTGGACACAAAGTGAGCGACTAACATTTTCACTTTCACAGAACATACACCAAGAATGAACCCTAATCTAAACTATGGGCTTTGGGAAATAATGATATGTCCATGTAGGTTCATTGATTATGACTAACTATTCTGTTGCCCTCTTTTGATAGTTGGGGAGGCTGTGCATTTGTGGGGACTGTGTATATATGAGAAATCTGTGTACTTCTGTTTAATTTTTTGTGAACCTTAAACTGATCTAAAAATAATCTACTAACAAAAATTGTATTCTCTATGTGCTGTAAATGAAAAATCAGTGTTAGTCATGAACAGAAGGTAACCCTTCCTCCCTCCTTTCCATCCTTCTCTCTTTCTTTCCTTACTCTCTCTCTCCCTTTCTTCCTGCAGGGTTAATTCCAAAAGCCATCAGGTGGTTCCAAGCAACGTAAGTCTGTGTGGGCGTAAAGCAGCTCAGCTGTCAGTCAGTTCAGTTGCTCAGTCGTGTCCGACTTTTGCAACCCCATGAATCGCAGCACACCAGGCCTCCCTATCCACCACCAACTCCTGGAGTTCACTCAAACTCATGTCCATCGAGTCGGTGATGCCATCCAGCCATCTCATCCTCCGTCGTCCCCTTCTCCTCCTGCCCCCAGTCCCTCCCAGCATCAGAGTATTTTTGAACGAGTCAACTCTTTGCATGAGGTGGCCAAAATATTGGAGTTTCAGCTTTAGCGTCATTCCTTCCAATGAACACCCAGGAATGATCTCCTTTAGGATGGACTGGTTGGATCTCCTTGCAGCCCAAGGGACTCTCAAGAGTCTTCTCAAACACTACAGTTTAAAAGCATCAATTCTTCGGCACTCAGCTTTCTTCACAGGCCAACTCTCACATCCATACAAGACCACTGGAAAAACCATAACCTTGACTAGACGGACCTTTGTTGGCAAAGTAATATCTCTGCTTTTTAATATGCTATCTAGGTTGGTCATAGCTTTTCTTCCAAGGAGTAAGCGTCTTTTAATTTCATGGCTGCAATAACCATCTGCATTGATTTTGGAGCCCCCCAAAATAAAGTCTGACACTGTTTCCACTGTTTCCCCATCTATTTGCCATGAAGTGACGGGACCAGATGCCATGATCTTCGTTTTCTGAATGTTGAGCTTTAAGCCAACTTTTTCACTCTCCATTTTCACTTTCATCAAGAGGCTTTTTAGTTCCTCTTCACTTTCTGCCATAAGGGTGGTGTCATCTGCATATCTGAGGTTATTGATATTTCTCCCAGCAATCTTGATTCCAGCTTGTGCTTCCTCCAGCCCAGCGTTTCTCATGATGTACTCTGCATATAAGTTAAATAAGCAGAGTGACAATATACAGCCTTGATGTACTCCTTTTCCTATTTGGAACCAATCTGTTGTTCCATGTCCAGTTCTAACTGTTGCTTCCTGACCTGCATATAGGTTTCTCAAGAGGCAGGTCAGGTGGTCTGGTATTCCCATCTCTTTCAGAATTTTCCACAGTTTATTGTGATCCACACAGTCAAAGGCTTTGGCATAGTCAATAAAGCAGATATAGGTGTTTTTCTGGAACTCTCTCCTTTTCCCGTGATCCAGGAGATGTTGGCAATTTGATCTCTGGTTCCTCTGCCTTTTCTAAAACCAGCTTGAACATCTGGAAGTTCACGGTTCACATATTGCTGAAGGCTGGCTTGGAGAATTTTGAGCATTACTTTACTAGCATGTGAGATGAGTGCAATTGTGCAGTAGTGTGAGCATTCTTTGGCACTGCCTTTCTTTGGGATTGGAATGAAAACTGACCTTTTCAGTCCTGTGGCCACTGCTGAGTTTTCCAAAATTGCTGGCATATTGAGTGCAGCACTTTCACAGCATCATCTTTTAGGGTTTGAAATAGCTCAACTGGAATTCCAGCACCTCCACTAGCTTTGTTCGTAGTGATGCTTCCTAAGGCCCACTTGACTTCACATTCCAGGATGCCTGGCTCTAGGTGAGTGATCACACCATTGTGATTATCTTGGTCATGAAGATCTTTTTTGTACAATTCTTCTGTGTATTCTTGCCACCTCTTCTTAATATCTTCTGCTTCTGTTAGGTCCATACCATTTCTGTCCTTTTTCGAGCCCATCTTTGCATGAAATATTCCCTTGATGTCTCTAATTTTCTTGAAGAGATCTCTAGTCTTTCCCATTCTGTTGTTTTCCTCTATTTCTTTGCACTGATTGCTGAGGAAGGCTTTCTTATCTCACCTTGCTATTCTTTGGAACTCTGCATTCAGATGCTTATATCTTTCCTTTTCTCCTTTGCTTTTCGCTTCTCTTCTTTTCACAGCTATTTGTAAGGCCTCCCCAGACAGCCATTTTGTTTTTTTGCATTTCTTTTCCATGGGGATGGTCTTGATCCCTCTCTCCTGTACAATGTCATGAATCTCTGTCCATAGTTCATCAGGCACTCTATCTATCAGATCTAGTCCCTTAAATCTATTTCTCACTTCCACTGTATAATCATAAGGGATTTGATTAAGGTCATACCTGAATGGTCTAGTGGTTTTCTCTACTTTCTTCAATTTAAGGCTGAATTTGGCAATAAGGAGCTCATGATCTAAGCCACAGTCAGCTCCTGGTCTTGTTTTTTCTGACTGTATAGAGCTTCTCCATCTTTGGCTGCAAAGAATATAATCAATCTGATTTCAGTGTTGACCATTTGGTGACGTCCATGTGTAGAGTCTTTTGTGTTGTTGGAAGAGGGTGTTTGCTATGACCAGTGCGTTCTCTTGGCAAAACACTATTAGCTTTTGCCCTGCTTCATTCTGTACTCCAAGGCCAAATTTGCCTGTTACTCCAGGTGTTTCTTGACTTCCAGTCCCCTATAATGAAAAGGACATCTTTTTGGGGTGTTAGTTCTAAAAAGTCTTGTAGGTCTTCATAGAACCGTTCAACTTCAGCTTCTTCAGCATTGCTGGTTGGGGCATAGGCTTGGATTACTGTGATATTAAATAATTTGCCTTGGAAACGAATAGACATCATTCTGTCATTTTTGAGATTGCATCCAAGTACTGCATTTCAGACTCTTTTGTTGACCATGATGGCTACTCCATTTCTTCTAAGGGATTCGTGCCCACAGTAGTAGATATAATTGTCATCTGAGTTAAATTCACCCATTCCAGTCCATTTTAGTTCGCTGATTCCTAGAATGTCGACGTTCACTCTTGCCATCTCCTGTTTGACCACTTCCAATTTGCCTTGATTCATGGACCTGACATTCCAGGTTCCTATGCAATATTGCTCTTTACAGCATCAGACCTTGCTTCTATCACCAGTCACATCCACAACTGGGTATTGTTTTTGCTTTGGCTCCATCCCTTCATTCTTTCTGGATCTCCAGTAGCATATGGGACACCTTTCGACCTGGGGAGTTCCTCTTTCAGACATTATAGGGAAATTCTCCTCTAATTTGTGAAACCTCAGCTGAGCTGTCCATGGGGTTCTCACACCATGAACAGTTTGAGAACCCCATGAACATCTCAGCTGAGGTTTCACAAATTAGAGGAGAATTTCCCTATAGTGTCTGAGCCTGTGTGGGGGATGGGGGAAAGGAGGTAATGGCCCAAAGCAAGCTGCTGAAACCTGACAAGAATGAAGAATATATCCACCTGTTGGAGAGGGGGCAATAAAAGGAGGGATGGTGGAGTGTTGGGCTCAAGTGGGTTAAAGAAAGCAAATATGGAGAGTTGGAATTCCAGGTGGGTAAGGAGAGCATGCATAGGGAAGGGTGATAGCAACTAGGCCAAGGTGTCAGGTCCAAGAAGGGGGAGTAGGGTAGTTGTGTGTATTGTAGTGTGTGTGTCTGTGGGGGGGTGTGATGGAGTGGCAGTTGACATGAAATGGTGGAGCCATTGCAGAAATACAACAGGGATGGAGAAGGTATGATCTCACTTACATGTGGCATCTAAAAAAAGCTGAACTCATTGAAACAGAACAGATTGGTAGTTACCAGTGGTAGGGATAGGAGATGAGAGAAATGTGTGAAGGCAGTCAAAAGTAAAACTTCTAGTTATAAGATAAATAAGTTCAGGGGATATAATGTACATTATGGTGACTATACTTAGCAGTACTGTATTGTATATTTTAAAGGTGCTAAAAGAGTAGATCTTAAAAGGTCTCATCACAAGAAAAAAATGTAGGGACTTCCTTGGCAGTCCGGTGGTTATGACTCCAAGCTCCCAATGCGGGGAGCACGGGTTGGACCTCTGGTCAGGGAACTAAGATCCTGCATGATGCGTGGCATGGCCCAAAAAAAGAAAAAAAACTGTAAATATGTGGGGTGATGAGATTAATTAAACATGTAATCATTTTGCAATATATACATATATCAAATCAGAATGTTGTACACTTTGAATTTATACAATGTTGTATGTTGATTATATTTCTATAAAATTTGAAAAAATAAATCTATTAAAAAATTCTCCCCCTTCTCTCCCAGAAGCACCTGGTAACTAACCACTGCTCTGCTTTCTGTGTCTATGAATTTGACTACATTAAGTATTTCGTACAAGTGGAACTATATAATATTTGCCTTTTTGTGTCTGCTTTATTTCACTAAGCACAATGTTTTCAAGTTCTATCCATGTTGCAGCAGATATCAAAAGTACATTCCTTTTAATGCCTGAATAGTATTCTATAGTATGTATAGACCACATTTTGTTTATCTGTTCATCTGTGGAGGGGCATTTGGGTTGTTTCTACCTTTCAGCTATTGGCGATCCATGGTGCTATGAAAACTGCTACACAAATATCTGTTTGAATCCCTTCTTCAAAATATTTAGTATATATCCACATGTGGAATTGCTGGATCAAATGGTAGTTCTTTATTAAATGTTTTTAGGAATCTCAATGCTGCTTTCCACAGCAGCTGTCCCATTTTACATTTCCACTACATTTCCCCAGAGGTTCTGATACCTCCATGTCCATAACACATCGACACTTGCTGTTTTCTGTTATTGAGTGTTCTTACCATGAAAGGGTCTTGACCATACACAAAAATAAACTCAAAATGGTTTGAGGACTTAAATATAAGACATGACACCATAAAACTCCTAGAACAGACCATAGGCAAAACAAAACATTCTCTGACATAAATCATAGCAGTGTTTTCTGAAGTCACTCTCCCAAGGCAATAGAAATAAAAGCAAAAATAAATAAGCAAGACCTAATCAGATTTATAAGCTTTTGAGCAGCAAAGGAAATCATAAACAAAATGAAAAGACAACCTACAACTGGGAGAAAGCATTTGCAAAGAATGCAACAGACAAAGGCTTAGTTTCCAAAATATACAAACAG
The DNA here is from genome assembly GCF_003369695.1 of Bos indicus x Bos taurus. Lineage (NCBI taxonomy): Eukaryota > Metazoa > Chordata > Mammalia > Artiodactyla > Bovidae > Bos > Bos indicus x Bos taurus. Next base: position 50,548,332 of record NC_040093.1, read on the forward strand.
CTCACACAACTCAATAACCAAAAAACCCCAAACAACCCAAACAAAAAATGGGCAGAAGACCTAAATAGACATTTCTCCAAAGAAGTTGAACAGATGGCCAACAGGCACATAAAAAGATTCTCATCCTTGTTTATTACTAGAGAAATGCAAATCAAAACTACAATGAAGTATCACCCCATACATCAAAAAGTCTACAAATAATAAATGCTGGAGAGGGTGTGGAGAACATGGAACCCTCCTACACTGTTGATGGGAATGTAAATTGGTGCATCCACTATGGAGAACAGTATGGAGATTCCTTAAGAAACTAAAAAATAAAGGTACCATATTTGGAGAAAACTAATTCAAAAAGATACATGTACCCCAACGTTCATAGCAGTACTATTACAACAGTGAAAACATGGAAGCAACCTGAATGTCCACTGACAGATGAATGGTAAAGACGTTGTGTTATACAGTTAAGTCTCCTGCAGGCTGCGAACTTTGAAAGATGTGAACCAGCGTTTGCATGTCCAATCATGCAAGTTAATGCAGGGGTCTGGTGTACATTGTCACATGTATGCATCCTATAATACAAGTGGTTGTACTTTCGTGTACTTTACTGTGGAGTACTGTATAGAGTACAGCAGTACAGTATCTTTATTTCAAGGCCAGGATATCCAGAAGCAAGAGTAAAAGCAGGAGTGATGTAGCTGGTATTGCTAAGAAGTGCCAAGGGATAATGATGAAATGGCAAAAGCCAACACAATATTGTAAAGCAATTATCCTCCAATTAAAAATAAATTTTAAAAAACGAGGAAAAAACTGAAAATAATTGAGAGACCAAAGAGAGGTGAAAAGATGGCAAACATTGCTCATTCTTATAACACTGAACTTGCTGTGCAACAAGTGAAAGTGTTGGTTGCTTCAGTCGTGTCTCTTTGCAACCCCATGTGCAACACGAGGCTCTCACCAATGAAGATCTGATGGAATTGGAGGCCCAGAGAAAGGATGAAGAGAGACAAGAGGAAGAAGTAACTGAAGAACCAGAGATTCACGATGCAAGAAACGGCATGGGGATGTTCTTTATCTGAGGAGGCACTGTTGGTTTTTGAGACACAGGATCCGAACGTAGAACAGTGCATGAAGTTTACAGCAGCCGTTCAGAATGCAATCCAGTGCTACAGTATCACCTATGATGAGGAAAAGAGAGCTAATGCACAGTCAGCACTAAATGGTTTTTTAGACAGAATTTAATCCAACAAGGAACTAGAACCTGTGCCTCAACATCAGGCATGAGTGAAATTGCAGCTTGCTCTCCATCTCCTGTTGCTGATGATCCTTCAGCTCTACTATCTCCCACATCGTCTCCCTTCTCCAGTCAATAACTCTTCTTGTCTGTCCACTTGATGCCAGCCCCTATGTGCCAGCTGTTGTACTGTACTATTTTACTTTTCAAGGTATTGTACTGTAAAATTACAAATGTCTATTTTTTTGGTTTGTTTTTATGTATTATTTGTGTGAAAAGTACTATCAATGTATTACAGTTCAATATTACATAGCCAATTGTGTTATTTAGGTACCTAGGCTTACTTTCTTGGATTTACAGACAAATTGAATATGAACAGGCTCTTTTAATAGAACCATTTGTTGTAGGGAACTTATTGTATATATACAATGGAATATTACTCAGCCACAAAAAAGAATGAAATAATGCCATTTGCAGCAACATTGATAGACCTAGAGATTATCATACTAAATGGAGAAAGTGAGAAACAGAAAGACAAATATCACGTGGTATCACTTATATGTGGCATCTAAAACATGACACCAATGATCTTGTTTACAAAACAGAAACAGACTCACAGACATAGGAAATAAACTTTGGTTACCAAAGGGGAAAGTGTATGTGTGGGGGAGAAGAATGAACTAGGATTTGGAATTGGCAAATGGAAGTTACTAAGTTTGAAATAGATAATTAGCAAAGTCCTACTGTATAGCACAGGGAACTATATTCAATATCTTAAACTATAATAGAAAAAAAATTTTAATGGTGTTGAGTTTTGTTAAATGCCGTTTCCACCTCAGTCAAAATGGTCATGTGATTTTTTTCCCCTTAGTTCTATTAATCTGGTGTATTACTTTTTTCTTCCAACTTTATTGAGGTATAATTGACAAATAAAATTATATATACTTAAAGGGTAAACATGATTATTTCCTATATGTATACTGTATGAAATGATTATCACAAACAGATTAATTAACATATCCATCATGTTACATAGTTGTCTTTTTTGTGGCAAGAATGCTTATGATTTACTCTCTTGGCAAATTTCAAGTATACAATAAAGTGTCATTAACTAAAGTCACTATGCTGTACATATATTAGATCCACAGAACTTATCCATCTTATGATTGAAGGCTTATATCCTTTGAACAGCATCTCGCTACTTTCCCTATTCCCTGGTAACCACCATTCTACTCTCTGTTTCTATGAATCATACCTTTTGGGGTTTTCTGTTTGTTTGTTTGTTTTTTAAATTACACATAAATATTTATCTTTAGGTAAGATGATAAATATTCATCTTTATGTATCTGACTTATTTTACTTAGCATTATGTGTTTTAGGTTCATTCATGTTTTAACAAATGGCAGGATATCCTTCTTTTTCATGATTGAATAATATTCTAGAGTGTTTATGTGCATGTATGGAATTTGTCAAGCCAAGTAGGCCTTAGGAAGCATTACTACGAACAAAGCTAGTGGAGGTGATGGAATTCCAGCTGAGCTATTTCAAATCCTAAAAGATGATGCTGTTAAAGAGTTGCACTCATTATGCCAGCAAATTTGGAAAACTCAGCAGTGGCCACAGGACTTTTCATTCCAATCCCAAAGAAAGGCAGTGCTAAAGAATGTTCAAATTACTGTACAATCACACTCATTTCACATGCCAGCAAGGTTATGCTCAAAATCCTCCAAGCTAGGTACGTGAACCGAGAACTTCTAGACGTACAAGTTGGATTTAGAAAAGGCAGAGGGACCAGAGATCAAATTGCCAAAATACTCTGGATCATAGAAAAAGCAAGGGAATTCCATAAAACATCTACTTCTGCTTCATTGACTGTGCTAAAGCCTTTAACTGTGTGGATCACAACAAACTGTGGAATATTCTTAAAGAGATATGAATATCAGACCACCTTACCTGCTTCCTGAGAAACCTGTATGCAGGACAAGAAGCAACAGAATTGGACATGGAACAATGGACTGGTTTCAAATTGGGAAAGGAGTACATCAGGTCTCTATATTGTCACCCTGCTCATTTAACTTATATGCAGAGTACATTATGTGAAATGCCAGACTGGATGAATCACAAACTGGAATCAAGATTGCTGGGAGAAATATCAACAATCTCAGCTACACATATGATACCACTTTAATGGCAGAAAGTGAGGAGGAACTAACTAAACAGCCTCTTGATGAAAGTGAAAGAGGAGAGTGAAAAAGCTGGCTTAAAATTCTACATTCAAAATACTAAGACTTTGGCATCCATTCCTATCACTTCATGGCAAATAGATGGGAAAATGTGGAAACCGTGTGAGATTTCATTTCCTTGGGCCCCAAAATCAATGAGGATGGTGACTGCAGCCACAAAATTAAAACACTTGCTCCTTGGAAGAAAAGCTATGACAAACCAAGACAGTGTGTTATAAAGCAGAGCTATCACTTTGATGACAAAGATCCATATGGTCAAAGCTATGGTTTTTCCAGTAGTCATGTAGGGAAGTGAGAGCTGGACCATAAAAAAGGCTGAGTGCTGAAGAATTGACGCTTTTGAACCGTGGTGCTGGAGAAGACTCTTAAGAGTCTTTTGGACAACAAGGAGATCAAACCAGTCAATCCTAAAGGAAATCAACCCTGAATATTCATTGGGAAGACTGATGCTAAAGCTGAAGCTCCAATACTTTGGCCACCTGATGTGAAGAGATTTCTTATTGGAAAAGACCCTGATCCTGGGAAAAACTGAGGGCAAGGGAAGGGGGTGACAGAAGAACTGACTCAATGGACATGAGTTTGAGCAAACTCAGGGAGATAGTGATGGATAGAGAAGCCTGGCATGTTGCAGATCATGGGTCACAAAGAATCAGACATGACTTAGCAACTGAACAACAACAATAATATGTATGTATTGCATATGTGTAATATATATGTATATATATGTACATTTATGTATATATATATATTCATCTTCTTTATCTATTCATCCATTGGCAGATGCTTAGGTTGTGTCCCTATCTTAGCTACTGTGAATAGTGTTGTTGAAACATTGTTGTGAAACATTGTTGCTGTTGTTTAGTGACTAAGGTGTGTCTGACTCTTTTGCAACCCCACGGACTGTAGCCTTCCAGACTCCTCTCTCCATGGGATTTCCCAGGCAAGAATACGGGAATGGATTGCCATTTCCTTCTTCTGGGGATTTTCAATCCCAGGGATTGAACCTGTGTCTCTTGCGTTGGCAGGTGGATTCGTTATCACTGTGCTACCTAGGAAGCCCTCAACAAACATGGGAGTAGATAATCTCTGCTGCTGCTGCTGCTGCTGCTGCTGCTGCTGCTAAGTTGCTTCAGTCGTGTCCGACTCTGTGCGACCCCATAGATGGCGGCCCACCAGGCTCCCCCGTCCCTGAGATTCTCCAGGCAAGAACACTGGAGAGGGTTGCCATTTCCTTCTCCAATGCATGAAAGGGAAAAGTGAAAGGGAAGTCGCTCAGTCGTGTCCGACTCTTCGCGACCCCATGGTCTGCAGCCTACCAGGCTCCTCCGTCCATGGGATTTTCCAGGCAAGAGTATTGGAGTGGGGTGCCATTGCCTCTCTGAGCCAGTGAGTTTATTTCCTTCCTATATATGCCCTGAAATGGAATTGCTGGATGGTATTTTAGTTACAGGGCTTTCCCAGTGGCTCAGTGGTAAAGAATCTGCCTACAATGCAGGAGACACAGAAGACTTGGGTTTGATCTCTGGGTTGGGAAGATCCCCTGAAGGAGGGCATGGCAGCCCACTCCAATATGCTTGCCTGGAGAATCCCATGGACAGAGAAGCCTGGTGGACTACAGTCCATAGGATTGCAAAGAGCCAGACACACCTGAAGTGACTTAGCACCCGTACATGCATGCATGCATGCATGGTAGCTATAATAATTTTCATTATTTCAGGAACGTCCATACTATTTCCAGAATGGTTGTACATTATGCATATTATTTTATTCACACAACCAGTGACAAGAGTTCCCTTTGTTCCATATCCTCATCAATACTTCTTAATGCTTGTCTTTTGATAAAATCCATCCCAACAGCTGTGAGGTTATAGCTCACTGTGGTTTCGATTTGCATTTCCCTACTAGTTAGTGATATAGAGCACATTTTCTTATACTTGTTGGATATTTGTATATATTTTTTGGAAAAAATTTCCACTTGGATCCTCACTAATTTAATTTTATTTTAAAAATGTTATTTGTTCAAAAGGAAAGATGTTTAAAAATTGTCATTATTGTCAGAACATAATTTTCTATACAGAAGCCTAGGAATATGTATATTTTCTCTAAATTTTTTTTACTGGAGTGTAGTTGATTTAAAATGTTGTGTTAGTTTCTGCTGTACAACAAAGTGAATTAGGTATGCATATACAAACATCCACTCTTTTTTAGATTCTGTTCCCATATAGGGCAATGTAGAGTATTGAGAAGAGTTTCTTGTGCCATATAGTAGGTCCTTAGTTATCTATTTTACATACAGTAGTGTGTCCATATCACTCCCAATATACCAATTTATCCTTCCCCCTTTCACTCTGGTAACTCTAAAATTTATTTCCCACATCTGTGTCTTTGCTCATTTTTAAACTGGATTATTATTTTTTATTGCTCTTGAGTTGCATAAATTCTTTAAATATTTTGGATATTAAACCCTTAACAGATATACCAACAAAAGTCTGTTTAATCAAAGCTATGGTTTTTCCAGTAGTCATGTATGGATGTGAGAGTTGGACTATAAAGAAAGCTGAACACCAAAGAATTGATGCTTTTGAACTGTGGTGTTGGAGAAGACTCTTGAGAGTCCCTTGGACTGCAAGGAGATCCAACCAGTCCATCCTAAAGGAAATCAGTCCTGAATATTCATTGGAAGGACTGATGCTGAAGCTGAAACTCCAATACTTTGGTCATCTGATGTGAAGAACTGACTCATTGGAAAAGACCCTGATGCTGGGAAAGATTGAAGGCAGGTGGAGAACCGGATGAGAGGATGAGGTGGTTGGCTGGCATCACTGACTTGATGGACATGAGTTTGAGCAAGCTCTGGAAGTTGGTGACGGATAGGGAGGCCTGGTGTGCTGCAGTCCATGGGGTCGCAAAGAGTTGGACACGACTGAGCGACTGAACTGAACTGAACAGATATATAGCTTGCAAATTTTTTTTTTCCCCATTTTGCAGTTGCCTTTTTGTTTTATTGACTGTTTCCTTTGTTGTGCAGCAGATGTTTTAAAATTTGATGTATTTTCATTTATTTTTTATTTTGCTGCTTTGCTTTTGGTGTGATGCCCCAACCATCACTGCCAACATCAATGTCAAGGAGAACTCCCTCTATGCTTTCTTCTAGGAGTTTTACAGTCTCAGGTCTTACACTTAAGTGTTTAATCCATCTCAAGATAATTTTGTAGTATAGTTTAAAATCAAGATGTTTGGCATAGTTTGGGGGTCTAGTTTCATTCTTTTGCATGTTAATATCCAGTTTCCCAACACCATTTACTGAGGAGATGATCCTTTCTCAGTTGTGTGTTCCACGGTGCCCTTGTCAAATATCAGATGACTATATATGTTGCTTTATTTGGGGGCACTCTATTTTTTAAAAGATAATTTATTTATTTTATTTGTGGTTGCACTGGGTCTTCGTTGCTGTGTGCAGCCTTTCTCTAGCTGGGGAGAGAGGCGGCTACTCTCAGGTTGTGGTGCACAGCCGTCTCTCTGCAGTGGCCTCTCTTGTCACGCAGAACGGGCTTTGGTGCAGAGGTTTCAGCTGCAGCACACAAGCTCAGTAGTTGTGGCTTGTGGGCCCTCGAGTGTTCAGGTTTCAGTAGTTGTGGTTGTTGTGTACGTTGTGGCTTCGTTGCTCTGTGACATGGACATGTGGAGTCTTCTTGGACCAAGGATTGAACCCATGTCCCCTGCATTGGTAGGCAGATTTCTATCCACTGTACCACCAGGAAAGTCCTGGGCACTCTGTTTTGTTCCATTGATCTATGTGCCTAATTTTATGGCTATACCATACTGTTTTTGTTTGTTTGTTTTGTTCTATTTTTCATGTGCATGGCTTGCAGTATCTCAGTTCCCCAACCAGGAACTGAACCTGGGCCATGGTAGCGAAAGCTTGGAAAACCATAGGCGACCAGGGAACTCCTGAACCACGTTGTTTTGATTACTGTATCCTTATAATACAGTTTATTAAAATTTTTTTCATGGGAAAAAACATTTTAAATATCACAGATTGCACATGTCAATCTCAAACTCCAGTCTATCCACCCTTCCCCTTGGTAACTATAAGTTCATTCTCTAAGTCTGTGAGTCTCTTTCTGTTCTGTAAATAAGTCCATTTGTATTATTTTAAAAAAGATTCCACGTATAAGTGATATCACATGATACTTCTTTGTCTGACCTACTTCCCTTAATAAGATAATCTCCAGGTCTATTCATGTTTCTGCAAATGGCACTATTTCATTCTTTTTTTTAAACTTTAATTTTTAAAAAATTTTTATTGGGGTATATCCAATTAACAATATTGTGGTAGTTTTAGGTGAATAGTGAAGGGACTCAGCCATACATATACATGTATCCATTCTCCTCCAACCTCACTCCATCCAGAATGTCACCTAACATTGTGTAGAGTTCCATGAACTGCACAATAGGTCCTTGTTGGTTTTCCATTTTGAATATAGCAGTGTGTACATATCCATCCCCTGCTCCCTAACTATCCCTTCCCCCTGGCAACCATAAGCTCGCTTTCTAAGTCTGTGAGTCTCTTTCTGTTCTGTAAATAAGTTCATTTGAATCTTTTTTTTTTAGATTTCATATATGAAGGATGTTATATGATATTTCTCCTTCTCTGTCTGACTTACTTCACTCAGTATGACCCTCCCTAGGTCCATCCATGTTGCTGCAAATGGCATCATTTCAGTCTTTTTAATGGTTGAGTAATATTCCATCATATATATGCATCACATCTTCTTTATCTGCTCAGCTGCTGATAGACATTTAGGTTGCTTCCATGTCTTGGCCATTGTAACCAGTGCTGCAATAAGCATTGGGGTAAATGTATCCTTTCAAGCCATGTTTTTCCTCTAAATATATGCTCAAGAGTGAGATTGCAGGATGATATTGTAGACCTATTTTTAGTCTTTTAAGGAATCTCCATACTGTTCTCCATAGTAGCTGTACCAATTTACATTCCCACCAACAGTGTAGGAGGGTTCCCTATTTGCCACATGCTTTCTAGCATTCACTATTTGCAGCTTTTTTGATGATGGCCATTCTGTCTGGTGTGAGGTGATATCTCATTGTAGTTTTGATTTGCATTTCTCTAAAAACTAGCAATGCTCTCTAAAACTTGAGCATCATTTTATGTGTGTCTTGTCCATCTGTATGCCTTCTTTGGAGAAATGTCTCTGTAGGTTTTTTGCCCATTTTTGGACTTTTTTTAAAATTTATTTTTTTATATAGAGTTACATGAGCTGTTTGTAAATTTTGGAGACTCATCCTTTATTGGTCACATTGATTGCAACTGTTTTCTCCCATTTTGTGGGTTGTCTTTTCATTTTGTTCATGGTTTCCTTTGCTGTGCAAAAGCTTTTGAATTTAATTAGGTCCCACTTGTTTATTTTTGTTTTTATTTCCATTTCTCTGAGAGACAGATCAAAAATATAGTGTCAACATTATGTCAAAGAACATTCTGTCTTTGTTTTCCTGTAAGAGTTTTATAGAATCTGGTCTTACATTTAGGTGTTTAATCCACTTTGAGTTTGTTTTTGTGTATTGTGTAAAAGAATGTTCTAATTTAATTTTTTTTTTTACATGTAGCTGTCCAGTTTCCCCAGATCCATTTATTGAAGAGACCTTTCCCCCATTTCATAGTCTTGCCTCCATTGTCAGAGATTAATTGGCCATAGGTGCATGGGTTTATTTCTGGCTTTTTTATTCTGTTGCCTTGATCTATATATCTGTTTTTGTGGTAGTACCATACTGCTTTGATGACTGTAGCTTTGTAGTGTAGTCTGAAGTCAGGGAGCCTGATTCCTCCAGCTCTATTTTTCTTTCTCAAGATTGCTTTGGCTATTCGGAGTCTTTCATGTCTCCATACAAATTAAAAAAAATTTTTTTTTGTTCTACTTCTGTGAAAAATGGCACTGGTAATTTAACTCAAATTGTACTGAATCTATAGATAACCTTTGGTAGTTTAGCCATTTTCACAATATTGATTCTTCCAGTTCAATAACATAGACTATCTCTCCATCTGTCCATGTCATCTTTGATTTCTTTCATCAGTATCTCAAAGTTTTCCAAGTATAGGTCTTTTGCCTCCTTCAGTTCAGTTCAGTTAAGTTGCTCAGTTGTGTCCGACTCTTTGTGACCCCATGAATCGCAGCACGCCAGGCCTCCCTGTCCATCACCAACTCCCGGAGTTCACTCATACTCAAGTCCATGGAGTCAGTGATGCCATCCAGCCATCTCATCCTCTGTCGTCCCCTTCTCCTCCTGCCCCCAATCCCTCCCAGCATCAGGGTCTTTTCCAGTGAGTCAGCTCATTGCATGGGGTGGCCAAAGTACTGGAGTTTCAGCTTTAGCATCATTCCTTCCAAAGAAATCCCAGGGCTGATCTCCTTCGGAATGGACTGGTTAGATCTCCTTGCAGTCCAAGGGACTCTCAAGAGTCTTCTCCAACACCACAGTTCAAAAGCATCAATTCTTTGGCACTCAGTCTTCTTCACAGGCCAACTCTCACATCCATACATGACCACAGGAAAAACCATAGCCTTGACTAGACGGACCTTTGTTGGCAAAGTAATGTCTCTGCTTTTGAATATGCTATCTAGGTTGGTCATAACTTTCCTTCCAAGGAATAAGCGTCTTTTAATTTCATGGCTGCAATCACCATCTGCAGTGATTTTGGAGCCCAAAAAAATAAAGTCTGACACTGTTTCCACTGTTTCCCCATCTATTTCCCATGAAGTGATGGGACCGGATGCCATGATCTTAGTTTTCTGAATGTTGAGCTTTAAGCCAACTTTTTAACTCTCCACTTTCACTTTCATCAAGAGGCTCTTCTTCTTCGCTTTCTGCCATAAGTGTGTTGTCATCTGCATATCTGAGGTTATTGATATTTCTCCTGGCAATCTTGGTTCCAGCTTGTGCTTCATCCAGTCCAATGTTTCTCATGATGTACCCTGCATATAAGTTAAATAAGCAGGGTGACAATATAAAGCCTTGACGTACTCCTTTTCCTATTTGGAACCAGTCTGTTGTTCCATGCCCAGTTCTAACTGTTGCTTCCTGACCTGCATACAGATTTCTCAAGAGGCAGGTCAGGTGGTCTGGTATTCCCATCTCTTTCAGAATTTTCCAGAGTTTGTTGTGGTCCACACATTCAAAGGCTTTGGCATAGTCAGTAAAGCAGAAATAGATGTTTTTTTGGAACTCTCTTGCTTTTTTAGTGATCCAGTGGATGTTGTCAATTTGATCTCTGGTTCCTCTGCCTTTTCTAAATCCAGCTTGAACATCTGGAAGTTCATGGTTCACGTATGGTTGAAGCCTGGCTTGGAGGATTTTGAGCATTGCTTTACTAGAGTGTGAGATAGTGCTACTGTGCAGTAGTTTGAGCATTCTTTGGCATTGCCTTTCTTTGAGATTGGAATGAAAACTGACTTTTTCCAGTCCTATGGCCACTGCTGAGTTTTCCAAATTTGCTGGCATATTGAGTGCAGCACTTTCACAGCATCATCTTTCAGGATTTGAAATAGCGCAATTGAAATTTCATCACCTCCACTAGCTTTGTTCGTAGTGATCCTTCCTAAGGCCCACTTGACTTTGCATTCTAAAATGTCTGGCTCTAGGTGAGTGATCACACCCTCATGATTATCTGGGTCATGAAGATCTTTTTTGTATAGTTTCTATAGTTCTTCTGTGTATAGAGGAAAACAATAGAATGGGAAAGTCTAGAGATCTCTTCAAGAAAATTAGACATACCAAGGGAACATTTAATGCAAATACAGGCACAATAAAGGACAGAAATTGTATGGACCTAACAGAAGCAGAAGATATTAATAAGAGATGGCAAGAATACACAGAAGAACTATACAAAGAACATCTTCATGACCCAGATAATCACAAGGGTGTGATCACCAGCCTAGAGCCAGATATTTTAGAATGCAAAGTCAAGTGAGCCTTAGGAAGACTCAGGAGTTGCAACTCACAGACTGGAGTTCAGGCTCAATAGTTGTGATGCACAGGCTTAGTTGCTCTGCAGCATGTGAAATCTTCCCAGACCAGGGATCGAACCCATGTCCCTTGCATTGGCAGGCAGACTCTTATCCAATGCATCATAGGGAAGTCCTTATAGTTGATTTCTAATCTCATAAGAGTTGTGGTTGGAAAAGATACTTGATTTGATTTCAGTTTTCTTAAGTTCACTGAGACTCACTTTTTAGCCCAGGATATGGTCAATTCTGGAGAATGTTCCATGTGTACTTGGGAAGAATATGTATTCTGCTGCTTTTGGAAGGAATGCTCTATAAATATCCATTAAGCCCATCTGATTCAATTTGTCATTTCCTGCCTTTGTTTACTTATTGGTTTTATGTCCAGATGATCTCTTCATTCATGAAGTAGGGTGCTAAAGTTCTCCACTATTATTGTGTTACTGTCCATTTCTCCCTTTAAACTCTTAGTAATGACTTATATATTGAGGTTCTCCTATGTTGAATACATATGTATTTACAATTGTTATATATTCTTCTTGGATTGATCCCTTGATTATTGATTGTGTAATGTCCTTCTTTGTCTCTTGTAATAGTCTTTATTTGAAAAAGTCTATTTTGTCTTAAATGAGTACTGCTACTCTAGCTTTCTTTTGATTTCCATATGCATGGAATACTTCTTTTCCATTACCTTGATTTCAGACTGTATGCGTCTCTAGATCTGATGTGGGTCTCTTATAGATAGCATATATATATGTGTCTTGTTTTGTAACCATTTAGCCAGTCTGCTGGGACATTCAGCCCAAGCCTGCCAGGACTGCTGGTTTCCCTGCACTGTGGAAAGGAAGAGAGCAAGGGCCAATGACTGACCAGGCCCTCTGGCCCACATTTGCACCAGTGATGGTGGAGGACCCAGGCATGGATTAGTATGGTGGCATGCACATACCACCACCGTCTCCTGGCCCTGAATTCCCTCCATGGGAAAGGGGCCAACGGAGTCACCCACCAATACCGTCTCTCATCTTCATCTGCCTCTCCCCTTTCCCCAGTGCCACCAGCTTTGTTCTTTTTCAGGGTTCATCTGGCCATTCAACATCTTTTGTGATTGCATGTGAATTTTTGGCAAGCAGATTCTTATCCACTGTACCACCAGGAAAGTCCTATAATTTTTATATCCAGTGGTAAAATATCTGCTTGCAATACAGGAGACCTGGGTTTGATCCTTGGGTCGGGAAGATCCCCTGGAGAAGAGAATGGCTACCCATCCTAGCATTCTTACCTGGAGAATTCCATGGACAGAGGAGTCTGGTGGGCTACAGTGCGGTGTCACAAAGAGTCAGACACAACTAAGCAACTAACACTTTCACTTATAATTTTTAATGTAGAGATATTTCACCTCCTTGGGTAAAATTATTCTTAAATATTTTATTACTTTTGATGCTATTATCAATGGGGCTGCTTTCTTAACTTATCTTTCTTGCAGTTCATTGTTTGTGTTTCAAAATACAACTGATTTTTAAAAATATTTATTTAATTAATTTATTTGGTTATGCAGGGTCTTAGTTGCAGTACGTGGGATCTTCAATATTTGTGGTAGCATGTGGGATTTAGCTTCCTGGTTAGAGATAGAAACTGGGGCCCCTGCATTGGGAGCACAGAGCCACTGGATGACCAGGGAAGTCCCCTGCAATTGATTTTTTATTTATTGAATTTTTTTGTCCTGCAACTTTATTGAATTAATTTACTAATTCTAATGGCTTTTGTTGTTATAGTTTTAGCTACAAAAGATCATGTCATCTGCAAACAGAGACAGATTTTCTTCTTCCTTTACTATTTATTTTTGTTGTTCAGTCTCTCAGTCGTGTCCAACTCTTTGTGACCCCATGGACTGTAGCACGTCAGGCTTCCCTGTCCTTCACTGTCTCCTGGAGTTAGCTCAAACTCATGTCCATTGAATTGGTGATGCTATCCAACCATCTTATCCTCTGTCATCCCCTTCTCCTCCTGCCTTCAATCTTTCCTAGCATCAGGGTCTTTTCCAATGAGTCAGTTCTTCGCATCAGGTGGCCCAAGTATTGGAGTTTCAGCTTCAGCATCAGTCTTCCCAATGAATATTCAGGGTTGATTTCCTTTAGGACAGACTGATCTCCTTGCAGTCCAAGGGACTCTTAAGAGTCTTCTCCAACACCACAGTTCAAAAGCATCAATTCTTTGGTGCCCAGTTTTCTTTGTGGTCCAATTCTCACGTCCTTACATGACCATTGGAAAAACCACAGCTTTGACTATATGGACCTTTGTTGGCAAAGTGATGCCTCTGCTTTTTAATGAGCTGTCTAGGTTTGTCATAGCTTTTCTTTCAAAAAACAAGTGTCTTTTAATTTCATGGCTGAAGTCACTGTTCGAAGTGATTTTAGAGCCCAAGAAAATAAAGTCTGTCACTGTTTCCATTGTTTCCCCATCTATTTGCCATGAAGTAATGGGACCTGATGCCATGATCTTCATTTTTTGAATGTTGCATTTTCAACCAGCCTTTTCACTCTCCTCTTTCACCTTCATCAAGAGGCTCTTTAGTTCCTCTTTGCTTTCTGCCATTAGGGTAGTGTAATCTGCATATTGGAGGTTGTTGACATTTCTCCTGGCAATCATGATTTCAGTTTGTGCTTCATTCAGCCTGCCATTTCACATGATGTTACATAACTTATTTAAGTTTATATTATATATGTTAACTTATATAACTCCTCATATAAGTTAAATAAGCAGGGTGCAATATAGAGCCTTGACATACTCCTTTCTCAATTTTGAACCAGTCTGTTGTTCTTTGTCCAGTTCCAGCTGCTGTTTTTGACCTGCCTACAGGTTTCTCAGGAGGCAGGTTAGGTGGTCTGTTATTCCCATCTCTTTAAGAATTTTCCAAAAATAATTTCTATTTATGTAGGCTATATATCTTTTTATCATTTAATTGCTCTGGTTAGGACTTCCAGTACCATGTTGAATAGAAGTGGTGAGAGTGGGCACCCTTGTCTTGGCCTGGTCTTAAGGGAAAAGCTTTTAGCTTTTCACTGTTGAGTATGATATTAGCTAGCTTTGATGCAGATGGCAGATTAGAAGAATGTGCTCTCATCTTCTCCTGTGAAAACAACAAAATCACAACTAGCTGGTGAGCAACCGTGTACAGGATTATGTTGGAACCCACCAAAAAAAGATACCCCATGTCTAAGGACAAAGGAGAAGCCACAACAAGATGGTAGGAGGGCTTCAATTACATTAAAATCAAACCGCATACTTGCCAGAGACTCTCGGAGGGGACAGATAAAAACTTGTGCTCATCAGTACCCAGGGTACTCACCAGTACCCAGGAGTATGTCAAGGCTCACCAGTACCTAATATGTCAACCCAAGTATGCTCATCAGTGACCCCCATAAGAGACTGAACCAGACCTGCCTGTGAATGTTTGAGGGTTTCCCACAGAGGCATGGGTCAGCAGTGGCCTGCTGCAGGGATGGGCACTGGCAGCAGTAGTCTTGGGATGCGTGAAGTGGTGGCATAAGTCCTCTTGGAAGAGGTCATCATTAGCTTTACCATAGAGCCACTGAGAGAACAATTATACCCAAGAAGTTCTCGCATGGTTGTGAAGGTTCTAGGCCCCACCTTAGACTTCCCAAACTAGGGCAAAGGGACTGGGAATCCCATTTTGAAGGTCGGTGGGATTTAGTTACAGAACTTCCATAGGATTGGGGAAAACAGAGACTTTTGGAGGACACAAAACCTTGTGTGCACCAGGACCCAGGGGAAAGAGGAATGATAAAAGTCCATACAGTTAAGCTATAGTTTTTCCAGTAGTCATGTATGAATGTAAGAGCTGGACCATAAAGACGGCTGAGCACAGAAAAATAGATGCTTTCAAGCTGTGGTGCTGGAGAAGACTCTTGAGAGTCCCTTGGACAACAAGGAGATCAAACCAGTCAATCCTTAAAGGAAATCAACCCTGAATATTCATTGGAAAGACTGATGCTATAGCTGAAACTCCAATACTTTGGTCATCTGATGCGAAAAGCTGACTCACTGGAAAAGACCCTGATGCTGGGAAAGATCAAAGGCAGGAGGAGTATGACAGAGGATGTGATGGTTGGATGGCATCATTGACTCAATGGACATGAGCTTGAGTAAACTCCGGGAGCTAGTGAAGGACAGGGAAGCCTGGGGTGCTGCAGTCTATGGGGTCACAAAGAGTCAGACACAACTGAGTGGTTGAACAATAACAGCAACAAAGTTATTAGCTATGGGCTTATCATATGTGGCCTTTATTATCATTATACCTAATTTGTTGAGAGTTTATCATGACAGACGATGAATTTTGGCAAATGCCTTTTCTGCATCTGAGATGATCATATGATTTTCCTCCTTGAATCTATTAAGGTGGTGTATCAGCATTATTGATTTGTATATGTTGAATCTCAGGGTTAAATTCCACTTGCTCATCACCATATAATCCTTTTACTATGCTGTTGAATTCATATTCCTAATATTTTGCTGAGGATTTTTACATCTATGATTTCAGGGATATTGTACTGTTATTTTCTAGTTTTCCTTTCTTGTTTTGATGTCAGGGTAATGTTGGCCTTCTAAAATAAGTTTAGAAGTATTCCTTTGCCTTCAATTTTTTTGCAAGAATTTGAGAATGACTGGAATTAACTTTTTAAATGTTTGGTAGAATTCACTAATGAAACCATTTCATCCTAAGCTTTTCTATTTGAGAAGTTTTTAAAATTACTAATTCAGCCTTCGTGCTTGTTACTGGTTTGTTCAAGTGTTTAATTTCTTCATGATTCAGTCTAGACCCTGAACTGACAGAATCAATTTTACTTTTCTTAAGAAAGTGAAAATCGCTCAGTTGCTCATGACTGTTTGTGACCCCATGGATTATACAGTCCATGGAATTCTCTAGGACAGAATACTGGAGTGTGTAGCCTTTCCATTCTCCAGGGGATCTTCCCAACCCAGGAATCAAACCGAGATCTCCTGCACTGCAGGTGGATTCTTTACCAACTGAGCTATTGGGGAATGTTGAAGTTTGTTTGCTTTCTCACAGTCTTGCAGAGTTGGGCCAGCTTTCTGCATGTACTCACAAGCTTTCTGCCAATGCTTGTACTTGCCACCTCAGGGGCACACACAGGACGCTGGTTGCAAGGCAGAAGACTGTGTGGGTGAGGTGTGGAGAGTGTTGGGAACGCCTTTGGGCCAGTTGGGGGGATCTGCTGGTAAGGCTTCTTCAGAGGTTTGTGGGTGATCCTTTAATGGAGTCTACAAAACAGAATTCACATCTCTTTGATGCATTTCAAGCACTGCCTACTGTGTTCCCAGCCTCTCCCCACTCTTAGCTGTGTAACTTGCCTCATATTCTGGATAGGGCCGGAAAGAAGTGGGCCTCTTTGGGAGTGTCCTGCACAGCTGAGGGAGAAGCTGGGCACTCACTCACATGCTCTCACTTGCTGCTCTGAAAGAAATTCCAGCCCTAGGAGGTCTCTTTTGCCTCTGAGACGTGCTACACTGAGGGAGGAATGGCACAAATAATGTAAAACTGCTTTTTTGGTCTTTAGTGGGTCCAGTCTTGGATTTGCTTTTTGCTCCAAGGATGTGCTAGAACTTCTTCACTGGACTCCTGGACTTCCACAAAGATACCCTCACTTGTGCATGTTGTCAAAACTAGTGTTCTTTGAAGGGAGGATGGTAGAAAACTCCTACTCCACCACTTTGTTGCTGTTACCCCTGTGGTTTATTCCATTGAATGGTTTTTGTAGGTTGAACTTCCCTGAATTCTGAGAATAAATCTCATTTGGGTCATGACATATAAACCTTTCAATATGTTGCTAAATTTGGTTTGCTACTATTTTGTGAAGGATGAAAGGAGTGAAGTGCAAGTGTTAGTAGCTTAGTTGTGTCCAGCTCTTTGTGACCCCATGGACTGTAACCCACCAGGCTCCTCTGTCCATGGAATCCTCCAGGCAAGAGTACTGGAGTGGGTGGTCATTCCCTTCTCCAGGGGATCTACCTGACCCAGGGATCAAACCCGGGTCTCAGATTCTTAACTATCTGAGCCACCAGGGAAGCTTTTTGGATTTTAATGTATCAGTGGAAGGGAGGAATGCAAGTACAGCAGTTAAGACTGAAGAACAAAAATTTAAGTTAGAAAGTTGGAAGAACATGTATTGTTATTTCATATTCTAACAATAATTATCAGTGAAAGAGACTATGAACTTGACATTGCACATATGTGAAAATTATAGTTAAATATTATACAAATGTTATAGAACAGTTTGAATTCACTTTACCTCAAAAGAAGATCCCCATACAGGAAAATCATGGATCTGAAATCAATCTATTTCACTGAAAGACATTTTAAATTCTAACCATTACTCTCTTGGATAAATTGTCAGATCTAGCTACTCATTAGGACTGAATATGAATTTCTTTTCTTGTTCCTTGTCATTTTTTTTTTTTTTTTCAAAATTGCAGCTAAAGGAAAAAACTCAGTGGCAGCCCTGGGGAGATCCAGCCTGAAAACAGAGATGCAGATTTGGGGTCAAGGTGTTCCCTAAACATCTTGACTCCACAATCCTTGACCACACAATACAGAACAGAGGGCAGTACAGGTCCCCAAGGCCTGAGTGGCAGGGCTAGAGGCCAAGATGCCTGAGTCAGGCCCTTATGACTTTGGGAGTGTAATGTGGCGGCACCAGAGTCCCAGGTTCCTCCATCTTTTATTTCATATCACTTCAGGTGAGTCATTGGTATGGAGGTAAAGGTCCAACTGGGCTGGATGCCACAGGTCGGTGGTCCCTGGAGTGAGTGGTTCGGCATAGCCTGCAGCACTGCACCGGGAACATCCTTTTGTGGGCTTTTGATCCCTACTGGATCGCCTTCAGCTCCTTGTGGAAGTGGAGGATAAGCTCAGCCCATTTTCCTTAGTGGGAATGTGGAAATGCTTGCCTTGGTACAGGATTCGATGCATGTGGCAGACCTGACAAGCAGTTCCTCCAGCGCCTGCAGGAACACATTCATGGTGATCTTACACTCCACAGTCTGGAACTCACCCCAGGTCCGAGCCAGGTCTGGCAGACTCTGTCGGACTAATCAAGGCAAGATGACACGGTCCAGTGGTGGGATCACCAGTTCCAGCGCCCCATAGTTGTGGGTTCAGAAGACGAAGATGTTCATGGTGCCCACCTCGATTAATTGGAGGTCAGGCCCGTATAGCCAGAGGACCTGTTTGCAGTCCTTCTTTTGTGCTTCCTGCTGCACGAACACAGTGGGCACTTAATTTTCCCTCATCTTGCAGTCGCCGACCCCACCTACCCAGGCTCAGATGAAGGATGAATCCTCCAAGAGGGAGCCAGGGCTCAAGGCATAGCCAGGGGAAGATTGCAGACATGTAGTGAGGGCTCCTTCTGGATTACCACTGGCAGCACATAGAGGCTGGAGCCTACGTCCTCAGGAACCCAGTCCTTGTCTTCTTTCATTAGCTGGCGGATGCACTCCAACAACTCAGCTTTGTCAAAACTGCAGGCAGAGGCACAGAGCTGAACATAGCATGAGTTCCACGTTGAGCCAAGGTCGGAAGAGGAGCACGCGCTGGTCCCCCGTCTTTGAACGAGTTCAGGTCTTCGAAGAGCTGCAGGGAGTAGTGGAGAGCCGAGCCGGCCGAGAGCAGAGTGAGGTTTTGGAAGGGCTGGATTTGGGGCTGACCCCAGCCCTTCTCCCTGTTCCGTCCCACTATCAGCATGTGATCGGTGAACACCTTCCTGAACAGCAGGGGCTGGCTGGGGTCAGGCTTCTTCTGAAGCTCCTGTGTCATTTCCAGCTGCCTGTCAGCAGCCTTGAAGCTGGATGAGGCATATCGTCTGGGACCACACAGAAGCCAAAGAACAGAGAGAAAATTTGGGGTCCAAATCTCTCTCCCTTCATCCCCTCTAAAGCCTTGTGCTCCTTTCTGAGGGGGCTCCTCCTCCTTTGAATATGAATTATGAAACTACATCATCAGTTCATTTTGGAGAAAGGGTAAGAATGAATCATGAATGTACTAAAATTGCTTTAAAATCTATTCTTCCATCACCATTAACATAGTTTAATGGTTTAAGATAGTTTTCCTGCCACAAGAACCCAGAGACAGTTTCGACGTAAATTTTTCTCTACAAGTGGTGCTTTTATCAATCCAAACTCATTTAGGTGAATGAGTAAACAAGAAACAACCTTATTTGTCACACTGAAAACTTTTTTTATACATTATCTTTTAATATACATTGTCTTCATTCAAAGTGTGCTTACAGACATTAACATGTAGAATAGAAATTTCACTAATGCCTTTGCTTTCCTTAAAATTGTAGAACAGATATCAGTGCAATAGCCATTGTAATAAATGCTCATTGGCAAATTTTGTCAGAATGAAGTTTACTTTCTTAAATTATTTTCTTTGTTATGTTTGCTCCAATTGTTGAAATGTAATTTTTTAAGTGTAGTTTTATGGCTGTCGAATTCCACATTTAAAAAATGAACTTGTATTTTGTATATTTTTTTTTCACTTCATTTTACGAGTAATTTTTTTTTTCCTAAAAATACGTGATGAATTTAAAACAAACTGGTCTTTCATTGTGGGCTCTTAAGTAGTAACCGGAGAAGGCAATGGCACCCCACTCCAGTACTCTAGCCTGGAAAATCCCATGGACTGAGGAGCCTGGGAGGCTGCAGTCCATGGGGTCGCTAGGAGTCGGACACGACTGAGCGACTTCACTTTCACTTTTCACTTTCATGCATTGGAGAAGGAAATGGCAACCCACTCCAGTGTTCTTGCCTGGAGAATCCCAGGGACCGGGGAGCCTGGTGGGCTGCCATCTATGGGGTCGCACAGAGTCGGACACGACTGAAGCGACTTAGCAGCAGCAGCAGCAAGTAGTAACAGATCTAAACAGCTAAGATGGTGTTTGAGGGCAGACAAATTGCATATTATTCAAATTTGCCCGATAGTGGGCCTTAGGCAATTATTCGTTAAACGAATTTTTAATCCCCAACCCTGGGTCCAGGGCATTAATGACATCTCTACTCCAATTCCTCAGTGATTAGACTTGCGAAACGGAAGTTTATCAAACATCAGGATCTGTGCCAAGCACCTCACTCTCCACCTGCTTTTCACTCTCTCTTCTTCCTCTCAGAGACGGGGCGTGCACAGCACCATGATCCTGCTGCTGCTGCTGCTGCTGCTAAGTCGCTTCAGTCGTGTCTGTGCTCAGTACCACGACCCATTCGTTGGTCGAGCCCGACGCCCTTCACTGCGGAGTCGCGGCCAAGCCACGTCCCCATGCCGGCCTAGAGGGGGCGTACCCATTGTTCAGCCAGAAGATCCAAGCCAAGTAATCTTGTGAGGAGCCGATCCCTGTGAATGGGAGCTGTGCCGCAGACCCTCAGAGCCGGCGCACGTCGTGCCTCGCCCCTTCGGCCCGCAGGCTCTGAGAGAGCTTGCGGACGCTCCCGCTCTTACTCGTCAGAGCCTGGGTCCGGCTAGCCTGGACCTGGCGGGCTGAGGCTGGGCGCCTGAGGTACGAGGGGCGAAGCCCGAGCCGCCGCAGCCGCTGCTGCTGCCGCTGCCTTCAGAGAAAAGCATGTCTGCAACTCGAGCTAAGAAAGTGAAGATGGCCACCAAATCATGCCCCGAGTGCGACCAACAGGTGGGCGTCGGGGGCCGGGCACCGAACACGCGGGCCAGCGGAGCGGGTGCGCGCGGGCAGGCGGCCGTTGCCTGTGGCCGTTGGCTGTGGAGAGGCCGCCTCGCCGGGGTCCTGGCGGCCGAGCGAGTGGGCCGGCCCTCGGGCTCTGTGGCCACCGCGGGAGCCCCGAACCGGCCCGGCCGAGCCGAGAGGTTGCCGAGGAAGCGCTCGGAACCGCGGCCCGGCCGGTGTCCACCTGGCGGCGGTCAGACGGGCGAGTGTCGTGCCCTGTGGCTGGGCTGCGTGAGAGGGGGCGTGGGTTTATCCTGAGCAGACGGGGCGCCCTGTCCGGAGCCTCCCCGAGTCGCCTGGCCGGCTCCGGTGACAGCGGCAGGAGTGGGGCAGCGGCCCAAGTGGACGAGAACGGTCCCTCAGCCCCCTCCTGCCCCGACGAGAGTGCCTGATGTGCAAACTCCCAATCAGGGCTCCTGGCTCCCAAATCCCCCTCCTGCCACTCAGGGTTGCTTTGTTCCCATTTCAGATGTGTACGGTGGACCCCCCAAACTGTCCCCCCGCCACCTGGGCAGATGCTTAAACGTGACAGTAAGGCCTGCAGTACAATGATGCTTTCCTCTTAGACTTAAATAATTGGTGATCTATATGCTTTTAAATAATTTGCATAATAGGAAAAGGAGTACGTCAAGGCTGTATATTGTCACCCTGCTTATTTAACTTATATGCAGAGTACATCATGAGAAACGCTGGGCTGGAAGAAGCACAAGCTGGAATCAAGATTGCCAGGAGAAATA
Source organism: Bos indicus x Bos taurus (assembly GCF_003369695.1). NCBI lineage: Eukaryota > Metazoa > Chordata > Mammalia > Artiodactyla > Bovidae > Bos > Bos indicus x Bos taurus. The sequence continues at coordinate 50,570,325 of NC_040093.1, forward strand.
TCAATAACCTCAGATATGCAGATGACACTACCCTTATGGCAGAAAGTGAAGAGGAACTAAAAAGCCTCTTGACGAAAGTAAGAGTGGAGAGTGAAAAAGTTGGCTTAAAGCTCAACATTCAGAAAACGAAGATCATGGCATCTGGTCCCATCACTTCATGGGAAATAGATGGGGAAACAGTGGAAACAGTGTCAGACTTTATTTTTTGGGGCTCCAAAATCACTGCAGATGGTGACTACAGCCATGAAATTAAAAGACGCTTATTCCTTGGAAGGAAAGTTATGACCAACCTAGATAGCATATTCAAAAGCAGAGACATTGCCAACAAAGGTACTCTTGCCTGGAAAATCCCATGGATGGAGGAGCCTGGTAGGCTGCAGTCCATGGGGTCGCTAAGAGTCAGACATGACTGAGCGACTTCACTTTCACCTTTCACTTTCATGCATTGGAGAAGGAAATGGCAACCCACTCCTGTGTTCTTGCCTGGAGAATCCCAGGAACCGGGGAGCCTGGTGGGCTGCCGTCTATGGGGTAGCATAGAGTCGGACACGACTGAAGCCATTTAGCAGCAGCAGCAGCAGCAGTCAGGGCTATGGTTTTCTCCTGTGGTCATGGATGGATGTGAGTTGGACTGTGAAGAAGGCTGAGCACTGAAGAATTTATGTCTTTGAAGTGTGGTGTTGGAGAAGACCCTTGAGAGTCCCTTGGATGCAAGGAGATCCAACCAGTCCATTCTGAAGGAGATCAGCCCTGGGATTTCTTTGGAAGGATGATGCTAAAGCTGAAACTCCAGTACTTTGGCCACCTCATGCGAAGAGTTGACTCGTTGGAAAAGACTCTGCTGCTGGGAGGGATTGAGGGCAGGAGGAGAAGGGGATGACAGAGGATGAGATGGCTGATGACATCACTGACTCGATGGACGTGAGTCTCAGTGAACTCCGGGGGTTGGTGATGGACAGGGAGGCCTGGAGTGCTGCGATTCATGGGGTCGCAAAGAGTTGGACACAACTGAGCGACTGAACTGAACTGAATAGTCATTTATTTGGTCTAGTTTTTAGTAGACGCTTTAAAATACTAAGTCCCCATTAAAGTCCTATTTTTCTGAGTTCTCTCCTCTTATAATGTCGCATATTCTTCTAACTTTTTAAGAGGTGAATTTGCCTTATGTGGTTTCTTGAACTTTTAATATCTGCTTTCTAAACTAAATTCATTAGGTCATGCAGTGGCTTTATGATTGCTGTTGATCTGGGGTTCAGATCGACATTTAAACTTAAAAGCTCTCAGCTATGACAGTAAACACTGCATGTGGTGAGAACAGCATTAGAATCGTGGTCAGTAAGGATCCTCACAGCATTCCTGAGGCTTTCTCTGCTTTCCTAAGTGACAGCCCAGGTGTAGAGAAGAAGAAAAAAAGCTCATGCCAGTGGTTGCAAGTTGTCATGGCTTGGTAATTTCATGTTTCTTAGCCCATGAGCAAGGCCTTGACTTCCAAGGTTTTCCAAAGAATGGAATGATTATACTGCATTTAGGGAAGCCCAAAGCTGTGGCTTCTCACCAGGAGCCTTCCAGTCCAGATGCCAGCAAAGGGTCAGTTTTACTTTAAGCAGGATTGCTTATTAACACTGCTGCCATTCCATCTTTATTGGGCTGATAGGGTTAGAGGGATAGAAAGGTAACCAAAGGTATTTTTTCTCATGATGCAGTTTTGTTTACCCCTTACTAATGTGTTATACATAACCTAATGGAAAAAATTTTTTTTACTGACTCCTATATGTATAAAATTTGATTATTCTTAACTAGAAAAAGTAATTCATTTCAAGCTCTCTCAATTAAAACCATTTGTAAGACATCTTTTATGCCAAAATGCAGACCTTAATATATGTTTCTTTTAAAATTATTACTTCTTTTTTTACTTTCTCTCTGAGCAAGAGAAATTTACTGCTTCTATTTTCTCTCAGCAGTGCTTTATTGTTTTCAATGTATAGATTTTATACATATTTGTGAAGTTTATCGTTGTGAATTTAATTTTTTGGATGCTACTATAAGTGGAATTGTTTTAAATTTTTCATTTTATCAATGTTCATTAATTATATATAGAAATAAAATTTATTTTTTTATTGAAAAATATAAAATTCACCATATAAACCATTTTAAAGTATATATATACTTCAGTGGCATAATATATTCACAGTATGGTATAACCATCACCACTGTCTAGTTCTAGAATATTTTCATCATTTCAAAATGAGACCCTGTTTTCAATTAAGCACTCGCTTCCTGATTCATGCTCCTTCTAGTACCTAGTAACTACGAATTTGCTTTCTGTTTCTGTAGATTTGCCTATTATTGATATTTCATATAAATGGAGTCATGCAATGTGTCCTTTGATATCTGACTTCTTTCATTTAGTTTATCCATATTGCACTATATATCAGTACTTTGTTCTTTTTTATGGCCAAATGACATTCCATTGTATGGATAGTTCACATTTTGTTAATCCCTTCGGCAGTTGATGGACATTTTGGTGGTTTCCACCTTTCGCTTATTGTGAATAGTGCTGCTGTTAATATTCATGTCCAACTGTGTGTGTGTTTAATATATTCTTTCTAGGGCATTACTACTCAATTTTTGTTTTTTGGCTGCGCCGCGTGGCTTATAGGATCTCAATTCCCCAACCAGGGATTGAATCTGGACCATGGCAGTGAAAGTGCTGAATCCTAACCAGAAGACCACCAGGGAACTCCCACAAGTTTTAACATCTGTTTTCATTTATTATATTCCCATGAATGAAGCAGCATGATCATACTGTAATTCTGCATTTAACTTATTGAGGAACTGCCAAACTGTCATTCACAGGAGTTGTTGCATTTTATATTCCCACCAACATCATATGAAAGTTCTAATTTTCCCACATCCTCACTCATACTTGTTATTTTTCATTTTTTAAAAGAATTAGTGTAGTTTGACACCAAAAAAAAAGAAGGAAAATTGTCATGTTCAAAAAGCTTTAAGCTGCAGTGTTGGCTCTTTACAACCATAACCAAATCCAACAATGGAGAAAAATGGATACTATGATATTTTCCTAGTTCTGGAGGTTCCTCTGAAATGTAATTTCCTAGAGCTTGTTATTAATTTAACAAATATTTATTATGTACTTGCTTTGTGTCAGAGACTGTTCCAGTTCAGGAAATAAAACAGTGAATAAAAGAGACAAATAGTCCTTTCTGCTTGGGGAGGTGGGATTAGAATAGTCATCCTAGTACATGTGAACTGGGATGTCATTGTGGTTTGCATTTCCCTAATAAAGACATTGAACATCTTTTCATGTGTTTCTTGGTCATTTATATTTGTTCCTTGGAGAAATATCTATTCAGGTTCATCGCCCATTTTTTAAAAAATTAATTTTATTTATTTTTGGCTGCACAGGCTTTTTTCTAGTTGCAGCAAACAGGGACTACTCTTCAGTAGTGGTGCTCAGGCTTCTCTTGAGGTGGCTTCTTGTGGGGCACAGGCTCTAGGGTGTGTGCGCTTCAGTAGTTGTAGTACATGGGTTCAGTAGTCGTGATTCCCAGGCTCTGGAGCACAGGCTCAATAGTAGTGGCACACAGGCTTACTTGCTTTGCAGCATGTGGGGTCTTTCTGGATCGGGGATCCAACTTGTGTCTCCTGCATTTGCAGGCAGATTCTTTACCACTGAGCCACCAGGAAAGCCCTCATTGCCAATTTTTAAACGACTTGTCATTTGGGTTGTTTTATTTGAGTTCTAAGTGGTTTTGTATATCCTGGATACTAGATCCTTCAGTTCAGTTCAGTTCAGTTGCTCAGTCATGTCTGACTCTTTGCAACCCCATGGACTGTAGTACGCCAGGCTTCCCTGTCCACCACCAACTCCTGGAGCTTGCTCAAACTCATGTCTATCGAGTCAGTGATGCCATCCAACCATCTCATCCTCTGTTGTCCCCTTCTCCTCCCGCCTTCTATCTTTCCCAGGATCAGGGTCTTTTCCAAAGAGTCAGTTCTTCGCATCAGGTGGCCAAAGTATTGGAGTTTCAGCTTGAACATCAGTCCTTCCAAATAACACTCAGGACTGATTTCCTTTAGGATGGACTGGTTGGATCTCCTTGCAGTCCAAGGGACTCTCAAGAGTCGTCTCCAACACCACAGTTCAAAAGCATCAGTTCTTTGGTGCTCAGCTTTCTTTATGGTCCAACTCTCACATACATGACTACTAGAAAAACCATAGCTTTGACTAGACGGATCTTTGTTGACAAAGTAATGTCTCTGCTTTTTAATATGCTGTCTAGGTTGGTCATAGCTTTTCTTTCAAGGAACAAGTGTCTTTGAATTTCATGGTTGCAGTCACCATCTGCTGTGAATTTAGAGCCCAAGAAAATAAAGTCTATCACTGTTTCCATTGTTTCCACATCTATTTGCCATGAAGTGATAGGACCCGATGCCATGATCTTCATTTTTTGATTGTTGAGTTTTAAGCCAGCTTTTTTACTCTCCTCTTTCACTTTCATCAAGAGGCTCTTTAGTTCCTCTTTGCTTTCTGCCATAAGGGTGGTGTCATCTGCATATCTGAGCTTATTGATATTTCTCCCAGCAATCTTGATTCCAGCCTGTGCTTCATCCAGCCCAGCATTTTGTATGATGTACTCTGGTGCTGCTGCTGCTGCTAAGTCACTTCAGTCGTGCCCGACTCTGTGCAACCCCAAAGACGGCAGCCTACCAGGCTTCCCCGTGCCTGGGATTCTCCAGGCAACTGGAGTAGGTTGCCATTTCCTTCTCCAATGCATGAAAGTGAAAAGTGAAAGTAAAGTCGCTCAGTCGTATCCGATTCTTAGCGTCCCTATGGACTGCAGCCTACCAGGCTCCTCTGTCCATGGGATTTTCAAGCTAAATAAGCAGGGTGACAATATAGAGCCTTACCGTACTCCTTTCATAATTTGGAACCAGTCTGTTCCGTGTCTGGTTCTAACTGTTGCTTCTTGACCTGCATACAGATTTCTCAGGAAGCAGGTAAGGTGATCTGATATTCCCATCTCTTTAAGAATTTTCCACAGTTTGTTGTGATCCACACAGTCAAAGTCTTTAGTGTAGAAGTAGATGTTTTTCTGAATTCTCTTGCTTTTTCTATGATCCATTTGATCTCTGGTTCCTCTGCCTTTTCCAAATTCAGCTTGAACATCTGGAAGTTCTCGGTTCATGTACTGTTGAAGCCTCACTTGGAGAATTTTGAGCATTACTTTGCTAGCGTGTGAGATGAGTGACTTATCAGACATGATTTGTAAATATTTGCTAATACCCATTATGTGGGTTGTCTTTTTACTCTCTTGATGGTACCCTTTGATGCACAAAAGTTTTTCATTTTGATGTAGTCCAATATGTGTATTTTTTCTTTCATTGCTTGTGCTTTTTGGTGCCGGCACCAAGAAACTATTGTCTGACCCAACATTATAAAGATTTACCCTTTCTCTCATCTAAGAGTTTTACAGTTTTTGTTGTTATATGTATGTCCTTGATTCATTCTGAGTTGATTTTTGTATATGGTGTGAGGTAAGAGTTCAACTTCATTCTGTTATATGTGCATATTTCACTGTTCTAGCATCTTTAGTTGAGACTAGTTTTTCCTCATTGTGCGGTCTTGGCACCATTGTTGAAAGTCAGTTGACAGATTAATGCATTTATTTCTGAACTCTCAATTCTATTCCATTGATCTATATGTCTGTTCTTATTGCCAGCATTACACTCTTTAGTTTTTCTTTTCTTACTGATACACAGGATTCTTTTAAAGACTGTTTAAAAAATTTGAAATATAGTTGATTTACAATGTTGTGTTAGTTTCAGGTATACAGCAAAGTGATTCAGGTGTATGTGTGTGTATATTTATATATCTTTTTTCAGATTTTCCCATTATAGGTTATTGCAAAATATTGAATATAGTCCTTGTGCTATACAGTAGGTCCTTGTTTTTTTTTTTATTTTATATATAGTTATGTGTATCTGTTCATCACAAACTTCTAATTTTCCCCCCTTCCCTTTTTGGTATCTTTCAGTTTATTTTCTACGTCTGTGAGTTTGTTTCTGTTTTGTAAATAAGTTCATTTTGTATCATTTTTTTAAGATTCCACGAATAAGTGGCATCATATAGTATTTGTCTTTCTCTGATTTACTCTACTTCATATGATAATTTTTAGGTCCATCCATGTTGCTGATAATTCTATTTTAGGAGGAGTATTACCACATCTTTATCCATTCATCAATTAATGGACACTTAGGTTGCTTCCATGTCTTCACTATTGTACATAGCACAGCTATAAACATAGGGGTACATGTATCTTTTCGAATTAGAGTGTTGTTTGGGTATGTACGCCCAGGAATGGGATTGCTGGATCATATGGTAACTCTAGATTTTGAGGTCCCTCCACACTGTTTTCCATTATGTTTACATTCCCACCGAAACTGTTAAGAGGGTTCACTTTTCTCCACATCCTCTCCAGCATTTATTGTTTGTAGATTTTTTTGATGATGGCCATTCTAACTGTGAGGTGTTACCTCACTGTAGTTTTGATTTGCATTTCTCTTAACACTTAGCAACGCTGAGCATCTTTTCAGGTGCCTGTATTGGCCATCTGTATATCTTCTTTGGAGAAATATCTATTTAGGTCTTCTTCCCATTTATTCAGAGAAGGTGATGGCACCCCACTCCAGTACTCTTACCTGGAAAATCCCATGGATGGAGGAGCCTGGTAGGCTGCAGTCCATGGGGTCATGAAGAGTCAGACATGACTGAGTGACTTAACTTTCACTTTTCACTTTCATGCATAGAAGGAAATGGCAACCCACTCCAGTGTTCTTGCCTGGAGAATCCCAGGGACGGGGTAGCCTGGTGGGCTGCCATCTATGGGGTCGCACAGAGTTGGACACGACTGAAGTGACTTAGCAGCAGCAGCCCATTTATTAATTGAATTGTTTGTTTTTTTGATATTGAGCTGTAGGAGCTGTTTATGTATTCTGGAAATTAAGCCCTTGTCAGTCACATTATTTGCAAATATTTTCTCCCATTCCATAGGTTGTCTTTTCATTTTGTTTACAGTTTTCTGTGCAAAAGCTTGTATATTTGATTAGGTCCCATTTGTTTACGTTTGCTTTTATTTCTATTGCCTTAGAAGACTGATCTAAGAAATGTCAGAGAATATTTTGCGTATGTTTTCTTCTAGGAATTTTATGGTGTCATGTCTTATATTTAAGTCTTTAAGCCATTTTGAGTTTGTGTTTGTGAGGGAGTGTTCTAACTTCATTGATTTACGTGTGACTGTCCCGCTTTTCCAACCCTACTTGCTGAAGAGACTGTCTTTTCTACATTGTATATTCTTGTCTCCTTTGTCTAGAATTAATTTTTAAAGACTTTTTAAAAATTGAGGTGTAATTAAGGGGGGATGGGCAATATAGGGGTAGGAGATTAAGAACTACAAGCTGTCATATATAAATAAGCTAAAAGGATATATTGTATAATGGCATATAGACAGTATTTTATAACTACTGTAAATGGAGTACAACCTTTAAAAATTTTGTATCACTATTTTATTATATACATGTAGCATATAACATTGTACATCAACTATAATTTAGTTTTAGAAATTAAGGTGTAATAGTGTATAATATACATAATTATGATTACATGTTGTTTAGTTGCTAGGTCGTGTCCAACTCTTTTGTGACCCTATGGACTGTAGGCTGTCAGGCTTCTCTGTTCATGGGATTTCCAAGGCAAAAAGACTGGAGTGGGTAGCCATTTCTTTCTCTAGGGGATCTTCTGGACTCAGGGATCAAACCCCTGTCTCCTGCATTGGCAGGCGGATTCTTTACCACTGAGCCACCAGGAAGTCATATATATTACAAACATAATTATAAATTTAATATATAATTTTGGAGAAAATAATTGCAAATGATATGACTGACAAAGGCTTAATTTCCAGAATATATAAACAGCTTATCCAACTCAAGAACAAAAAAAGAAGCAACCCAGTGAAAAATAGGGAGAAGACCTAAGTAGATATTTTTCCAAGAAAGACATACAGATGGCCAATAGGCACATGAAAAGATGCTTATAATCACTAATTATTAGAGAGATGCAAATCAAAACTACAATGAGGTACCACCTCACTTTAGTCAGAATGGCCATCATTTAGAAGTCTGGGGTAGGGGACTTTTAGCTTTTAGCTACTCTGTAGCTCAGAGTAGGGGGCCTGAAGAAATGGCTCCTTTGTTTACAACACACCCAACAGGAATCTGGGTTCATTGTAACAAGAGGCACAAAATTTCTGGCCTTCTATGAATGAGTATCCAACACATGTCCCCCTGTACCTCCACGTGGCTGCTGGGCAGGACCAGTGGGACAGGGCTCAATATTTGAAGGAAAGCTACAATATTTAGTAGGTGAGTTTGCCACCTAGAGTCTATTTGGTCCATACATGGGTATGCCATGAGCGATCTTACAGACATAAAAGCTTTGAACCTCTCTGTTTAAGGGAAAAGAAAGAAAAAAAAATAGGTTCTATATGCTATTCTGGAAAAGACAAAACTATGGAGACAATAAAAAGATCAGTGCCAGGAGTTTGAGGGGAGTGAAGGGGAGATGAATACACAGATACAGAAGTTTCTACGAGCAGTGAAAATACTTTGAATGACATTATAATGATGGTTATATGTCATCAAAGTTTTGTCCAAATCCATAGAATGTGGAACACTATTCATTTCATTAAAGGGAAACCTAAAGGTGAATTGTGGACTTTGACTTTGGTGCTATGTGTCAATGTAGTTCATCCTTGTTTTTTTTTTTTTAAAGGTACTAATCTGTTGATATTGGTTGTGCATGTGAGGAGAGGGGTGATATGGGGAATTTGCCTTCCTGTCAGTTTTGTTGCAAACCTAAAACTTCTTTTAAAAAGTCTCAAAAAAATTAACATTCAGGAAAGAAGTTTTTGGCAAAACTTTTGTTTCACTTTTATAAATATATGCATATTATATGTGTGTATGTGTTTGTTGGATTGTGATTTTTTTTTAAACATCAAAAAATTTCTAGGCCACTGTAGTTAAATTATACTGGCAAATAAAAGCACAAATTAACCTAAAAAAAAAGTCTACAAGTAATAAATGTAAGAGAAGGTGTGGAGAAAAGGGAACACTATGGTTTGGAATGTAAAGTGGTACAGCTACTGTGGACAACAGTGTAGAGGTTCCTCAAAAACTAAAAACCGAATTACCATATGATCCAGCAAGGCCACTCTTGGGCATATAGCCAGATAAAACTATAATTTGAGAAGATACCTGAACCCCTATGTTTATTGTAGCACTATAAACATGGAAGCAACCTAAGTATCCATCAACAGATGAATGGGTAAAGAAGATGTGGTATATCTATACCATGGAATATTACTCATTCTAAAAAAGTATGAAATAATGACATTTCCTGCAACATGGATGGATCTAGGGATTATCATACTAAACAAAGTAAGTCAGAGAAATACAAATACCATATGATATCACTTGTATGTGGAATCTGAAATACAACACAGATGAACATATCTATGAAACAGAAACAGATTCACAGACGTGGAGAACAGACTTATAGTTGCCAACAGGGGTTGTACGGGAGAAGGATTGGGAGTCTGGAATTAGCAGGTGCAAACTGGTGTATATATAATGGATAAACAACAAGGTCTTCCTGTGTAGCACAGGGAGCTATATTCAATTTCCTGTGATAAACCATAATAGAAAAGAATATGAAAAATAATGTATATGTATAACTGAATTACTTTGCTGTACAGCAGAAATTAACATTGTGAATCAACTATAATAAATATTTTAAAAATTGATGTAATGTTATATTAGTTATTTGTATTAGTAATAGCACTGGGTTAGTTTCAGGTGTATAATATAATGATTTGGTATTTGTATATATTTTGAAATGAACACACAGTAAGACTTTATTTATAGCAGTTTTAGGTTCAACCAAGTTGAGAAGACGATACAGAGATTTCTTATATATCCTTTGCCCTCCCACATGCATAGCCTCCTTCATGATTGCATCTTCCACTAGACTGGTAAATTTGTTAAAATTGATGACTCTACATTGACACATCATTGCCACCTGAAGTCCATAGTTTACATTATGGTTCACTCTTGGTGTTGTACATTCTGTGTGTGAATAAATATATAATGACATGTACCACCATTACTGTGGAAAATTCTGAAAGAGATGGGAATACCAGACCACCTGACTTGCCTCTTGAGAAACCTATATGCAGGTCAGGAAGCAACAGAACTGGACATGGAACAACAGACTGGTTCCAAATTGGGAAAGGAGTACGTCAAGGCTGTATATTACCCTGCTTATTTAACTTATATGCAGAGTACATCATGAGAAACACTGGGCTGGAAGAAGCACAGCTGGAATCAAGATTGCCAGGAGAAATATCAATAACCTCAGATATGCAGATGACACCACCCTTATGGCAGAAAGTGAAGAGGAACTAAAACGGCTCTTGAAGAAAGTGAAAGTGGAGAGTGAAAAAGTTGGCTTAAAGCTCAACATTCAGAAAACTAAGATCATGGCATCTGGTCCCATCACTTCATGGGAAATAGATGGGGAAACAATGGAAACAGTGTCAGACTTTACTTTTTTGGGCTCCAAAATCACTGCAGATGGTGATTGCAGCCATGAAATTAAGACGCTTACTCCTTGGAAGGAGAGTTATGGCCAACCTAGATAGTATATTCAAAAGCAGAGACATTACTTTGCCAACAAAGGTCCGTCTAGTCAAGGCTATGGTTTTTCCAGTGGTCATGTATGGACGTGAGAGTTGGACTGTGAAGAAAGCTGAGTGCCGAAGAATTGATGCTTTTGAACTGTGGTGTTGGAGAAGACTCTTGAGAGTCCCTTGGACTGCAAGGAGATCCAACCAGTCCATCCTAAAGGAGATCAATCCTGCGTGTTCATTGGAAGGAATGATGCTAAAGCTGAAACTCCAATACTTTGGCCACCTCATGCGAAGAGTTGACTCATTGGAAAAGACCCTGATGCTGGGAGGGATTGGGGGCAGGAGGAGAAGGGGACAACAGAGGATGAGATGGCTGGATGGCATCACTGACTCGATGGACATGAGTTTGGGTAGACTCCAGGAGTTGGTGATGGACAGGGAGGCCTGGCATGCTGTGATTCATGGGGTCACAAAGAGTAGGACACGACTGAGCGACTGAACTGAACTGAAAAACCATTACAAAATCACTGAACATTTTCACTGTCCTAAAAATCCTCTGTGTTTTGCCTGTTCATCCCTCCTTCCCCGTGATCCCTGGGAACCACTGATGTGTTTACCATCTCCTTAGTTCTGCCTTTTCCAGAATGTCAGATAGTTGGAATCATACTGGGTGTAACCTTTTCAGATTGGCTTCTTTCACTTAGTAATATCTCTTTAAGCTTCCTCCATGTCTTTTCAGGGCTGGATAGCTCTTTTTTTTTTTTTTTTTAGAGAATAATATTCCATTTTCTGGAAGTTCCACAGTTTATCCATTTGCCTACTGAGGGACATCTTGATTGTGTCCAAGTTTTGGCAACTATGAATTAAGCTGTTTTAAACATTGTGTTCAGGTTTCTGTGTGGATATAAGTTTTTAACTGTTTCAGTTGAATATCAGGAAGCATAATTTCTGGACTGTAAGATAAGAGTGTGTTTAGATGTGTAAGAAATTGCCGAACTGTCTTCTAACGTGGCTGTAGCATTTTGCATTCACACCAACAATGAATAAGTGTTCCCATTGCTTTATGTCCTTGTCAGCCTTTGGTGTTGTCAGTGTTCCCGATTCTGGCTATTCTAATAGATGTGTACTGGAGTCTTAGGAAACATTACTATGAAAAAAGTGAGACAAAATTCCAGCTGAGCTATTTAAAATCTAAAAAATGATGCTGTTAAAGTGCTTCACTCAGTATGTCAGCAAATTTGGAAAACTCAGCAGTGGCCACAGGACTGGAAGAGATCAGTTTTCATTCCAGTCCCAAAGAAGGGCAATGCCAAAAATGTTCAAACTACCGTACAATTGTGTTCACTTCACATGCTAGCAAGGTTATGCTCAAAATCCTTCCAGTTAGGTTTAAGCAGTACATGAACTGAGAACTTCCAAATGTACAAGCTGGGCTTCAAAGAGGCAGAGAAATCAGAGAACAAATTGCCAACATTTGTTGGGTCATGGAGAAAGCAAGGGAGTTCCAAAAAAACATCTAATTATGCTTCAATGACTATGCTAAAAACTTTGACCATGTGAATCTCAACAAACTGTGGAAAATTCTTAGAGATGGGAGTACCAGATCACCTAACCTGTGTCCTGAGAAACTGTATGTGGGTCAAGAAGCAACTGGACATGGAACAACTGACTGGTTCAAAATTGGGAAAGGAATACAATGAGGCTGTATATTATCACCCTGCTTTATTTAACTTACATGCAGAGTACACCATGCAAAATGCTAGCTGGATGAATCACAAGCTGGAATCACGATTACTGGGAGAAATATGAACAGCCTCATATTTAGGTGATACTACTCTAATGGCAGAAAGTGAAGAACTAAAGAGCCTCTTGAGGGTGAAAGAGGAGAGTGAAAAAGCTGGCTTAAAACTCAACATTCAAAAAACTAAGATCATGGTATCCAGTCCTATCACTTCATGGCAAATAGATGGGGAAAAAGTGGAAACAGTGACAGAGACCATGTTCTTGGGGTCTAAAATCACTGTGGATGGTGACTGCAGCCACGAAAGTAAAAAACACTTGCTCCATGTGTAAAGTTGTCTCTTGGGTTGTTGGAAGAGGGTGTTTGCTATGACTAGTGTGTTCTCTTGGCAAAACTCTGTTAGCCTTTTCCCTGCTTCATTTTGTACTCCAAGGCCAAACTTGCCTGTTACTCCAGGTCTCTTGACTTCCTACTTTTGCATTCCAATCTCCTATAGTGTAAAGTAGATCTTTTTTTGGTGTTAGTTCTAGAAGGTCTTGTAGGTCTTCACAGAACTGGTCAACTTCAGCTTCTTCAGCATCAGTGGTTGGGGCATAGACTTGAATTACTGTGATGTTGAATCGTTTGCCTTGGAAACAAACAGATCATTCTGTTGTTTTTGAGACTGCACCCAAGTACTACATTCCGGACTCTTTTTTGTTGCTTATGAGGGCTACTGCATTTCTTATATGGGATTCTTGCCCACAGTAGTAGATATAATGGTCATCTGAACTAAATTCACCCATTCCCGTCCATTTTAGTTCACTGATAGGTCCTAAGATGTTAATGTTCAATCTTGCCATCTCCTGCTTGACCACATCCAATTTTCCTTGATTCATGGATCTAACATTTCAGGTTCCTATGCAATATTGTTCTTTACAGCATCAGACTTTACTTTCACCACCAGACACATCCATAGCTAAATGTCTTTTCTGCTTTTGCCCAGCCACTTCATTCTTTCTGAGCTGTTAGTAATTGCCCTCTGCTCTTCCTCAGTAGCTTGTTGGATACCTTCCAACCTGTGGGGCTCATCTTCCAGTGTCATACCTTTTGCCTTTTCATACTGTCTCTGGGGTTCTCCAGGCAAGAATACTGGAGTGGATTGCAATTTCCTTCTTGAGTGGACCATGTGTTGTCAGAACTCTTCACTATGACCCATCCATTTTGGGTCCCCTGCACAGCATGGCTCATAGCTTCATTCAATTATGCAAGTCCCTTTGCTGTGATAAGGCTGCAATCCATGAAGGGGATTGACCCTCTTGGCAGTGTTCAAATAAGCATAATATCATTTTGGCTCTTTGAGCTTTTGAAGACAACACATTTCTCATTTATAAATTTTACTTAAGCCTATTTATGCTATTACTTACAGATACCTTGAATGGAGATTTTATAACAAAATGCTCTGAAATTTTGTCCAGGTTGAAAAAAACATGCAGTCCCCTTATGTCTTGGTGCTCGCATGGTTCACTGAACCCAAGGTAGATAAGGTGCAACTGGGGAAGCTGGAAGAAGACTCGAGGAGCTGTGGGGACTGCAGACATGTTTATTCTCTCTGGGCTACAGCAGCCAGGAGTCCTCAAATAGCACTGATATACTAAGAACAAAAGTGGCCCATGATCAAGTGGGTGTGCAGGCACAGTGTTCCAGCTGCTACGTAACCATGCAAGGTCAGCAATATTGTTTACAGAACACAGGTAAGAGGGCGTGAGGGAGTGGGGCAGGAGAGCCTGACTGATGCCATGTTGCCTAAATACTCTCCCCACACCTTAGTTCCCCCAAAGACCTCTTCACTTTAGCAACTTCTTCCTTTGCTGCCTAAAGTCTCTCAGCTACCCATTATGGCCATAAATTGTCTGGAAACTTTTGATGCAAGAAGTTGCCCTCCTTGATCCTATGCTATACACCATTAGTAGTAATTGTTGGCTACATACTGATTTTACTGGAAAATCTGATAGGTCCTAAGACCATGACCCTTCCTCCTCGGATGCCTATTATGCCTTAGGTCATGGAAGTACTTCAGTACGTCATCAAGGCTTCCTTCCCAAAACAAAAGCAGTACAGTATAGTTAAACCTGAGCCTCTGGCATATTCCACCTACAGGAGGGATTGGTCTCCCTCGTCCTCAGTCCTTTGCTAGATGCCATAGTGCTGGAGGATGTCGCCCTTCTATTGGACCTTTTAGATACTTGGGGAGCCCCGAGGATCAACTGAGTGGATGTTAAAAGGAGTTTGTACAATTTGGATGGCATCACAGTTGATGGAGCCCATGGGAAAGCTGTTGCTATTAATTCCTTAAGCAGGATGTTTCCTGATCAAGGGCAGGATCTGAGGGTTGGCACTCCTGGCCAAACTCCACACAGTTATCTTAGCACTATATGCTCTACTCAACAGTCAATTCTCTCTCACATTTTTTCTGACTCTTGAGCCATGGCCAATAGTTGGTTGTCTGGTCCTGCCAGTGACAGCAACAACAACTTACCCAAGGTTAATCCTTTAGGTAAAAAGAACTCTGGGAACCTCTTGCCTTACAAGACACCCAGTATTAACCAAATATTTCTGTGCATATGCTAAAGCCACAGAAGCCTCATCAAGACATTCTTTATCTCTTTTGGAGTTCCAGATATTATCCATAGTGACCAAGGCACTCATTTCACTTCTCAAAATATACAATGTTGAGCTGCCGAACGTGGCATTCAGTGGAACTCTCATCTTTATTACTCTCAAGCTGCCAACCTCATATAGTGCCAAAATAGCTTAATTAAAGAAGTTCACATTCAATTAAGTGAAATGTCACCAGTTAAGTATGAGGAGTGAATTGTAATAAAACACCTGACTTTGATTTTGATACTTGATCACTAACACATTTGAAACCCTAGCACTTCTATCCATTTCTGTCCTATATCTGGGGAAGTTGATGAGAAAGCTCAGATGCTTTCTTCTTTAATGAACAGAAAGTTCAAGCCATGTAAGCCACAGCTGCTCACATACAGAAACCCTCACCCCAGTCCCTTTCCCTAACTACAGTAAAAACAGGACCAATTTCTTTGCCTTGCTCTCTCAAACCATTTTAGACCTCCTTAGGAGCCTTCCCTGCTCTCCCCAAAAAGACACATTATGAAACCCTTTACATACCTTCCAGGTACTGGACGGTATCATCAGGGTCAACATCTGAACCAAATTTTCGATAATAGGTCCTTTCATCTCTGTAGGGTAAGCACAGTGCTAGAGAGAGGATTTTTTTCAACAAGTGATGGTGTAGTGGATAGAACATGCAAAAACTAAAAAAAAAAAAAAAGAACATTTTTCCCCACTTGTTTTTGTTGTGGTGAGATACATATGACATAAAATTTATCATCTTAACCATTTTAATTATAACTGTACATTTTAAGTTAAATTTTAAACTATGAAGCTTCTAGAATAATGTTTATGAACATAAGTTAGGCAAACGTTTGTTAATTACACACCAAAAGCATGATCCATAAAAGAAAAATTGATAAAATGATAAATTTGACTTCATCAAAATTAAAACTCCTGCTTTTTGAAAGACACCGATAGAGGACTTGTATCCAAAATAAAGGACTCTCAAAGCTCAATAATAAGAACATCTAATTAAAACATGGGCAAAAGTTTAAATAGATGTTATACCAAAGTAGACATATAGATGGCAATAAGCACATGAAAAAAATGTTCAACATAATTAGTCGTGTGGGATATGCATATTACCATAATGAAACCCCACTACCCCACTAGAATAGCTGAAATTAAAAACTGAACCTACCAAGTGTTGCTGAGGATGCTGAGGAACTGGAACTCTCATACACTGCTGGTGGTGATGTAAAGTAGTACACTTTGGAAAGTAGTTCTGCAGTTTTCTTAGAAAGTTAAATATTTACCTACTATATAATCCAGGAGTAGGAAATGGCAACCCATTCCAGTATTCTTGCCTGGAAAATTCCATGGACGGAGGAGGTGTGCTCCAGTATCCTTGCATGGAAAATTCCATGGACAGAGGAGCCTGGCAGGCTACAGCCCTGGCGTTGCAAAGAGTTGGACACGACTGAGTGACTGGGCACACATATAATCCAACCACTAGACATTTATTCAAGAGGAAAGAAAGTATGTCTGTACAAGGACATGTGTTTGCTGTATTCATAGCAGCTTTATTTGTAATAGCTAAAAACTGGAAATAGTCTATATGTACATCAGCAAGTTGATGGATAAACAAATGATGATATATCCTTACATGGAAGAGTATTTACCAATGAACTTATTACATGGAACACTATGGATAAATCTCAAAATAGTTATGCTGAGTGAAAGAGGCTAAACAAAAAAAAGAGCATATACTTATGATTCCAGTTATATATAACTTTAGAAAATTCAAACTAATCTGTAGTGACAGAAAGCTGGTCAGTAGTTACCTGGGGATGTCCTGAGGTGACAATGTATGATAAAAAGTAGAGCTAGTGAATTAACCAATTTATAAATATCTTTGTTATAACTGATTTGAAAAAACAGCATCTTGGACATGGAATTGTTAAACCATGTCTGAGAAATGTATGTCAGGACTTGTCCATTTAGTTTGGCAGCAGAGGGGCAGAAGGAAGTATAAAGGGAGAAATGTATGTGGATGTGTTCATGTTTATATTTTAATGAAAACCACTGTTGTGTGTGCATCTCTTGGCTGTACTGTAGGAATGCACTTTTAAGTAATTCGGTGGAAACACCTGTTTGCTAATACTTGAATAATTTAGATTGGATAATGAAGCATCTTAGAAGCATTTACTTTATGTACTCTGTTGCTTTATGTCTCATTTTTAACTGAACATTCAGGGAATGTGGTATATTAATAACAATTCTGCCAATATCTTTATCTAGAGGCCTGTTGTCATTTTTGTCTTTTCTGAAATTTTTGTCACCAGAAGGCAGGAAATGCAGATTACAATTTTTTTCCTTCCAGGTTGACTTGATGTAGCGTAATCTTGGTTATCGAAATACTCATAGCTTTGGGACTTTGAAATGATAAATATTCATGATGTGTGAAACAGCATGATACATAACTATAGGATCTTAATTACATAAAAATGGATGCTTAGTTGTGAAAATACACAGTGAGACCCGGAAGGACACATCAAATGGTAAACTGCTTGTGATTATGAATGACTTTGTTTTTTGTTTCTCGTGTTTTTTTATTTCCGATTATGCACATGTTACTTTTAAGAAATGTTATTTTAAAAACTTTAAAAAAACGGAAGGGCAAGAGGGGAGGTTACAAAGGGACATGAGGAAACTTTTGGGGATGATAGATATATTCATTGTCTTGATTGTGATGGCTTCATGGGCATATACACATGTCAAAACATATCAAACTGTACATTTTAAATGTATGTATTTTATTGTATGTTTGTTATACCTTAGTGAAGTTGTTAAAGTGATAGGTTTTTGTTTTTGTTTTTTTCACTTAAAAAATGTGTAAAAATCGAGGCTGGCAGGAAGACTGTGGAGCAGCTGGGAGCTCGCCTGACTCCCAGGACTGCCTCCATCATCATTCAGCACTCTCATCTTGAACTGTAAACTCTTTCCTGGAAGAAGATCAAGTCTTCAGAGAGAACAAGATGGCGGAAGAGTAGGTGGACGTGGAGTACATCTCTCTCCACAGATACATCAGGAATACACCTTCAGACACAGAAGTGCATGCCGAACACCAGCTGAGAGAGGACAGGAGTACCTGACCAGTGGAAAAGAACCACTCAAAACTCAGTAGATGAAGGAACTAGGGGAAAAACAGGAGTGTTAGTAGGACTGGACCTGCCCTCAGAGGGTGGGGGAACTGAAGCAGGGGTCCGATCCCCACATCAGGGCAACTGTCTGAGTCAGAGAAGAAACATTTAAGGCTGAGAGTGCCACAGCTGATCTGTGGCAACCTAAATTGAATGAGAATCAGACAGTCCTTGCTGCAGCCATAGATACTCCAGACAGGAACGCTGGTCCCCTGGAAGGCGCAGCAGCTGGGAGCTGGAGTTTAGGGATTGTGGAGCAATCCCAGGGTGAGGGCTGCTGTTGACTGTAGAGAGACAGGTTGAGGGGATGTGAGGGAAGAGATCCTGGTGGGAATTGCCGGTGGAGGAAAGCCAGGCAACCATGGAAGCAAGGCAGTACTGCTGAGTCACTGTAGGGGGTGGCGCCATCACCACAGCCTCTCTCTCCCCGCATGCCAGCATTAGTAGCTGAACAGTAGAGAGGCTAGCGCATCAAATACTTGATACACGGAACTACAGAGTAGGACCCCACCCAGGGTGCCCCTTTAAGTGCCTGACACACCGATCTACAGAGTAGGACCCTAGAGAGAGGGGCCCCCTCTATGTGCCTGATGCCTCGAACGACAGAGAAGGACCCCAGGCAAAGGAGCCCTTTAAGTGCCTGAATGGGCAGAGCTACAGAGAAAGACCAGCAAAGAGGCTTTCTGGTCGCCAGCTAAAAGAGACTCAAAAAAAGGCTCTGATAGGGCCATAATTCCTGCAGCAGACGCAGTCCGTGTCCCTGCACACTTGGTGCTGCCAGGGTCCCCACAAGCCAAGCAGCTGCACCACCTTCACACTCAACTCTCACTGGGGCAGAGCTGCCACAGGCAAAAAAAGTCTTTCGTCTAGGTGCACAGGGTCGCTTCAGTTGTGTCTGACTCTGCGACCCTGTAGACTGTGGCCTGCCAGGCTTCTCTGTCAGAGAGGGGTTTCCCCAGGCAGGAATACTGGAGCATATTGGCCAATACTGGTTGCCATACTCTTCTGCTGCTGCCACTAAGTCGCTTCAGTTAAGAGGAAAGGAGGGAAAGGAAAGAAAGAACAGATATGCAAAGTTAAATAGAGGTAGATAAAGGTTACTGCTGCTGCTAAGTTGCTTCAGTCGTGTTAGACTCTGTGCAACCCCAGAGACGGCAGCCCACCAGGCTCCCCCGTCCCTGGGATTCTCCAGGCAAGAACACTGGAGTGGGTTGCCATTTCCTTCTCCAATGCAGGAAAGTGAAAAGTGAAAGTGAAGCCGCTCAGTCGTGTCCGACTCTTTGCGACCCCATGGACTGCAGCCCACCAGGCTCCTCCGTCCATGGGATTTTCCAGGCAAGAGTACTGGAATGGGGTGCCATCACCTTCTCCAGCCATACCCTTCTAGAGCACTATATTTCCTGCTGCCTTAGCTGCCAACCCCCTTGAGTGCCTGGTGCTGCCAGAACCCCTGTGACCCAAGCAACTGCACCACCTCCACACCTGGCCCTCACAGGGGCAAACCCAAGCTCTCCAGGGCAGCCTCAGGTGCAAATCTCCAGTGGATAACCCACATGTAGAGGTGGAAATAAAACCACAATTGAAACCCAAGGGCAGTGTGGCTAAAGAAGAAGACTTTCCCACCAGCTGTACAAGCTGCAGATTAAATCTACATGATTAACTAGGCAGACTCTGTGTCTATGGAATATATAAAAGGTCATTGAGAGGTTCCCACAAAAGAAAAAGGACTCTGATATCAGTGACTCAAGAAAAACATTTATTATTCTTATTGACTTGTTCTATAGATACTTTTGGATTTTTTTTCTTTTTCTTCCCCTCCTTTTCCCCCCTGTTGTAGTTGTTGATTTAATTGGCACTAAGAAATCCAATTAAGCTCTTGAGCTTTTTTTTCCCCTCAGTCACATTTTTTATTGTTGTCATAATCCTCTGCCTCTCCATTGGGCTTTTGCAGTTCTGTGGAGTTTTCCTCTTTTTTTCTTCCCCTATGTTAATTTTAATTTTCAATTTTTTTCTACATTTATTCCTTTGTTTGCTTTTCCTACTGTGCTTTTCTCCTTGCAGTTAACCTTTAATGTATAGTAACCTTTATCTCGGAGAAGGTGATGGCACCCAACTCCAGTACTCTTGCCTGGAAAATCCCATGGACGGAGGAGCCTGGTGGGCTGCAGTCCATGGGGTCGCTAAGAGTCGGGCACGACTGAGCGACTTCACTTTCACTCTTTGCTTTCATGCATTGGAGAAGGAAATGGCAACCCACTCCAGTGTTCTTGCCTGGAGAATCCCAGGGACGGGGGAGCCTGGTGGGCTGCCGTCGATGGGGTCGCACACAGTCGCACACGACTGAATCGACTTAACAGCAGCAGCAGCCTTTATCTGCTGCTGCTGCTGCTGCTGCTAAGTCGCTTCAGTCGTGTCCGACTCTTAGCGACCCCATGGACTGCAGCCCACCAGGCTCCTCCATCCATGGGATTTTCCAGGCAAGAGTACTGGAGTAGGGTGCCATAGCAGCAACCTTTATCTACCTCTATTTAACTTTGCATATCTGTTCTTTCTTTCCTTTCTCTCCTTTCCTCTTAACATATTTGTTAGTTTTATTTTCATTGCTTTATTCCCCAGGTGGCACCTTGCTTTAGTCTTATTTTCCAGTTTGTGCTTTAATTAGTTTTGTTCTGGTAGATATAATTTTTGGTTTCCTTTGTTCGCTGGGTCAATCTATTGTACTTTATTTTTGTTGCACTGTTTTGATTTTGCTTATGGGTGTATATGTATATGTGTATATTCAGTCACACTTTCTATTGTTGTTATAAACCTCTGTCTCTACATTAGACTTTTGCAGGTCTGTGGAGTTTTCCTCCCCCACCTCTCTTTCTCTCTTCTTCCCTTTTTTTTTCTTTTCTTTTCTCTTTTTTATGATTTTAATTTTTAATTTTTTTAAACCTATTATATTTTTTCTACATTTATTCCTTTGTTTGCCTTTCCTGCTGTATTTTTCCCCTTGCAGTTACTCTTTAATGTATATAAGTCTTCTTCATCTACCATTAGTTAACTTTGCATATCCTTTCTTTCTTTTCTTTCTTTCCCTTCCTCTCAACATATTTGTTAGTTTTGTTTTCATTGCTTTATTCCACACTTGGCACCTTACTTTAGTTTTGTTTTGCATTTTGTGCTTTAGTTAGTTTTGTTCTTAACTGGCAAATATAATTTTTGATTTCCTTTGTTCACTGGGTCAATCTACTGTACTTTATTTTTGTTGGACTGTTTTGACTTTGCTCATGGGTGTATATGTATATGTGCATTATTTTGATAATTATTTGCCTGATTTTGTAACTGCCATTTGTCTGGGATTCATCTTTGGTTTCTCATTTTTGGATATTTGTTTTAATCTGACTTACTGCCATAATAAACCACTTGTGGAATCTTTGTTCCTGACCAGAGATCAAGTCCTGAGCCTTTGGAGTGGGAGCACTGACTCCAAGACCCTAGACTAGCAGAGAACTAACCCTAGGGAGTATCAAATAGTGAGAACTCATACAAAGGAAACCACATGAATACAAGACTGGGCATCATCCAGTAGAACCCTGTGCAGGATGCCTCATCTAAACAACGAACAAAACAAAAATACAAACCCGGTCATCAGCAGACAGGATTATCACCCCACTCAGCCTTGCCCATCAGAGGAAAAACAAACAAGCAAAAACTCAGCACAAATCTCACCCCATATGAAGCTCACACAAACCACTGGACCAACCTTAGAAGGGCAGAAACCAAAAAGAAAAAAGAATTCAACCTTCTTCAAGAAAAGAATTCCACTTTCCTTGAAGCCTGGGAAAAGGAGACCTCAAACACAGTAAGTTAAATAAAAAAATAATGTAGAGGCAGAGAAATACTGCACAAATAAAGGAACTAACTAGAAACACAGAAGTCCAAATAAATGAAGAGGAAATAGACAAACTACCTGAAAAAAAATTCAGAATAATGATAGTAAAGATGATGGAAAACCTTGAAAACAAAATGGAAAAAATGCAATAATCAATTAACAAAGACCTAGAAGAATTAAAGAGTAAACATACAGAGACAAACAACACAATTACTGAAATTAAAAATACTCTGCTGCTAAGTCACTTCAGTCGTGTCCAACTCTGTGCGACCCCATAGATGGCAGCCTACCAGGCTCCCCCATCCCTGGGATTCTCCAGGCAAGAACACTGGAGTGGGTTGCCATTTCCTTCTCCAATGCATGAAAGTGAAAAGTGAAAGTGAAGTCGCTCAGTCGTGTCCAACCCTC
The DNA here is from genome assembly GCF_003369695.1 of Bos indicus x Bos taurus. Lineage (NCBI taxonomy): Eukaryota > Metazoa > Chordata > Mammalia > Artiodactyla > Bovidae > Bos > Bos indicus x Bos taurus. The sequence continues at coordinate 50,592,936 of NC_040093.1, forward strand.
AGCGACCCCATGGACTACAGCCTTCCAGGCTCCTCTGCCCATGGGATTTTCCAGGCAAGAGTACTAGAATGGGGTGCCATTGCCTTCTCTGAAAAATACTCTAGAAGGAATCAATAGCAAAACATCTGAAGCAGAACAACGAATCAGTGAGCTGGAAGATAAAATGGTAGAAATAACTTCTGAAGAGCAGAATAAAGTAAAAAGAATGAAAAGAATTGAGGACAGTCTCAGAGACCCCTAGGACCATATCAAATGCACCAACATTTGAGTTATAGGGGTCTCAGAAGAAGAAGAGAAAAAGAAAGGGTATGAGAAAATTTTTGAAGAGATTATAGTTGAAAATTTCCACAACATGGAAAAGGAAACAAGTCAACCAAGGAAAGGAAAAGTCAATCAAGTCCAAGAGGCACAGAGAGTCCCATACAGGATAAACCCAAGGAGAAACACGCCAAGACACATACTGATCAAACTAACAAAGACTAAACACAAAGAAAGAACATTAAAAGCAGCAAGGGAGAAGCAACAAGTAACATACAAGGGAAAACCCATATGCTTAACAGTTGATCTTTCAGCAGAAACTCTGCAGGTCAAAAGGTAATGGCAGAATATATTTAAAGTACTGAAAGGGAAAAATCTACAACCAAGATTACTGTACCCAGCAAGGATCTTGTTCAAAAGTGATGGATAAATAAACTTTTCAGACAAGCAGAAGTTAAGAGAATTCAGTACCACCAAACCAGCTTTACGACAAATGTTACAGGGACTTATATAGTCAAGAAATACAAGAGAAGAAAAAACATCTACAAAATCAAACCCAAACAATTAAGAAAATGGCAATAGGAACACATATATCAGTAATTACTTTAAATGTAAATGGATTAAATGCTCCAACCAAAAGACATAGACTGGCTGAATGGATATAAAAACAAGACCCATATATATGCTGTCTACAAGAAATTCACTTCAGACCTAAAGACACATATAGACTGAAAGGGAGAGGATGGAACTATATATTCCATGCAAATGGAAAGCGAAAGAAAGCTGGAGGAGCAATCCTCATATCAGACAAAATAGACCTTAAAATAAAGAAGATTACAAGAGATAAGGACACTACATAGTGATCAAGGGATCAATTTAAGAGGAAGCCATAACAATTGTAAATATCTATGCACCCAACATAGGAGCACCTCAATACATAAGACAAACACTAACAGACATAAAAGGAGAAATTGACAGTAACACAATAATAGTAGGAGACTTTAGCACCCCAGTCACACCAATGGACAGATCATCAAAAGAGAAAATTAATAAGGAAACACACATCTTAAGTGATACATTAGATGAGATGGATCTCATTAATAGCTTCTGGACATTCCATCCAAATGCAGAAGAATACACCTTCTTCTCAAGTGCACATGGAACATTCTCCAGGCTAGACCACATTTTGGGTCACAAATTGAACTTCAGTAAATTTAAGAAAATTGAAATTGTATCAAGCATCTTCTCTGACCACAATGTTATGAGACTAGATATCAATTACAAGGGAAAAACTGCAAGAACCACAAACACATGGAGATTAAACAACACGTTTCTAAATAACCAACAGGTTACTGAAAAAATCAAAAGTGAAATTAAAAAAATTCTAGAAAGAAATGACAATGAAAACATGACAACTCAAAACCTATGGTATGCAACAAAGGCAGTCCTAAGAGGGAAGTTTATAGCAGTACAATAGCACCTCAAGAACCAAGAAAAACATTGAATAGACACCCTAACTTTACACCTAAAACAACTGGAAAAAGAACAAAAACCCCCCAAAATTAGTAGAAGGAAAGAAATCATAAAGATCCAAGCAGAAATAAATGAAAAAGAAATGAAAGACACAAGAGTAAAGATTAAGAAGATAAACAAAATTAACAAGCCTTTAGCCAGACTGATCAAGAAAAAAAGAGAGAAGAATCAAATCAACAAAATTAGAAATGAAAAAGGAGAGGTTACAACAGACAATGCAGAAATACAAAGGATTATAAGAGACTATTATGAACAACTATATGACAATAAAATGGATAACCTGGAAGAAGTGGACAGATTCTTAGAAAAGTTCAATCTTCCAAGACTGAACCAGGAAGAAATAGAAATTATGAACAACTCAATTACAAGCACTGAAATTGAAGCTGTATCCAAAATCTCCCAAAAAACAAAAGCCTAGGACCAGATGGCTTCACAGGAGAATTTTATCAAATATTTAGAGAAGAGCTAATGCCTATCCTTCTAAAACTCTTTCAAAAAATTGCAGAGGAAGGAACACTTCCAAACTCATTCTATAAGGCCCCCCATTACCCTGATATCAAAACCAAAGACAACACACAAAAAGAAAACTACAGGCCAATATCACTGATGAACATAGATGCAAAAATCCTCAACAAAATTTTAGCAGATAGAATTTAGCAACACATCAAAAAGCTCATACACTGTGATCAAGTTGGTTTTATCCCATGGATGCAAGGGTTCATGCATGATTTATCCCATGATAAAATCATTTATCCCATGATTTGCAATATATGCAAATCAATCAATGTGATACACCATATTAACAAATTGAAAGATAAAAACCATCTCATTATCTCAATAGATGCAGAAAAATCCTTTGACAAAATTTAGCACCCATTTATGATTAAAACTCTTCAAAAAATGGGCATAGAAGGAATGTACATCAACATCATAAAGGCCATATATGATAAGCCTGCAGCAAACATTATACTCAATGGTGAAAAATTGAAACCATTCCCTCTAAGATCAGGAACAAGAGAAGGGTGTCCACTTTCACCATGTTATTCAACATAGTCCTGGAAGTTCTAGTTATAGCAATCAGAGAAGAAAAAGAAATGGAATCCATATTGGAAAAGAAGTAAAGCTCTCATTGTTTTCAGATGACATGATACTGTACACAGAAAATCCTAAAGATAGTATCAGAAAATTACTAGAACTAATCAGTGAATTTAGCAAACTTGCAGGATACAAAATCAATACACAGAAATCACTTGCATTTCTACATACTAACAATGGAAAATCAGAAAGAGAAATAAAGGAATCAATCCCATTCACTATTGCAACAAAAAGAATTAAATATCTGGGAATAAACTTACCTAAGGAGACAAAAGAACTGTACACAGAAAATTATAAGACACTAATCAAAGAAGTCAAAGATGACATAAACAGATGGAGAGATATTCCATGTTCCTGGGTAGGAAGAATCAATATTGTGATAATCACTATATACTACCAAATGCAGTCTACAGATTCAATGTGATCCCTATCAAATTACCAATGGCATTTTTCAAAGAACTAGAATAAAAAATTTCACAATTCATACGGAAACACAAAAGACCCCAAATAACCAAAGCAGTCTTGAGAAAGAAGAATGGAGCTGGAGGAATCAACCTTCCTGACTTCAAATTATACTACAAAGCTACAATCATCAAGACAGTATGGTACTGGCACAAAAACAGAAATATAAACCAATAGAACAAGATATAAATCCCAGGAATAAAGCCAGCATGTATAGGTACCTTATTTTTGACAAAAGAGGCAAGAATATACAATGGGGCAAAGACAGCCTCTTCAATAAATGGTGCTGGAAAAACTGGACAGCTATGTGTAAAAGAATGAAATTAGAACACATCCTAACACCATACACAAAAACTCAAAATGGATTAAAGACCTAAATGTAAGACCAGAAACTATAATAATCTTAGAGGAAAACACAGGCAGAACACTCGACATAAATCAAAGCAAGATCCTCTATGACCCACATCCTAGAGTAATGGAAATAAAGAGAAAAGTAAACAAATGGGACCTGGTTAAACTTAAAAGCTTTTGCACAGCAAAGGAAATTCTAAGCAAGGTGAAATGACAGCCCTCAGAATGGGAGAAAATAACAGCAAATGAAACAACTGATAAAGGATTAATTTCCAAAATATACAAGCAGCTCATACAACTCAATACCAGAAAAACAAACAACCCAATCAGAAAGTGGGAAAAAGACCTAAACAGACACTTCTCCAAAGAAGACATACAGATGGCTAACAAACTCATGAAAAGATGCTCAGCAGCACTCATTATTAGAGAAATGCAAATTAAAACAATGAGATATCACCTCACACTGGTCAGAATGGCCATCTTCAAAAAGTCTACAAACAGTAAATGCTGGAGAGGGTGTGGAGAAAGGGGAACGCTCTTACACTGTTGGTGGGAATGTAAATAGATATAGCCATTATGCAAGGTGCTATGGAGATTCCTTAAAAAACGACGAATAAAACCACTGTATGAACCAGCAATCCCACTCCTAGGCATATGCCCTGAGGAAACCATAATTGAAAAGACACATGTATCCCATTGTTCATCACAGCAGTATTTACAATAGCTAGAACATGGAAGCAACCTAGATGTCCACTGACAGATGAATGGATAAAGAAGTTGTGGTACATCAAGTTACTCTGCCATAAAAAGGAATGCATTTGAGTCAGTTCTAATCAGGTGGATGAACCTAGAACCTATTATACAGAGTGAAGTGAGTCAGAAAGAGAAAGATAAATACCATATTCTAACACATATATATGAATCTAGAAAAATGATACTGAAGAATTTATTTACAGGGCAACAATGGAGAAACAGACATAGAGAATAGACTTATGGACATGGCGAGAGGGGAACAGAGGGTGAAATGTATGGAAAGGGTAACATGGAAACATATTACCACATGTTAAATAAATAGCCAATGGGAATTTGCTGTATGGCTCAGGAAACTCAACAGGGACTCTGTACCAACCTAGTGGAGTGGATGGGGAGGGAGTTGGGAGGGAGGTTCAAAAGGAGGGAATATATGTATACCTGTGGCTGATTCATGTTGAGGTTTGACAGAAAACAGCAAAAGTCTGTAAAGCAATTATCCTTCAATAAAAAATAATTTTTTAAAATGTGTAAAAATCATGGACCACTTCAGGTAGTAAAGGAATTTAGAAAAGAAACAGAAAACTGCAGGGCTTACAGGATTTGTTCAAAGTCTTTCCTCAAGCAGAGACTAGGAAAACCTATGTCTCAACACCTTTTTTGTAGTCTTCCATGTTATTTACCCTCAAATTGGCTGTTGTGAATGATCCTTTTTCTATAATTGGTACTAACCCTCTTCTCCTCTCATGTTTGAATTCTTACATTCATTTTCAGTTCTGTTTTATTATCAGTAATTTATTTGTCTAAGTCTTACTCCTTACTCCCTTTTGAAGTCTGTCAAATGTTATCTTTTTTTTTTTGTTTTTTAATACATTCTATCAGCACTGCAGAACAGACCAACAGCTTCTCATTCTGGGATTAATGTAATAATTTTCTAACTAATTCCTTTCTTCTCATCTAATCCATGTTGTAACTATTCTGAAATTGACATTTTAGGGAATCAGTTTTTTGTATTTCACATTCTTCCCCTGGCTGTTCACATATTAAACATTTACTAAATATGTGCAATTCTAAAGGACCTGGAGAATGGGAAGGACATGATTCTTAACTCTTATGAGGAGGCATTTAAATATAAATGTGATTTTTACCTTCAAGTTACTATTGTTTAGTTGAAGGTACCACATAAATACTTGAAAAATTTAATAAATAGTAAAATAGTGATTTTTTTTTTCATTTCCCCCCCATGTTCCTATTGCATATAAATCTTGTCCCTATGGTAATGTTTTTATTAATCAGATCAGATCAGATCAGTTGCTCAGTTGTGTCCAACTCTTTGCGACCCCATGAATCACAGCACGCCAGGCCTCCCTGTCCATCACCAACTCCCGGAGTTCACTCAGACTCACATCCATGGAGTCAGTGATGCCATCCAGCCATCTCATCCTCTGTCGTCCCCTTCTCCTCCTGCCCCCAATCCCTCTCAGCATCAGAGTCTTTTCCAATGAGTCAACTCTTCGCATGAGGTGGCCAAAGTACTGGAGTTTCAGCTTTAGCATCATTCCTTCCAAAGAAATCCCAGGGCTGATCTCCTTCAGAATGGACTGGTTGGATCTCCTTGTAGTCCAAGGGACTCTCAAGAGTCTTCTCCAACACCACAGTTCAAAAGCATCAATTCTTCAGCGCTCAGCCTTCTTCACAGGCCAACTCTCACATCCATACATGACCACAGGAAAAACCATAGCCTTGACTAGACGGACCTTTGTTGGCAAAGTAATGTCTCTGCTTTTGAATATGCTATCTAGGTTGGTCATAACTTTCCTTCCAAGGAGTAAGCGTCTTTTAATTTCATGGCTGCAGTCATCATCTGTAGTGATTTTGGAGCCCAGAAAAATAAAGTCTGACACTGTTTCCACTGTTTCCCCATCTATTCCCATGAAGTGATGGGACCGGATGCCATGATCTTTGTTTTCTGAATGTTGAGCTTTAAGGCAATTTTTTCACTCTCCACTTTCACTTTCATCAAGAGCTGTTTTAGTTCCTCTTCACTTTCTGCCATAAGGGTGGTGTCATCTGCATATCTGAGGTTATTGATATTTCTCCCGGCAATCTTAATTCCAGCTTGTGTTTCTTCCAGTCCAGCGTTTCTCATGATGTACTCTGCATATAATTTAAATAAACAGGGTGACAATATACAGCCTTGACAAACTCCTTTTCCTATTTGGAACCAGTCTGTTGATCCATGTCCAGTTCTAACTGTTGTTTCCTGACCTGCATACAGATTTCTCAAGAGGCAGGTCAGGTGGTCTGGTATTCCCATCTCTTTCAGAATTTTCCACAGTTTATTGTGATCCACACAGTCAAAGGCTTTGGCATAGTCAATAAAGCAGAAATAGATGTTTTTCTGGAACTCTCTTGCTTTTTTGATGATCCAGCGGATGTTGGCAATTTGATCTCTGGTTCCTCTGCCTTTTCTAAAACCAGCTTGAACATCAGGAAGGTCACGGTTCACATATTGCTGAAGCCTGGCTTGGAGAATTTTGAGCATTACTTTACTAGCGTGTGAGATGAGTGTAATTGTGTGGTAGTTTGAGCACTCTTTGGCACTGCCTTTCTTTGGGATTGGAATGAAAACTGACCTTTTCCATTTTTATTAATAGGAAACCTCTAAAAATAAAACACTCAGAGAAATTATCACCTTGTACAGGTAGTTGTGAGAGTTTACCATCTTTCTATCTTTTATGTGTCTATTATTTAAATTTAAAACTAGTTTTTGTGAGTTAAAAAAATTTTTTTTGCTCATGAAGTTATAATATTGAAGTACATTTTTAGCTTTTACTGAAACAGTAAATCAATTTATGATGATTTGTTTTTTATCCAATTTAAATGTTAACTCCTTCACAATACTGATAAACTTTGTAACAATTTTAATAATAATTTTAGTTTGAGAGTGTTAACTGGAAAAAAGAGAATTTTAGTTTTATTATTAATATAATTTTCAAAAGTACTATTTTGTCCAGTTTGCTGATTTAGACTATCTAAAAATTTGCTTATTTTAATTTTGAGTTTATAGCTTTCTCTTTAAAGTTGACAAACCTAGATTTATTCAAGAAGTGCATTCAGAGAAGGTGAGTTTTTGTTTTTCTTTTCTTTCTGTGATAAGATCAGATTTCTGACAGTGAACCCCAAATGGGAGTATATTTATTACAAACACTTATTGAGGCTAACATGTGCCAGGTATTCTGTCTCTTGGCAAAAAAAATCTATTCCCAAGACAGATTCAGTGCTATCACAATGGAAAAAATATATATATAGGAATGTACATATGGAACATATAGGAAAAATAGCAGCTAGTAATAAGTCTAGGGAGGAAATTAAAATAGGGTACTGTTTTAGAGGATGACTGGAAGATAAATTTTGCTTGTGTGTCAGGCAATGCATATCTTGAGGAAGTAATATTTTAGCTAATATCTGAATAGATAAGGGGCTAAACATGAAAACCAGGGAAGTCAAATTTTAGGCAAGGGGAAAACAAAGGTAAACATTCTAAGGCTGGATTTATTCCGGAGTCCAAAGTTGGTACTATGGGGGAAAGGAAATTTCCCCTCCATTTCCTCTTTGTTGTTTTTGCTTAGCAATTAAAATGACATAAGGCAGATTAACAGGAGAAAATCAAGTTTATTACATGTGCATGGTAATCCATATAAGTATAGAGAATTTCACAGAAAGCAAGGAGAGGTCTGTAAATATATATTCTGGACTAAGGAGAAGGCGGTAGGGGTCTGAAGCTTCAAGGGAAAATAAAGTAATTCACAGGAAGAGAAAAAGAGATAATGTTTGGTTGACAAATGTTTGCTGGGCTGTCCAAAGCTAATGGGACACAAAGAGGACTTTGATCAAATGGGCTTTGCTAGGTTCCTCCCTCTACCACACCTTATACTTTTCTACAGTTATCTATGGTGATAGCTTCTTCCTAGGACAGAGCTCCTATCTTAAATTCCTTTAGGCAGTTAAGAGGGAAGTTCAAAGGTTCTTCCTGAGTCATTTGTGCTTTGATTGTTTTCAGCTCAAAATAATCCACAAGTCAGTGGCAAACTTGGCCCCATCAGTGTAATATAAGGAAATCTATTAATAGCATATCAACACTGATAAAGTCTTTGGCAATATTCAGTGCCCATTCATGATAGAAACACTCAAGAAAATAGGAATTGAAGAAAAATTTAACAAAGTATATGTTGTGTGTGTGAAAGTTACTCAGTCATGTCCGGCTCTTTGCAACCCCATGGACTGTCCTGGAATTTTCCAGGCCAGAATACTGTAGTATTCTTTGTAACTGGGTTAACTGTTCCCTTCTCCAGGGGATCTTCTCAACCCAGGGATTGAACCCAGGTCTCCCACATTGCAGGTGGATTCTTTATTGTCTGAGCCACCAGGGAAGCCCAAGAATACTGGAGTGGGCAGCCTATCCTTTCTCCAGGGTATCTTCCTGACTAAGGAATCATACTGGGGTCTCCTGCATTGCAGGTGGATTCTTTACCAGCGGAGCAACAAGGGAAGCCCTTAATAAAGTATGTATTTTAGTGTTCGTGTCTTACTTAAATGGGAAAATATTATGAAAGTGAGAGTGAAAGTGAAGTTGCTCAGTCATGTCTGACTCTTTGCAACCCCATGGACTGTAGCCTACTAGGCTCCTCCGTCCATGGAATTTTCCAGGCAAGAGTACTGAAGTGGGTTGCCAGTTCCTTCTCCAGGGGATCTTCCTGACCCAGGGATCGAACCCAGGTCTCCCACATTGCAGGCAGACACTTTACCTTCTGAGCCACCAGGGAACCTAAGGAAACACTATAGGCATATCCATTATATTGGGAGCAAGGCAAGCATCCCCACTATCTCCACTACTGTTCAGTATTATATTAGAGGCAAGTTAGCCAAGACAGTTAAATGAGAGAAATCAGTAAGAGGGATAAGAATGAGTAACAGAGAAGTAAAAACCAGTAACTATTTGTAGATCATAGTGTCAGGCGAGTGTATGCTCCTCGGTTCTGTCTCATCACAACAAAGATTTGGAGTGACGGACATTAAAGCCCTCGGTGCGTTACAGCTCTCGGGTCTTGGACAGACAGTGTTACAGCTCTTAGACAAATCAATGTTACAGTTCTATTTTATTTAGAAGATAGCAGGAGAATCCATCCTGGAAGTGTGAGGGCATGCCAACCCAAAGACGCGAAGACAAGAGAGTGGAGGAGCGCACCAGCGCATGGGAGAGAGAAAGGGGGGTGGGGGCGGGGGTGGTGAGGAAGAGACAGAGGGAGAGAGTGGGAGAGAGAGGAAGAAAGAGAAAGAGTGCACACACGCAGTGGGGAGAGAGAGAAAACGCTTTGGCTCCTCCTTTTATATGTTTTTTCCTCTGCCCTATGCAAATTGGGCTTAGCCAGGAGTGCTGTTTGTTCTACCTGAGGTCTTAACTCCAGTCCTTGGACCTTCCTTTGACCTTCCTTTCTTCTATTTTCGCGGGCTTTTCCCTTCCTTGTCTTTTAGCCACTGCCATTTTGGACTCCTGTTTCCTATTCTAACTATCTAACATAAGGTCACCCAAGGGGTCTCTAAAGCATTGGGGATTACTTATTATCTCCATTGTACCTGGAGGTCTCAGTCTTCAGGAAAAATAGAAAGAGCCAACCAATTCTTAAAATCAGCGATAAAAAAAATAACCCAAACCTCCCTGGGATGGAAGGAGGCTTTACCAATAGCTCTCCTCCACACCTGTATTGCCCCTAAGGAACAGGTTGGTCTTAGTCCTTATGAGATGCTATATGGGAAACCTTTTGTTTATGTCAACAACCTCTTCCTAGATCCAGAGGTTCAGGCCCTCCAGTCTTATACCATGGCCTTTGGGCAATTCCAACAGGATATATGCTTGTGGGGTATGAACCAGGACCCCAAAGACTCTAAGGAGTCACCACTATATGCTCCAGGGACACAAATCCTAATTAAAGTCTGGAAAGATGGGTCCCCAAAGACTTAACTCCAGCCCACATGAAAGGGCCCCTACCCTGTAATTCTTTCTACCCCTGCAGCAGTCAAGGTACCAGGACATGATTCCTGGATTCACTACTCGCGAATCAAGCTGTGGAAGAAAACAGAAGAGGACACTCAATACACCTGTGAGCCCCTGGGAGATCTCAAATACCTATTCAGGACTACAAATGATTGCCATTCTAATGAACACCCCCAAAATCTGGTTTCTGGGGATAAGATTTCTCAGGATAACTCTAAAGAGCCAACACAGCTTGACAGAGACTGTACTCCAAAACAGACAGGAGATAGATCTTCTGATCCCCGAACAATGCGGGACTTGAGCCATCCTGGTGATGTGAATTTAGAATTAGCTAATACCCACTCCAGTGTTCTTGCCTGGAGAATCCCATGGACAGAGGAGCCTGGTGGGCTGCCGTCTATGGGGTCGCACAGAGTCGAAGACTACTGAAGTGACTTAGCAGCAGCAGCGATGCCCCTACTAGTCCTTGTTATACCATACTGATGGTGCTTATGATTGTTCCATGTGTTATCAATTGTCTAACCTGTTTTGTCTCTGCTCAGGTCAACAAGCTAAAACATGAGGTGCCAGTTCAGCAAAGATACAAAACTACAGCCGACCACGGAAAATATCACACCCTTAGATGGACACCGCTTTGAGGACTCTGAGGCCTGAGACTAGCAAGAGGGGGAGGCCCAATACCACTCGCCATCCCAGTTCAGCAGGAAGCAGCCAGAAAGACCTCGACGCCCCTATTCCCAAAGAATTGGGCCTCCCATCTCTTGGGGGGGGAATGTTAGGTAGTTAGAATAGGAAACAGGAGTCCAAAATTGTGGTGGCCAAAAGACAAGGAAGGGGAAAGCCTGCAAAAATAGAACAAAGGAAGGTCAAAGGAAGGTCCGAGGACTGGAGTTAAGACCTCAGATAGAGCAAACAGCACTTCTGGCTAAGCCCAATTTGCATAGGGCAGGCCCAGGGGGAGGAAAAAACATATAAGAGGAGGAGCCAAAGCACTTTCTCTCTCCCCCCCGCTGCGTGCGTGCGCTCTTTCTCTCTCTCTTTCCCTCTCTCCTCCCCACCCCACCGCCCCCCTCACGCTGGCACGCTCCTCCACTCTCTTGTCTTCACGTCCTTGGGTTGGCATGCCCTCACGCTTCCAGGATGGAGTCTCCTACTATCTTCTAAATAAAATAGAGCTGTAACACTGATTTGTCTAAGAGCTATAACACTGTCTGTCCAAGACCCGAGAGCTGTGACGTGCCGAAGGCTTTAATGTCCATCACTCCAAATCTTTCTTGTGATGAGACAGAACTGAGGAGCATACACTCGCCTGACAATAGTATACCTGGACCCTCAGAGAATCAGTAATAAAACTAACTCAAACTGAAAGAATTCAGTGAAGGAGCAGGATTTAAAATTAACAAAAATTGGCTTTCATAAGGCAGGCATACCGTATTTTGCTTCACTTTATAGAGTTTCACAGATAACTGCATTTTTTACAAATTGAAGGTTTGTGGCAACACTGCATCAGACAAATCTTTATGTGTCTTTTTTCCAATAGCATTTGCTTACTTTGTGTCTCTATCACATTTTGGTAATTTTCGCAAAATTAGAAGTGGAGTTTGAAGATATGACTGAATTGCTGCCATCTCATGACAAAAACTTTACAACACTCAAGGAGTCTCAGAGAAAGTGATTTCTTGAGATAGACTTTATTCCTGGTAAAAATGCTGTGAAGATCATTGAAATGACAACACATAATTTAGAATATTATATAAACTTAGTTATTAAAGCAGAGGCAGGGTTTGAAAGGATTGGATCCAATTTTGAAAGAAGTTCTCCTATGAGTAAAATGCTGTCATACAGCATTGCATGCTACAGAGAAGTCATTTATGAAAGTGTTAGGGGAACCACTGACTGCAATCACCCACCCTGGCTAGGCGAGATACTAGCCACTTGCACGAGTCACATTACAGTAGGAGGTTTTGGTAAGGAATATGGAACTAACAAGGTACCATCAACAAGAATTTGGGAAAGGTCAAAAGGAGGGAGGAGAAGCCAGTCCATATGTTCTACCGGCCTCCCAGAATTCTTCTCGCTGGAATCCACTTTGGTTGGACGATACGTGCACGCCACTAGGAAGGACCCTGAGTGTCAGAATGATTGGCCAGAAACAATCTGAAAACTAACCCCATCACCATAAAACCTGAGACTGCGAGCCACAGGGCAGAGCAGTTCTCCTGGGTTCCCCTACCCTGATGGTCTCTGCCCTGGCACTCCTTCCAATAAAGTCTCCGGCTTTCTCAACACGTGTGTCTCCTCAGACAGTTCATTTCCAGGTGTTAGACAAGAGCCTACTTGGGCCCTGGAAGGGGTCCCCCTTCCTGCAACAAAAGAATGAGTTAATTGATGTGGCAAACTTCCTTTTTGTCTTATTTTACGAAATTGCCACAGCCACCCCAGCCTTTCAGCAACCACTGCCTTGGTCAGTTAGCAGCCATCAACAGCAAGGCAAGACTCCACAGCAAAAAGAGAATGACCGAAGTCTCAGATGATGGTTAGGTTTTTTTAAAGCAATAAAGTAGTTTTAAATTAAGGTATATACATTTTTATACATAAGGCTATTACACACTTAATAAACTATAGTATAATATAAATATACTTTTATAAACATGCACTCGGAAACCAGAAAATTTGTGTCACTTGCTTTATTGCAGTATTCATTATTGCCATGGTCCGGAACCAAACCTGCAATATTTCTGAGGTTTGCCTGTAGTAAGCAAAACATAATGTTAGAGAAAAGCCCATTTACAACAGCTAACTAGAAGATTAAATACTTATGAATAAATTTAATAAGGTGCAAAACCTATATAAGGAAATTTAAGACACCCCTGAAAGACATTAAAGCAAATTTAAACAAATAGCAAAACATGAATATGTCAATCCTTTCTAATTTATAAAGTCAATGCAACCTTACTAAAAGTTCTAAGAAGTTATTTTACTGAATTAGACTGATTTTTTTTAAGTTCATATGGAAAAACAAATATGCAAAAAATAACCAGGAAAATTGTCAATTGACTTTCAGTAAGGGTCCCAAGGAAACTAAATGGGAAAGAAAAGTTTTTCAGCAAATAGTATTAGTACACCCTGCTGGATATCTACATCTGAAAGAAAGCAGTTGGGCCACTATGTCACAGCATTCACGAAAACCAATTCAAATTCTATCATAAGCCTAAATGCAAGAGCTAATCAAGCTGTTGAGGCAGTCTGAGTGCAGGTTGAAAAAGAATTTCCAGATGTAGAGAATTTCAGAAGGGAGTGAGTTTATTAAGAGCAAGGAGCAGAGATAATGAAGGCACTGTGAGCGAAGTGGGCTGACCTCCTGACAGACCAGGGAGAGTGGACAGTTTCTGTGGGTTAGTGGCCAATTTTTATAACCTCAAGACAAAGAAAATTCCTGCTGGAAGGTTGGCCCTAGAGGACTGGTTAGGGCACTATAGAGTGACTACTGCAGTGGGCATCTTTGCCTAGTTTGGAATCAGGAAGCCTGCTGGTGATGATCATAGAGGCTTTTGGTAATGGTTACAAAGGGGCTTAGCTTTGGAGTGACCTTGATTCTGGGCTCCACTTCTGTGGCCTTGGTACAAGGTCTTGCCCCTGTGGCCTTGGGGCAAGACTCAACATTCCCCCCTCTTCTTATTAAGGGGCCAAATTTTTGGCCCCTTAATCCCTGCTTATGTCTAACTACCTGCCTATCCTCATCTCAGATCATGGGGAGCCAGGTCATTGGGGAAAGGGGTGGAGACTGCTCTGGCTTCTTCCTGCTGGACAGGAGCATCATGGGGTCCTGGGTTCCAAAGCCTGCTCTCTGTCAGGGTGCATTTGAGGAGGAAGATGAGAGTCCATGAAATGATCATACGGCTTGTTCCAGTGTAGTCTGTGTGCTAACTGGCTGCTATCCTTGTTGTAGCATCATCTGGAGATTTAGTTATATTCTAGAAGAAACAAACTTTACAAGAAAGTTAGATATACATGGCCCAAAGATCAGTAGAAGCAGAAAAGCTACCAAGGGGCCTGGAAGAGGGGCTAGCCTGGAGAACCAGGACCAGATAGACATTGGTTTGTGATGTTAGTGTTTCTCTCGGTAAGAGAAGATGAAAGAATTGGGGCTTATGAAAATCTTTGTTTGAAAATACCTCATTTCCCAGAGCACAGAGTGCCTTATTTCTGATTTCTACCCTGAATTCCTTTCAGAAGATGTTGAAAGTCAGTAGCTGCAGTGGCTCCTGATTTAATCTTTGTAGAGGCAGACAGCAAATGCCAGTTCCAGGTTAGCAGGGCTCCTTCATGGCAGTAAATTTGACCATCAGTGTGGGGGCATTTTATGATCATTTTGTCCCATGATGCTAGGAATGCTCATTCCCAGATCTAGTGACGATTTTTCTGATAGATCACTTAATATGCTGTTACTGGACTTCGTCATGAAAATAGTAAAAGTTCTGGACCATAGCTTCCTTACTGCTACCGCTAAGTCACTTCAGTCGTGTCCGACTCTGTGCGACCCCATAGACAGCAGACCACCAGCCTCCCCGTCCCTGGGATTCTCCAGGCAAGAACACTGGAGTGTGTTGCCATTTCCTTCTCCAATACATGAAAGTGAAGTCGCTCAGTCGTGTCTGACTCTAAGTAACCCCATGGACTGCAGCCTACCAGGCTCCTCCATCCATGGGATTTTTCCAGGTAAGAGTACTGGAGTGAGTTCCATATGAGGTCAATGATCATAATTATGTAACTCATAATTATGGGAAGAAGCAACAAGATGGAATAGTAAGGAAGCTAGTAGTCTCTTATAGTCCAGGAAAATATTCCATCTTGTTGCTTCTTCCCATATTTAGAGTTACATAATTATGATCATTGATCTCATATGGAACTATATATCATCATTTTATTAGAGACTCAGTCACACATTTGGTAATATAAGAGACAACAATTTTATAAAATAGGCACTATAGATAGCCATATAGCTAGCAGTAATAGTAACTTCACAAGTAAGAATTTAAGAATTTTTATTAGGTGTAGCCCAGTATATACCTAGGTTAGCTGACTTAATCTGTTAAATGACTATAGCCAGTGTTAACCTGGTTGTTGATCATGGTGCATCTGATCTTTACCTAAAGATTGATTATGAAGTTAGGTTTCAAAAACAAACTTAGAGTGCCCTTTATTAACTCGGTTAAATCTTATAACAGTATAACAGCAAAGGACTATCTGGGAAGTGAGTCTTGGTAAATACAGACCTTATTAACAAAACTAGAATTTAATATTTGGGCTTTCCAGGTGGCACTAGTCGTAAGGAACCTGGCTGCCATTGCAGGAGATATAAGAGATGCGGGTTCAATCCCTGGGGTCGGGAAGATCCCCGGGAGGAGGGCATGGCAACCCTTTCCAGTACTCTTGCATGGAGAATCTCATGGACAGAGGAGTCTGGTGGGCTACAGTCCAAAGGTTTGCGAAGAGTCAGACACAGCTGAAATGACTTAGTACAGCATACAGAATTTAATATTTAGTGAAACTCTTTTTTCTAAAATTATTCCCATTTTTATTAAACATAGCCAAGACTGATTTGTTTTTTAAATAAGTTTGGTCCATTGACTACAGATGTCATAAACCTGTCATCAGATTTTATCTAAGTGGATTTTTTTTCTTCTAGAGGTCCCCAGTATACTTTGAGATTCCTGTTTATATCAGGAGACAGTCTTTTTATTTACCTGACAAGGCTCTTCAGAACCCAAGTGTCTCCAGTTTCTGGAGAGACAAGGCAGAGAGGAAAGATAAATGTTTATTTTACCCACAGGTATAAATTACCAAATTGTTTTGAACCATAAGTAGCTTGAGGAGGAAGAAGCTCTTCTCCTTAAGATTAGAAGCCAGTAATATATCAGACAAAAGGTCATGAACATTGTAATCTTATTTAGCAGTTTATTTAATCCCACATAATTAATTGTTCTGTTGTCCTTGCCTGATGATTGAGGATGATAGTGACAGTGATAGTTTTAAGACGTTTATGAAGTTTTTGTTAAGATTTATATATAATTTGTCCGATGAAGTGGGTGCCTTGATCACTGGAGATTGTAGAACGTATACCCAAGTGGAAGACACACTTTTAATAATTTTTTCCTGCATTGTGAGAGCATCAACCCTGCAGCCAGAAAAGGCTTTATCCCATCAAATAAAAGTGAAGTTTGTCAGGGAGCCAAAATCCAAGCAGCCACCTTGGATTTCCTATGGCCCTGACTGACTGATTTACAGCATGGAGGAGGAAATGGCAACCCACTCCAGTAGTCTTGCCTGGAAAATCCCACGGATGGAGAAGCGTGGTACGCTACAGTCCGTGGGGTTGCAAAGAGTCGGACACGACTGAGCCACTTCACTTATCCATTTTAAATTCCCTGATTTATGAGTAGATGAAGGGTTAATTTTTGTATAAGCAGAATGAGCTTTGCCTGTGTGCCATAGTCCTCACAGATCATTTGAAATTCTTATTTATCACAACAAAAGTTGTAACAGTAAGTTTTAAAAACAAATATAAATCACTTCAAGGTGAAGAAATGTACATAGTCTGTTATCAAAAGCTGCCTTCCAAGAAAACTTTGTTCTTTTAACAGGGAGAGAAAACCAAATTCCAGTTTGGTACCAGCTTATATTCACTGTGGAACAACAGTTATTCACTTAGCCAAAGTAACAATAAAAGATTTCAAAGGCAGTTTAATATCTTAGAAACTTGTACCATGCACAAAACTCTCTTCTGTGGGTCCATTTTCCACACACCTTTTCTTTTTTCACTTTCTGTGTTCATCACTTTATTTGCCCATTCAAAGAACAGCCACCTGTAAGTTTAGACTTACTTTCTTTTCCCTTGACAAAATGTAATTCCATTCCTTATAACTTTCTTACTGAAAACATGCATCCTATTTTCCTTAAGCAACCATGAACTGTACTTTATATTGCCATTCTGTAGATTGGCAAGCATAAATTACCCAAAGCTGTTATCTCATTTTCTTTTCTTAAAAGTTTCTTTATAGCAAGTTATTTTTCTTGTTGTCAAATCTGCAATATATATATTCAGAGTTTAGTTTATTTAAACGTAGGCATAATGAAATTATTACACGTAATGTTGATGAACCTTAAGATATATCTATATTGATTAGATCAATAAACATTAATATCAGGTATTAAATTTAATATTGAATATTTCCCAGTTCACATGAACCTGAAACTCATTTAATTTCTCTTATATTTAGGTTTGTTTGTAAGTGCTTACTTTAGACCAATTAAATTAGAGCTCATTTACAAATGAACCTCAGCAATATTATCCAAAGACAAAGATACACACTGAGACATACATATATATATATCCAGACAGAGATTTCACAATTTTCTGTTTGATGTTTAAAATGTCTCTTTGACCTTTTTTTTTTCTTCTTGGCTTGAAGTTCTACTGATATGCCCAAAGCTGAAGTCTCAGGCAGAGTGGGCTGTGTATCTCAAGGACATAAGAGTTAACTTCACGCTTTTTCCTAAGCATGTTGCTGTTTTCTGAGGCAGGATCAGAGCTCCAAAAAAAGTATTTAATAAGCCAGGTTTTTCTAATTGCACATGCAAAAAGAAACAGTTTTGTAATTTCAAAAAGATTTCATTGTAACCAGTTTTCTCTGGAGTCTAAAGAATATCATAACATCCAGTGTCAAAAAATGTCATTTTTCCTTTTTGCAGTTATAGTTTCATAGCTAAAATATAGACCAAATAGTGTTCAAACTGGCTCAGATGACAGGGGCAGACTGACTGATAAGATGTTGTTCCAGCAGGTGTTGTTCCTCTGGGGAGGTGGAGTCTTAGTTTGATCAGAAGAATCTGAAGGAGTAAGGGAAATAGCAGGAATAGTGAGTGGAAGCTTGGTTCCCGCCCTCTATCCACCACCACCCAAAAGATTGGAGAAGGGGATTCTTTAGCGTGTTAGGAGAGTCTTTTTTTGTTTTTTTCAGACTTTTGACTGTAGGAGAGAGTCTTGGGCTAGGAGATCTGATGGAAGGAGAGACAGAGGGGGATGAGGGGATAGGGCAGCAACAGAAAGACATAAGCAGTATGAGTCCCTTGGGTCCAGATTCTGAGTGAGTGCCATTAAGGTTTGAGCATAAGGAATGATAAAAGAGATCAAGTTGGAGGATTGTGTTTAATTTAGTGTATCATTAAGAAGCCATTTTTCTTGGTCCCCCAATTCATACTGGCTCCAAGTTTTATTGAGAAAGAATGTGAACCTTTCTTTTTAAGATTTTCAGGATCAATTTTTTTTCCAGGTCCTGAGAATACAGCCTAGAGGTGAGTCTGAGGGAGGTTCTTGAGATGTACCTGAGCCCATTCTTAATGGAGGTACTGAGAACTCACCAGCCACAGAAGGCATCCCAACTGTCCCAATGAACATTCTGTGTGCGACAAGGCACTGTGTGGCTAATGGTACAAATGGCCAGCCATCCCAACAGTCACGTCCAACAGAGAGGTAACCCCTGAGCATGTGATGTGGCTAGGCACAAGCCTAGGCACAAACTGTGTGAAAATGCACCAGGCAGCTAGGGCAGGAAATGACAGAAAAGAACTTCCTAGAACCAACCATGACTTACTCTTTAGCAATTCCCTGAAATGTGAAAGGCACCCTTTGGGATGATTCAGAGGCAGCTCCTAGGCTCTTGTAAATTAATCTGCACCATGGGAGGACAAGAAAGACAGGGAAGACAGGCTGAGGAATCTGCCCTGCAGTCCTGCCAGGAAGGTGGTGGCCTGGAGAACGGACTTAGTGTTTTGCTTGAACCAGTATATGCCTGACATGGTGCATGGAAGTTGTTTTGCTGGGGGCAGACACTTCTGATGGCCTGGTGTGGTCTATGACCCCCTTATCCTGTCACAGGAGTCTTCAAGCGGCAGGTGCCCTAATGGCTTTTAGGTACCTGAGCTGTGTCTGCATAATTTTAATTGGCCTGGCCCTCAGCTTAGGAGGAGGAGGAGGAAGAGGAAAAGAGAGCCCTTGCCCACTTGGGTGGCAGCTACTGGCCCAAAGCGGGCAGTGGAGACTTTGAAACATGCCAGAGAGTAGCTCTGGCCAGAGTTCCTCAATTGCTTCCATAGACACTTGCCTGTTCATGGAGGGTTTGAGGAAAACGAAAAGAAAGAAGAAAGGTGAGAGTGGGGGGAGCCCCCTAAAATTCATGTACGGGCCACCAAATGTTGAGGCATTCCGAGTGTGGGTTGGAAAAGAATTTCCAGACAGAACGTTTCAGAAGGGACTGAGTTTATTAAGAGTGGGGAGCAGAGATAACAAAGGTGCTGTGACCTCCTGACAGACCAGGGAGAGTCGACAGTTTCTGTGGGTTAGTAGCCAGTTTTTATAGTCTCAAGACAAAATTCTGGCTGGAAGGTTGGCATTAGGTAATTGGTTAGGGCGCTATCGGGTGACTACAGGGGTGTGTATCTTTGCCTAATTTGCAATCAGGAAGCCTGCTGGTGATGATCATGGGGGATTTTGGCAATGGTTACAAAGGGGTTCAGTCAGATTTGGAGGTGACCTTCGTTCTGGGCTCCACTTCTGTGGCTCTGGTACAAGGCCTTGCACCTGTGGCTTTGGGGTGGGACTCAACACAAACCATAAAAGCCTTCAAGGAAAACAGCGGTAAGTCTTTGTGACATTAGGCTAGGCCATGGTTTCTTAACTATGACACCAAAAGCACAAGTGACAAAATGAAAAATAAATTAGCCTATGTATAAATTTAAAACTTTTTTTTTGCTGCAAATGCTATGAAGAAAGTGAAAAAACAATTCACAGAATTGGAAGAGCTATATGCAAATCACATATCTGATGAAGGACTTGTATTCAGAATATACAAAGAACTCTTGGAATCTGAAGTCAAGTGGGCCTTAGGAAGCATCACTACGAACAAAGCTAGTGGAGGTGATGGAATTCCAGTTGAGCTATTTCAAACCCTAAAAGATGGTGCTGTGAAAATGCTGCACTCAATATGCCAGCAAATTTGGAAAACTCAGCAATGGACACAGGACTGGAAAAGGTCAGTTTTCATTCCAGTCCCAAAGAAAGGCAATGCCAAAGAGTGCTCAAACTACCACACAATTGCACTCATCTCACACGCTAGTAAAGTAATGCTTAAAATTCTCCAAGCCAGGCTTCAGCAATACGTGAACCGTGAACTTCCAGATATTCAAGCTGGTTTTGGAAAAGGCAGAGGAACCAGAGATCAAATTGCCAACATCTGCTGGATCATCAAAAAAGCAAGAGAGTTCCAGAAAAACATCTCTTTCTGCTTTATTGACTATGCCAAAGCCTTTGACTGTGTGGATCACAATAAACTGTGGAAAATTCTGAAAGAGATGGGCATACCAGACCACCTGACCTGCCTCTTGAGAAATCTGTATGTAGGTCGGGAAGCAACAGTTAGAACTGGACATGGAACAACAGACTGGTTCCAAATAGGAAAAGGAGTATGTCAAGGCTTTATATTGTCACCCTGCTTATTTAACTTCTATGCAGAGTACATCACGAGAAACGTTGGGCTGGAAGAAGCACAAGCTGGAATCAAGATTGCCGGGAGAAATATCAATAACCTCAGATATGCAGATGACACCACCCTTATGGCAGAAAGGGAAGAAGAACTAAAGAGCCTTTTGATGAAAGCGAAAGAGGAGAGTGAAAAAGTTGGCTTAAAACTCAACATTCAGAAGATGAAGATCATGGCATCTGGTCCCATCACTTCATGGCAGATAGATGGGGAGACAGTGGAAACAGTGGCTGACTATTTTTCTGGGCTCCAAGATTGCAGCCATGAAATTAAAAGATGCTTACTCCTTGGAAGGAAAGTTATGACCAAGCCAGACAGCATAGTAAAAAGCAGAGACATTACTTTGTCAAAAAAGGTCCATCTAGTCAAGGCTTTGGTTTTTCCAGTAGTCATGTATGGATGTGAGAGTTGGACTGTGAAGAAAGCTGAGCACCGAAGAATTGATGCTTTTGAACTGTGGTGCTGGAGAAGACTCTTGAGAGTCCCTTGGACTGCAAGGAGATCCAACCAGTCCATTCTAAAGGAGATCAGTCCTGGTTGTTCATTGGAAGGACTGATGTTGAAGCTGAAACTCCAATACTTTGGCTACCTGATGTGAAGAGCTGACTCATTTGAAAAGACCCTGATGCTGGGAAAGATTGAGGGCAGGAGGAGAAGGGGACGACAGAGGATGAGATGGTTGGATGGCATCACCGACTCGATGGACATGGGTTTAGTTAGACTCCGGCAGTTGGTGATGGACAGGGAGGCCTGGCGTGCTTCATTTCATGGAGTCACAAAGAGTCGGACACGACTGAGTGACTGAACTGAACTGAACTGATCTTGAACCTCGGTAAAAAAAAAAAAACAAAAAACCCAGTTTTAAAAATCGGCATAAGATTTGAATAGAATTTGTCTAGAGAAGATACGGTGGCACTAGTGGTAAAGAACCCGCCTGCCAGTGCAGGAGACATAAAGAGACGAGTGTTTGATCCCTGGGTTGGGAAGATCCTATGGAGGAGGGAATGGCAACCCATTGCAGTATTCTTACCTGGAGAATCCCATGGACAGAGGAGCCTAGTCGGCTTCAATCAGTAGAGTCACACAGAGTCAGACATGACTGAAGCAATTTAGCATGCACGGAGAGAAGATATTCAGTTCAGTTCAGTTCTGTCATGCAGTTGTGTCCGACT
This sequence comes from Bos indicus x Bos taurus, assembly GCF_003369695.1. NCBI lineage: Eukaryota > Metazoa > Chordata > Mammalia > Artiodactyla > Bovidae > Bos > Bos indicus x Bos taurus. Next base: position 50,615,210 of record NC_040093.1, read on the forward strand.
CTTTGTGACCTCATAGACTGCAGCACACCAGGCTTCCCTGCCCATCACCAACTCCTGGAGCTTACTCAAACTCGGCAATTGAGTTGGTGATGCCATCGAACCATCTTATCCTCTGTCCTCCCCTTCTCCTCCCACCTTCAATCTTTCCCAGCATCAGAGTCTTTTCCAGTGAGTCAACTCTTCACATCAGGTGGCCAAAGTACTGGAGTTTCAGCTTCAGCATCAGTCCTTCCAATGAATATTCAGGACTGATTTCCTTTAGGATGGACTGGTTGGATCTCCCTGCAGTTCAAGGGACTCTCAAGAGTCTTCTCCAACACCACAGTTCAAAAGCATCAGTTCTTCGATGCTCAGCTTTCTTCACAGTCCAACTCTCACATCCATACATGACTACTGGAAAAACCATAGCTTTGACTAGACAGACCTTTGTTGGCAAAGTAATGTCTCTGCTTTTGAATATACTGTCTAGGTTGGTCATAGCTTTTCTTCCAAGGAGCAAACATCTTTTAATTTCATGGCTGCAATCATCATGTGCAGTGATTTTGGAGCCCAGAAAAATAAAGCCTGTCACTGTTTCCACTGTTTCCCCCTCTATTTGCCATGAAGTGATGGGACTGGATGCCATGATCTTAGTTTTCTGAATGTTGAGTTTTAAATCAACTTTTTCACTCTCCTCTTTCACTTTCATCAAGAGGCTCTTTAGTTCCTCTTCACTTTCTGCCATAAGGGTGGTGTCATCTGCATATCTGAGGTTATTGATAATCTTCCCAGAAATCTTGATTCCAGCTTGTGCTTCATCCAGATTGGCATTTTGCATGATGTACTCTGCATATAAGTTAAATAAGCAGAGTGACAATATATAGCCTTGAAGTACTCCTTTTCCTATTTGGAACCAGTCTATTGTTCCATGTCCAATTCTAACTGTTGTTTATACAGATTTCTCAGGAGGCAGGTGAGGCTTCCCTCATGGCTTAGCTGGTAAAGAATCCACCTGCAAATGTGAGAAGATATTCAGATGGACAATAAGTACATGAAAAGATACTCAGCACTGGAGAAATGCAAATCAAAATCATGAGATACTATTTTACACACTGATGGCAATAATAAAAAAGACAGAAAATAACAGGTATTAGTGTAGAAATTGGAAAACTGAAACTCTTGTACACTGCTAATAGAAATGTAAAATGGTGCAACCACTTTGTAAACAGCCTGCCAGTTTCTCAAAGAGTTAAACAGAGTAGTCCTATGTGCTCCAGCAGTTTGTTAGGTATATACTTAACAGAACTGAAAACCTATGTCTACACTAAAACTTGTATGTGAATTATGCTTGTACATGCTGCTTTGGGGCTTCCCTGGTGCTCAGATGGTAAAGAATCTGCCTGCAATGTGGGAGGCCTGGATTCAGTCCCTGGGTTGGGGAAGATCCCCTGGAGAAGGAAATGGCAACCTGCTCCAGTATTCTTGCCTGGAAAATTCCATGGACAGAGGAGCCTGGTAGGCTACAGTCGATGGGATTGCAAAGAGTCAGACATGGCTGAGCAACTAATATGCTGTTATTAGCAGCCTTATTCATAATACCTAAAAAAGGAAAACAGTCCTTATGTCTATTTGATAATAAATGTGGTATTATTACCAATAGAAAGTGGTATTTTAAAAGTAGGAATGCTCACTCCTTTGAATGAGGGGTCAAATGAGTTTAGAAATGAAGACAAGAAGATGCTCTGGCAGCAGCAGTCCTGGTAGGCATGGCATGTGGCATAAGTCCTCCTTGGGTGAGTGAGTGAGTGAGTAAAGTCGCTCAGTCATGTCCGACTCTTTGCAACTGTAGCCCACCAGGCTCCTCCATCCATGGAATTTTCTAGGCAAGAGTACTGAAGTGGGTTGCCATTTCCTTCTCCAGGGGATCTTCCCAACCCAGGGATTGAACCTGGGTCTCCCGCATCACGGGCAGATGCTTTACCATCTGAGCCACCAGGGAGTCCTCCTTGAGGAGGTCGCTATTAGCTCAACTATAGAGCCACCAAGCAGGCGATTCACAACCTGGAGAACAATTATACCAAAGAAGTTCTTGCACTGTTATGAAAGTTCTAGGCCCTGCAACAGATTTCCCAACCTGGGGATCCAGCAAAGGGACTCAGAACCCTCATGGAATTTGACTTTGAAGGCCAGTGGATTTGATTACAGAACCTCCACAAGACTGGGGAAACAGTGACACTTGGAGGGCACAAACAAACCCTTGTGCTTAACAGGACCCAGGAGAAAGGAGAAGTGATCCCACAAAAGACTGAGCCAGACTTGCCTGGGTGTGTTCGGGAGTCTCTGGTGGATGCATGCATCTACAGCAGCCTCCTGTGGGGTGAGGAACACTGACTGCAGCAGTCCTGGGAAGCACGGCATTCTGGCATAAGGCTTGTTGGAGGAGGTCTCCATTAGCCCTACTACAGTTTGGCCTCAGGCCAAACTACAGGGAGGAAACAGCCCCACCCATCAGCAGAAAATTGGATTAAAGATTTACTGAACATGGCCTTGCCCACCAGAGCAAGACCCCGTTTTCCCAAAAGCCAGTCTCTCAGGAAGCTTATCTACAGCCTCTTACCCTCATCCATCAGAGGGCAGACAGAATGAAAATGACAGTCACAGAAAACTAACCAAACTGACCACATGGATCACAACCTTGTCTAACTCAATGAAGCTATGAGCCATGCCATCATATAGGGTCACCCAAGATGGACAGGTCATTGTGAAGAGTTCTGACAAAACGTGGCCCACTGGAGAATGGAATGGCAAACCACTTCAGCATTCTTGCCTTGAGAACCACAAGAACAGTATGAAAAGGCAAAAAGATATGACACTGACATGGAAAGCTGAACTCCCCAGGTTGGTAGGTACCCAATATGCTATTGGACAAGAGCAGAGAAATAGCTCTAGAAGGAATGAAGAGGCTGAGCCAAAGTGGAAGCAACACCCAGTTGTGTCTGGTGGTGAAAGTAAAGTCCAATTTTGTAAATAACAATATTGCATAAGAACCTGGAATGTTAGGTTCATGAATCAAGGTACATTGGAAGTTGGTCAAACAGGAGATGGCAAGAGTGAACATTAACATTTTAGGAATCCGTGAAATAAAATGTATGGGAATGGGTGAATTTAATTCAGATGACCATTCACATGACTACTACTGTGGGCAAGAATCCCTTAGAAGAAATGGAGTAGCCCTCATAGTCAACAAAAGAGTATATAATGCAGTACTTGTGTACAGTCTCAAAAATGACAGAATGATCTTGGTTTTTTTCCAAGGCAAGCCATTCAATATCACAGTAATCCAAGTCTATGCCCCAACCACTAACGCCGAAGAAGCTGAAATTGAACAGTTCTATGAAGACCTACACCTTCTAGGACTAACGCCAAAAAAAAGAAGTCCTTTTCATCATTGGGGACCGGAATGCAAAAGTAGGAAGTTGAGAGATTCCTGGAGTAACAGGCAAGTTTGGCCTTGGAGTACAAAATGAAGCAGGGCAAAGGCTAACAGTTTTACCAAGAGAACACACGAATTATAGCAAACACTCTGTTCCAACAATAAGAGATGACTCAACACATGGACATAACCAGATGGTCAATACTGAAATCAGATTGATTATGATCATTGCAGCCAAAGATGATAGAGCCGGAAAAGCTCTATGGAGTCAGCAAAAACAAGACCTGAAGCTGACTGTGGCTCAGATAAGGAACTCCTTATTGCCAAATTCAGACTTAAATGGAAGAAAGTAGGGAAAACCACTAGGCCATTCAGGTATGACCTAAATCAAATCCATTACAATTATAAAGTGAAAATGACAGATTCAAGGGATTAGATCTGATAGACAGAGTCCCAGAAGAAATATGAACGGAGGTTCCTAACATTGTACAGGAGCTGGTGATCAAAACCACCTCCAAGAAAAAGAAATGAAAAAGGTAAAATGGTTGTCTGAAGAGGCCTTTCAAATAGCTGAGAAAAGAAGAGAAGTGAAAGGCAAATGAGAAAGGGAAAGATACACCCATCTGAATGCAGAGTTCCAAAGAATAGCAAGGAGAGATAAGAAAGCCTCCTTAAGTGAGCAATGCAGAGAAATAGAGGAAAACAATAGAATGGGAAGGACTAGAGACCTCTTCAGAAAAATTAGAGATACCGAGGGAACATTTCATACAAATATGGGCACAATAATGGACAGAAATGGTACAGACCTAACAGAAGCAGAAGATATTAAGAAGAGGTGGCAAGAATACACAGAAAAACTATACAAAAAAGGTCTTAATGACCTGAGTAACTGGTAACAATGGTGTGATCACTGACCTAGAGCCAGACATCCTGGAGTGTGTAGTCAAGTGGGTCTTAGAAAACATTACTACAAACAAAGCATAACGATGATGGAATTCCAGCTGAGCTATTTCAAACCCTAAAAGATGATGCTGTGAAAGTACTGCACTCAATATGCCAGCAAATTTGGAAATCTCAGCAGTGGCCACAGGACTGGAAAATACCAGTTTTCATTCCAATCCCAAAGAAGGGCAATGCCAGAGAATGTTCAAACTACTGCACAATTCCACTCATTTCACATGCTAGCAAGGTAATGCTCAAAATTGTTCAAGCTAGACTTAGATTTCAACAGTTTGTGAACTGAGAACTTCCGTATATATAGGCTGGATTTAGAAAAGGCAGAGGAACCAGAGATCAAATTGCCAACATACACTGGATCATAGAAAAAGCAAGAGAATTTCAGAAAAAAATCTACTCTGCTTCACTGACTATGCTAAAGTCTTTGTGTGGATCACAACAAATTGGAAAATTCTTAAAGATATGGGAATACCAGATCACCTTATATGCCTCCTAAGAAATCTGTATGCAGGTCAAGAAGCAACAGTTAGAAATGGACAGAGAACAACGAAGTGTTCAAAATTGGGAAAGGAGTACATCAAAGCTGTATACTGTCAGCCTGCTTCTTTAACTTATATGCAGAGTACATCATGTGAAATGCCGGGCTGGATGAAGCTCAAGCTGGAATCCAGAAAGCTGGGAGAAATAGCAATAACCTCAGATATGCAGATGAAACCACCCTTATGGCAGAAAGGGAAGAAGAACTAAAGAGCCTCTGGATGAAGGTGAAAGAAGAGAGTGAAAAGCTGGCTTAAAACTCAACATTCAGAAAACTAAGATCATAGCATCTGGTCCTGTGACTTTATGGCAAATAGATGGGGAAACAATGAAAACAGTGAGAGACTTTTATTTTCTTGGGCTCCAAAATCACTGTGGACGGTGACCGCAGCCACGAAATTAAAAGACGCCTGCTTCTTGGAAGAAAAGCTATGACTAAATGAACAGCGTATGAAAAAGCAAAGACATTACTTTGCTAACAAAGTAATGGACAAAGTAAGGACAAAGGTCCTTATAGTCAAAGTTATGGTTTTTCCAGTAGTCATGTACAGATGTGAGAGTTGGACTATAAAGAAGGTTGAGCACTCAAGAATTGATGCTTTCAAACTGTGGTGCTGGAGAGGACTCTTAAGAGTCCCTTGGACAACAAGGAGATCAAACCAGTCAATCCTAAAGGAAAGCAACCCTGAATATTCATTGGAAGGACTGATGCCAAAGCTCCAATATTTGGTCATCTATGAGAAGAGCTGACTCCCTGGAAAAGACCCTGCTGCTGGGAAAGATTGAAGGTAGGAGGAGAAGGAGATGACAGAGGACGAGATGTTTGTATGGCCTCAGTGGACATGAGTTTGCGCAAACTCCAGGAGATGGTGAGGGTCAAGCAGGCCTGGCATGCTGCAGTCCATGGGGCTGCAATGAGTCGGACACAACTGTGCAACTGAACAACAACAAAAATGTTGTATATCCATATAATGAAATATTATTTGACAATAAATGGAGAGGAAGTAATGATATATGCTACAATGTGAGTGACTTGAAAATATACCATGTGAAAGAAGTAGTCATGAATGATCACATAGTGTAGGATTCCAATTATAGGAAATATCTACATAGGCAAATTTATAGACAGAAAATAGATTTACAGTTCAGGACTGGGAAATGGATAGAGGGAGAATGTGGAATAACTTTAATGGGTACAGAGTTTTTTTATGGAGGTGGAGCAAAAAAATGTTCTAAAATTAGATTCACAGCATTGAGAATACACTAAAACCCACTGAATCATACTTTATTATAATTTTTGTTCCATTCATTTTTTCTTAAGGCTTCCCAGTAATTCCATGTGATCTGGCTGGCTGTCTCCAGGATTAAATAGTCTTCTTTAAGGTAACTGTTAAATCTTGCCCTAAGCAAAGAGCCTCTCAGGTTAATGCAGAGTCTATTAGGATTTATTCTTGTTTGTTTCTTCCATTTTTATTGAGATGTAATTGACATACAGCATAAGTTTAACATATGCAGCACAAATATTTGACTCTCATACATCATGATATGACTACCATGGTGAATACACATCATTTCATATAGATACTAAATAAAAGAAAGAAAAATTTTTTCTTCCGATGAGAATTTTTAGGATTTACTCTCTTAACAACTTTCATATGTAACATACAGCAGTGTTAATTATATTTACCATGTTGTACATTACATCACAGGTGGCACTAGTGGTAAAGAACCAGCTTGCCAGTGCAAGAGACAAGAGAGATGAGGATTTGATCCCTGGGTTGGAAAGATCTCCTGGAGGATGGCATGGCATGGCAACCCACTCCGGTACTTTTGCTTGGAAAATCCCATGGACAGAGGAGCCTGGTGGGCTACAGTCCATAGGATCAATGACTCAACACGACTGAAGCAACTAAGGAAGCAAATGTATGCACATTACATCCCTAGTACTTATTTATCTTGTAATTGGAAATGTGTACAATTTGTGTACTTCATCCAATTCCCCCACCCTTCTCTATAAGACTCCGGTAAACACAAATATGATCTCTTAAGTCTTTGAGTTTGTTTTTGACATGTAATTGGTCTATAACACAGTGTTAATTCCTAGTATACAACATAGTGATTCAGTACTTCTGTACATTACAAAATGATCACCACAATAAGTCTAGTTACCATCTGGCACCATACAGCCATATACATTATTATTGACTGTATTCCCTACACTGTGCATTTAATACCTTTGTTTGTTCAGTCACTCAGTTGTGTCCAACTCTTTGCAACCCCATGGACTGCAGCATGCCAGGCTTCCCTGTTCTTCACCATCTCCTGGAGCTTACTCAAACTCATGTCCATTGTGTCAGTGATGCCATCCAATCATCTCATCCTCTGACGTCCCTTTCTCCTGCCTTTGACCTTTCTCAGCACCAGGGTCTTTTCTAATGAGTCGGCTTTTTGCACCAGGTGGCTGAAGTATTGGAGCTTCAGCTTCAGCATCAGTCCTTCCAGTGAATATTCACAGTTAATTTCCTTTAAGATTGACTGGTTTGATCTCCTTGCAATCCAAGGAACTTTCAAGAGTCTTCCCCAACACCACAGTTTAAAAGCATCAATTCTTTGGTGCTCAGCCTTCTTTATGGTTCAACTCTCACATTGATATGTGACTACTGGAAAAACCATACCTTTGACTATACAGACCTTTATTGGCAACGTAATGTCTCTGCTTTTTAATATGCTGTCTAGGCTTGTTATAGCTTTTCTTCTAAGGAGCATCTTTTAATTTCATGGCTGCAGTCACCATTCACAGTGATTTTGGTGTCCAAGAAAATAAAGTTTGTCATTGTTTCCATTTTTTCCCCATCTATGTGCTATGAAGTGATGGGACCAAATGCCATGATCTTCATTTTTAGAATGTTGAGTTTTGGGGAATTCCCTATATTCTGAGTATTAATCTCTTGTCAGATACATGATTTGCAAACATTTCCCCCCATTTTGTAGGTTGTCTTTTCCTTTTCTTTTTTATCTATTTGGCTGTGTCGGGTCTTAGTTGCAACAGATGGGATCTTCGTTGTATCACGCAGATCTTTTGTTACAGCCCATGGACTCTTAGTTGTGGCTTGAGCAGGCTTAGTTGTTCCAACTAAGATCTGTAGGATCTTGGTTCCCAGACCAGAGATCAAACCCATGTCCCCTGCATTGCAAGGTGCATTCTTAACCACCAGACCACTGGGGAAGTCCTTTTCCCTTTTTTATAGTGTCTTTTGACACACAAAATTTTTAAATTTTATGAAGCCCAATTTATCTACTTTTTGTTAATTTGTATTAATTGTGGTAAGGTGCTTCAGAAGTAAAGAATCTGCCTGCAATGCAGGAGACCAGAGTTTGATCCCTGGGTTGGGAAGATCCACTGGAGAAGGGAATGGCTACCCACTCCAGTATTCTTTGCTGGAGAATTCCATGGACAGAGGAGTCTAATGGGCTACAGTCCATGGAATCCCAAAGAGTCAGACACAACTGAGCCACTTTCACTGCAATACAAAATATAAAGTTTACCATCTTAACCATTTTTAAATATATAGTTTAGAAGTATTAAGTGGCACATCTTTGTGCCACTGATCTCCATAACTAGTTTATCTACCAAATCTGAAACTCTATACCCATTAAACAACATCTTCCCATTTTTCCCTCCCCTCAGCCTCGGGTAACCTACCTCTATTTTACTTTCTATCTCTGTGAATATGATTACTGTATGTACCTCACATAAGGGGAATCATACAGTATTTGTCTTTTTGTGACTGGTTTATTTCACTTAGCATAATGTATTCAGGGTTCATCCATTTTGTAGCATGTGACTTAGTTTATTTCCTTTTTTAGGCTGAATAATGTTCCACTGGGTATTTACCATATTTTGTTTATCCATTCATTGTTTGAATGACATTTGGGTTGCTTTTACTTTTTGGCTGTTGTGAATAATGCCACCATGAATTTGGGTGTACAAATATCTGAGACACTGCTTTCAATTCTTTTCAGTTCCCAGAGTGGAATTACTGGGTCATATGGTAATTCTATTTTTAATTGTTTAAGGAACCAATATACTGTTTTCCATAGTGGCTGCACCATTTTCTTACCAGCAGTACCCAAGGGTTCCAATTTCTCTGTATCTTTGCCAACTCTTGTTATTTTCCATTATTTTGTTGTTATTGTTAGCAGCTTTCCTCATGAAAGGTTGTTGCTGAATGAAAAGATGCCAGGATTCTTGGCCTCCAGAGGAGAAGAATTCAATCTGGGGCCAGAGACGAGGCTTGATTGCTCAGAGCTTTTGTGTAATAAAGTTTTATTAAAGTATAAAGGAGATAGAGAAAGCTCTTGACATAGGCATCAAAAGGGGGCAGAAAGAGTACCCCCCCGTTAGTCTTCAGCTGGATGTTATATAGTCACTAGCAGTCTGTTAATGAAAGAAAGGAATGTCTTAAAACTCAGAATAGCACCAGGCCCCTCACCCATAAGATGTATTTTGGGGTAATCTTGGCACCAGACGTTTCATCCTGGGCCATAAAATGATTAACTTGAATCTTGTAGAAGGGCAGATTACCATACACATAGTCTCATTTACATAGATTAAGGGAACAATATCTGGGTATAACATACTGGTTTGTCAAGTAGGTTCTGACCCATTAGGTGGAACCGACTTGAAGACAGAATTTGCGGTAAATGCATAGCACATTAGCATAGCTTAAGACAAACATTTCCATAAGAAAAATGCATTGGTGAACTCAAGGTTTGAGAATAGTTATCTTCAGTGAAACCAGGTTTCATTATGGCAACACAGTATTTTAAGAGAAACCTCCTATTAAATTTGTATAGAGAAGAAAAAAATATCACTAGTTTGTTTCCTACTGCTGCTTAAGAGAGATAAAAATGTCTGACACTTGCAGGCTATTTCCTCCATTTGGAGACCCCTGGCCTTCCTGCCTGTTACCCTCTCACTGATGGGTGTGAGGTGATATCTTATTGTGGTTTTGATTTGCATTTCCCTAGAAAGCATCACTATGAACAAAGCTAGTGGAAGTGATGGAATTTCAATTGAGCTATTTCAAATCCTGAAAAATGATGCTGTGAAAGTGCTGCACTCAATATGCCAGCAAATTTGGAAAACTCAGCAGTGGCCACAGGACTGGAAAAGGTCAGTTTTTATTCCAATCCCAAAGAAAGGCAATGCCAAAGAATGCTCAAACTACCGCACAATTGCACTCATCTCACACGCTAGGAAAGCAATGCTCAAAATTCTCCAAGGCAGGCTTCAGCAATATGTGAACCATGAACTTCCAGTTGTTCAAGCTGGTTTTAGAAAAGGCAGAGGAACCAGAGACCAAATTGCCAACATCCGCTGGATCATCGAAAAAGCAAGAGAGTTCCAGAAAAACATCTGTTTCTGCTTTATTGACTATGCCAAAGCCTTTGACTGTGTGGATCACAATAAGCTGTGGAAAATTCTGAAAGAGATGGGAATACCATATCACCTGACCTGCCTCTTGAGAAATTTTTACGCAGGTCAGGAAGCAACAGTTAGAACTGGACATGAAACAACAGACTAGTTCCAAATAGGAAAAGGAGTACGTCAAGGCTGTATATTGTCACCCTGCTTATTTAACTTCTATGCAGAGTACATCATGAGAAACACTGGGCTGGAAGAAGCACAAGCTGGAATCAAGATTGCCGGGAGAGATATCAATAACCTCAGATATGCAGATGACACCACCCTTATGGCAGAAAGTGAAGAGGAACTAAAAAGCCTCTTGATGAAAGCAAAAGAGGAGAGTGAAAAAGTTGGCTTAAAACTCAACATTCAGAAGATGAAGATCATGGCATCTGGTCCCATCACTTCATGGCAGATAGATGGAGAGACAGTGGAAACAGTGTCAGACTTTATTTTTATGGGCTCCAAAATCACTACAGATGATGACTGCAGCCATGAAATTAAAAGATGCTTACTCCTTGGAAGGAAAGTTATGACCAACCTAGATAGCATATTCAAAAGCAGAGACATTACTTTGCCAACAAAGGTCCGTCTAGTCAAGGCTATGGTTTTTCCAGTGGTCATGTATGGATGTGAGAGTTGGCCTGTGAAGAAAGCTGAGCGCCAAAGAATTGATGCTTTTGAATTGTGGTGCTGGAGAAGACTCTTGAGAGTCCCTTGGACTGCAAGGAGATCCAACCAGTCCATTCTGAAGGAGATCAGCTCTGGGATTTCTTTGGAAGGAATGATGCTAAAGCTGAAACTCCAGTACTTTGGCCACCTCATGTGAAGAGTTGACTCATTGGAAAAGACTCTGATGCTGGGAGGGATTGGGGGCAGGAGGAGAAGGGGACGACAGAGGATGAGATGGCTGGATGGCATCACCAACTCCATGGACGTGAGTCTGAGTGAACTCTGGGAGTTGGTGATGGACAGGGAGGCCTGGAGTGCTGCAATTCATGGGGTCGCAAAGAGTCGGACACGACTGAGTGACTGAACTGAACTGAACTGAATGATTAGTGATGTTGAGCATTTTTTCATATGCTTGTTGGCCATGTGTGTATGTTTGTTGGAGAAATATTTATTCAGGTCCTTTGCCCATTTTTTAAAATCAGGTAATTTTTTTTTGTTGAATTCTAAGAGTTCTTTATATATTCTGAATATTTAACCATTTATTAGATATCTGATTTGTAATTATTTCTTCCATGCTATAGGTTGCCTTTTCACTCTGTTGATTGTGTCCTCATCACTGAAGTTTTAAATTTTGATGTAGTTCAATTTACCTATTTTTACTTTTGTTGTCCTTGTAATATTATTTAAAAGTTCACTTCAATCCACTGCTAACATAAACTAGCTCCTCTATAATCTTGGTTTAGAAAATAAGGCTTACTGTGACTTAAAATCCAGAAGCATTAAAAGAAAAGATTTATAAATGTCACTAAATTCAATTCTTGCATGACAAAAGTCCCATAGACAAAGTTTGTGGGGAAAAATATTCACAATCTATGCCATAAAGATGATAATATTTTAGATGAGAATACTTCTACAATTCTTTATTAAATTAATTTTTAGTTATTGGAGTATAGTTGATTTATAATATTGTTTCTGCTATATAACATAGTGTGTATATTATATATTTTTTAGGTTCTTTTTGTATATAGGTCATTACGTAGTATTGGGTAGAGTTTCCTGTACTTTATAGTCAGTGCTTATTAATTTTTTAATCTATAAAGAGGTCTTAAAAATTGAGAGATAAAATTCTAACAACCAGATATAAAAATGGTAATTTTTCACACTTTGTTGGTGAAACTGTGGGGAAACAGGCACTGTCATACATTGCTTGTGAGAATACAAATTGCTGTAACTCTTCTGAGGGGAGATTTGGCAATACCTACAACCCACTCCAGTATTCTTGCCTGGAGAATCCCAGGGATGGGGGAGCCTGGTGGGCTGCCATCTATGGGGTCGCACAGAGTCGGACACGACGGAAGCGACTTAGCAAAAAAAAAAAAAAAGTTACATAGTATTTTTTTTTAGTATTTATTTACCTTTTGACCCAGCAAGACCATTTCTGAGAATCTACCATGAAGATATATCTCCAGCAATATGAAAACACATGTAGATATTTACTGCAGCATTGTATGTAACTGCAAAATATTGGACACAGTCTGAATGCCTGTACATAGGAAAGTAATTAAACTGGTGTATCTGTACAGCAGCATAATAGAGCTATATTTTAGAAATGAGGATAATCTTTATTAATTTATCTGAAGTGTTTTCCAGAATACCAGTTCAGTTCAGTCACTCAGTCACATTTGACTCTTTGCAACCTTATTGACTGCAGTATGCCAGGCTTCCCTGTCCTTCACCAACTCCCAGAGCTTGCTCAAACTCACGTCCATCGGGTTGGTGATGCCATCCAACCATCTCATCCTCTGTCAACTCTTTCTCTTCCTGCCTTCAATCTTTCCCAGCATCAGGGTCTTTTCTAATGAGTCAGTTCTTTGCAGTTCTTTCCAGAATATACAGTTAAGTAAAAAAAAAATCAAGCATAATAGTATTTATAGTATCCTACCTTTTATGTAAGAAAGGAGACATAAGACAATACATATATGTAGTTGATCATTTGTCCAAAATCAATGCCAGTGGAGTTAAACCACAAAATGAAGTGACTGGCAATCTATAGGGGTGTAGGGAAATGGAAAGATGGGAATTGGGTAGTGGAATGAGGAAAGAGTGACACTGAATAGGATGGGGAAGAAAAGAACTAACCCAAGCAATTGTGGAAAATACTATCTTGAGTAGATACAGTAATGTTAAAGACATCAAAGAACCGTGGGTTAATGCTGTAGTCTAGTCAGTAAATGTATTTCTCACAGGGGTATAGATGAACAATTCTGTGCTTTATGTGTGTACTCAAACTGAACAAACCGGTAAATATGTTTTAGATAAGAACTGGGTTTTTCATAAGGAGAGGACGAGGCTAAAATGAACTCTTCTGGGTTGGATTGGAATCTGAGCTATCACTATACGTGTCAGTTAGTATGCACACATATTTTTCCTAACTGTTCAGTGTGAGGAACTAGAAGTGATGACACCTCAGCAGTGATGAAGAAACTTAGCATCCAATCTTTAAGTATGATTCTTCAATAAAAGGAACCAGGGATCTTTAGAGAAGAGGTCAACTACAGGACTAAGATGGGATAAAGCTGGCTGGAAAATCTTTAGGTGTGCCAGATAATTAAAAAAAAAAGTTTTGTTTTTTTTTTTAAAGAAAGAAATGGGAGAATATTGCTGAAAGAACACAGGAGCCAAACTAAAGGAGTTCCTAATGGCCAAAGCTGGACTAGTTTGAGCAAAAGAAATAATGTTATCATTGAATTAATAAAGTATATATCTGTGAGCCCTACTGATATAAATTTTAAAATGAGGGGAAAGGGACAGTTCTTCCTTCATAGTAGAACTTCAGTTTAATAACTGTGGAAGAACTACAGGAAATAGAAAACCAGCATTAGCTAAACAGTAATTTTTGTTGCAGACAAGATGAACTGATAGGCAGTAAAATCAGTGAGTGAAAATTTGAAGAAAATAAAAGTTTTGTAACAGAATCTAAATATACAATTTTGTATATGTTCAGTTTTCTTTGATGATTGAGTTTTTATTGTTTAAGGACATAGTGCAGCCATGGCAAGTAGAAATATCAATTCTGTCTTTGGGAAAGGCTCTGTTAGTGCTGGATGTTAGTTTGAAAAATTTTGTTCTGGGTCTGAAAAATGAGCCTTTGGGGAAACCCAAATCTGTTTTAAATGAAGATCAGTTGAGAGCTATGGTAGAAGCTAACCCCAAAACAGCAATTCGAAGTCTTGCAGCAGACTTTAGGAGCTTCTGCTACAATAGTTTCTCGACACCTGGCTGCAATAGGAAAGGTTAAAAAAAAATGGACGCATGGGTAGGTACCACACCAGTTAATGGATGATCATAAACTCAGATGGTTAGAGATATTCTCATCTCTTAAGATTTGAGAGAACAGAGACATATTTTGGAGAGGATCATAAGCTTTGACAAAAAAATGACATTGAAGGTGATCTGGACAATGGATAGATGTTGATGAAGTTCCTGAACATGTGTTCAAACCATCACTGTAATAAAAAAAAAAGGTTCTGGTAATGGTATGGTGGTCTACAAAGACTGTTTCATTACTGCTTTTTAACCCAGGTATAACTAATGGTAGCATCTTATTGCCAAAAAGTTTAAATTATATATAAAAAGTTTACCTAAAAGTACTCTGTATTGGTTAGCAGACATGAACCTATATTTTTCCATGACATCTGACCACAGAAATCACAAACCACCATAATTTTTTAATTATTAATTAAATTGATTAATTTAATTGAGCTAAGAAATTTTACCACATTCATCATATTTACCTGACTTTTTTTCAACCAATTACCACCTTTCCTGTCATTTGGAACTCTAAGAAACAAAACTTTCTCCAACTGAGAAGCAGTAATTGGAGGATTTGAATAAATATTAATAATGCTGAATTTTATAAATATAGTATATACCATTTAATACTGGGGGAACCTTACCGGTTGGGGAAAGCAGTTAATGCTAACAGTGCATATTTTGGTTGAGTATAGCATTTTTTCTCCAAAATATTTAACATTTTCATTTAGCCCATAAAAAGGCAATTTCATGTGGTTCAACTTGATACCTTCCCAGAGCCTGGCAGAACATGAATATGGAAAGGAACCTAGGGTGCTGGAAAACTACAAGCTGCCCCTGAGTTTTGGGCTGCTTCACTGGAGGAATGTGGAGCCCAGAGTGTATGTGTATGTGAAAGATGCTTAGGAGTCAGTCATGCAAAGGTCTGAGTAAAGTGGGTTCCAGAGAGATGAGCTGCCTCATCAGAGGCTCTCAGAAAATATTTTTTCACTAAAGAAATGAAAGCATGTTTCTAATACTAAATGCCATGCACACATGGCTCAGTGATGCTTTGGGATGATAATACTCATTCTGTCACACAGAGCCAATCCTTTCATTCATATATTTTCCATTCTGATTTTATTATTTTTTTAAATGTAAGTGGCCTGTCAGAGGCCATAGCTAATGGCCTCTTTATGATTTTGTAACTAAATTGCAGTTATTCTTTGTGGCATCCAGGGATTACTGCTACTGCTGCTACTAAGTCGATTCAGTCGTGTCTGACTCTGTGCGACCCCATAGATGGCAGCCCATCAGGCTCCACCGTCCCTGGGATTTTCCAGGCAAGAACACTGGAGCGGGTTGCCATTTCCTTCTCCAATGCATGAAAGTGAAAAGTGAAAGTGAAGTTGCTCAGTCGTGTCGGACTCTTAGCACCCCATGGACTGCAGCCCACCAGGCTCCTCCGTCCATGGGATTTTCCAGGCAAGAGTACTGGAGTGGGGTGCCATTGCCTTCTCCGCATCCAGGGATTAAGTTGTGATAAAGATACTGGGATGGTCCTCTTTCTGCCTCTTTCCCTGCTGACAACCTGCTATGTCTAATCCATGAAAGAGAGGAGAGTTAAGGAATCTTGAAAGGTAAGAGGTAAGAGGACATTCTGGAATGAATCTTAACCTGGACAGGGAGAGAGACACTGAAAGGGAGGGAAGGAGAGAAATGGAAGAAGAGAGGGCATGGAAATTCCCTAAAGTAAAATTGACTATGATCCCAAGGATTAAGGACAATGGGACGTATTGTTGCAGAAAAGGAAAAAAAAAGTGTTCTTTCCTTGGGGTAGCTGCAGTCCTGCACCATGACACAAGGCTTGGTGAGCAGAGCATAGCCTGCTTCTAGTCTTAATTTACTCTCTTTGCTGGATGCCCTGGTTGGGAGTCACATGCTCGTTGTACTACTACATCTATGGGTTTATCAAGGAATCTACAGTTTCTGTGGACTCTTGCTTACATCCAGGACAGTGAAGCTTCTGATTTAGTTCAGACTGATGGGGTAAGAGGACTAAGACCAAAAGTGTGGGAAGGACTTTATTTCAAAGGCAGCACAGTTCAGTTCAGTCGCTCGGTGGTGTCCGACTCTTTGCAACCCCATGGATTGCAGCAT
This sequence comes from Bos indicus x Bos taurus, assembly GCF_003369695.1. Classification (NCBI taxonomy): domain Eukaryota; kingdom Metazoa; phylum Chordata; class Mammalia; order Artiodactyla; family Bovidae; genus Bos; species Bos indicus x Bos taurus. Next base: position 50,631,709 of record NC_040093.1, read on the forward strand.
GCCAGGCTTCACTGTCCATCACTAGCTCCCGGAGTTTGCTCAAACTCATGTCCATTGAGTCATGAGTGATGTCCAACCATCTCATCCTCTGCCATCCCCTTCTGCCTTCAGTCTTTCCCAGGATCAAGGTCAGGGTGAGGCTAAATGGTAACAGGGCAGAGAGGCAGTGGCTTGGCCATTGTGAAAGAAAGTGCTGTTGTAAAGTTACTTACTCTGGATGGTAGTTGTTCCGTGACCCACCCATCCTTCCCTCAGTTCCCAGACCCCCTGTAAGATTTCCAGAGCTGGATGCTGAATTTTGGTCCAAAATAATCAGTGGATGTCCTTGTCCAGCCCAGATGAGTGATTCTGGTATAGGTAGGAAAACCAAACAGAAGCAGTGAAGTGTAATGAGACAGGAAAAGGAGCAAATATAGGATGGTGAGCTACCTGAGCCATCTTTCCTATCACCTCCAAGAAGGGATGTAGACCCGAAAGACAAAAATGGATGCTGTTGTTTATGTGGGAACATGGATCCAGTTGTGCCTGAAACTGGTACTGCTGCTGCTGCTAAGTCACTTCAGTGTCCGACTCTGTGCGACCCCATAGACGGCAGCCCACCTGGCTCCCCCGTCCCTGGGATTCTCCAGGCAAGAACACTGGAGTGGGTTGCCATTTCCTTCTCCAATGCATGAAAGTGAAAAGTGAAAGTGAAGTCGCTCAGTTGTGTTGGACTCTTAGCGACCCCATGGAATGAAGCCTGCCAGGCTCCTCCATCCATGGGATTTTCCAGGCAAGAGTACTGGAGTGGGGTGCCATTGCCTTCTCTGGAAACTGGTACTACTATTCATGTTTTTTGGTTACGTGAGCCAGTAACCCTTTTTGTTTAAGCCATTTTGATTTGGGTTTTTTGTTTGGCAAAAAACAACAACAAAAAAATTCCTGACTGATAATGCTCCTTGAGCCTTTATTTAACTGTATACTCTGCAGGATTTGGGGAGGAAGAGGAACATAATGTAAGGATAGGCACAGAGTAGATGCCTAATAAAGTAATATTTAATACTGTGAGAGAAAAAGAAAAAGGAGGCAAAGCAAGGCATGGAACACCTCTGGAGGCTCCTCTGTGTCCAGGGCAGGCCAGTGGGCTGAGTTCAGTACTCAGTGAAGCCTGGTACATGTCTTGAACTGGCCAGAGGTACCCAGCTGTAAAAGAGGGCTGGCCTCTTGAGTTGCTTTGAGCCTGTGGCTTTCCTGCAGTGAGTGCTCCTTGATGCAGTGTGTTATTGGCTTCGTTGGGAGAAAAGAAAAGCTCTCTTTTAGGAGAAAGATAGCATCTTCTTTGTCTATTATTTGATATTTCTTTTTTTAAAATCATGGACTGCTCCTTTTTGGAAATCCAGAGTATAGTGTTGTGAACAGAATCAACACAAAATGACTACATTTTCATCATTGTGATGATCATCTCTCCATTGCTTTGGAAAAGTAGGAACTACAGCTTTAAACTTTTAACTCTTTAATTTAGGAGCTATATTAGATTTTCAAGAAAAATGAGAAATTTTAAGGAAATCAAGACCTCCCAAGCAGCCAAGTGCTTTCATTCTCCTTTCCCAGAAAAGAAAGAGAAGCTTTAAAGGGCTCCTTGGTAGAAACTTTGAGTATCAAAATAAAGGAATGGAGATGGAGGCTGTTACGCCTCACTTCTTCTTACCACCATCCCTCCTCCCCACCACCTCCCCACAGCTTGGGTATACAAAAGGGTATAAAGAACAGCTTTGAGGGAATTCCCTGGTGGTCCAGTGGCTAAGACTGCACTTTCATTACCGAGGCCCTGGATTTGATCCCTAGTCAGGAAACTAAGATCCCACAAGCTGAGTAAGCTCAGCCAAAAAAAAAAAAAAAAAAAAACAACCACATTTAAATGGCCATTTTGGTTTCTCAAGTACATAATCCCTGTATTAAAATATTATAGTTCCTGTCTGGTCTAATTGCTTATTATGAGACTAGAGCACCTACAGCCACTTTAACAGCACATATAAAAGATCTTGAACAAAGTTAGAAGTAGCATTGAAAGCCAGTGGAAAGTAGATTCTCCAGCACCCATCCTCAATATGTCAGATTCTCTCTTCCTCTTTCTCTTGGTGCTTCAGCAACAATAGCTTCCTTTCACTTCCTTTTACCTCAGTTAATTTGCCCAAGCTGCTCTTTCTGGCTGAATATTTGCTATTCCTCTTTACCTCGTTAACTCTACCTATCATGCACATTTCTTCTTTGATTACTCCAGGAAGTCCTCTTTGATTACTCTACTCTACCATAGGTCAGATCTCCATGTGATGAGGGACTGGGGCTTGCCAACAATCAAATGAGTAAGCTTAGAAGTATATCATGTATGGATGGATGTGAGAGTTGGACTATGAAGAAAGCTGAGTGCAGAAGAATTGATGCTTTTGAACTGTGGTGTTGGAGAAGACTCTTGAGAATCTCTTGGACTGCAAGGAGATCCAACCAGTCCATCCTAAAGGAGATCAGTCCTGGGTGTTCATTGGAAGGACTGATGCTGAAGCTGAAACTCCAATACTTTCGTCACCTGATGTGAAGAGCTGACTCATTGGAAAAGACCCTGATGCTGGGAAAGATTGAGAGCAGGAGGAGAAGGGGACGACAGAGGATGAGATGGTTGGATGGCATCACTGACTCAATGGATATGAGTTTGGGTAAACGCCAGGAGTTGGTGATGGACAGGGAGGCCTGGCATGCTACGGTTCATGGGGTCGTAGAGTCGGACATGACTGAGTGACTGAACTGACTGAGAAGTGGATCTCCCCATCGTTGAGCACTCATAGATGAGATTGCAGAACTACATCTGTATTCCTGACTCACAGAAACAGGTATGTTTTAAGCCACTAATTTTGGGCGTAATTTGTTATGTAACAATATATAACCAATACCTCATTGTCTCATTGTCATAAGATGGCTGCTTTACCTATAGGGCCTCAAGTTCATGCTCCAGAGAGTAAGAAAAGTGTGAAAGGCAAAGGACTAAGAGATTTTTCTGGACAAGAATTGCTTCATTTTTATCAGGAACTCAGAGCCTTTCCAAAAATCCCACTCAGTGGACTTCGGTTTATATCTTATTGGCCAGCGATAACACATGACCCATTCCTACTTAGAAGATGGCTAGAGAGAAGGGAGGGGGGGCCTAGATAGAGTTTGCATCAGTCAACTGTCAGTTTCTGCCAAAAACCCCAAAGAGATAAAGACCTCTTCCTTACCCACACCAACCAAGTGCCCTTTTGGGGAGAGTTTCCTAAAAAGGACCTAGTCAAATGCAATTTTCAGAAAACTCCTCAAGGCCAGGATTACAGGACCTGGGTTCCCAATTCATGGCCTACACTATTCTCCAAGGAAAACTGAGGTACTATCTTCCTCTGTTACTTCTATTCCTCCATTTCTTTGTATTAGAAGTTTGAGAGTCATCCTGGAAATATCCATGGCTGCTGCTCTCCACCAACAAAATAAAATAGCTCCTTAAGTTTTACTAACACTATGGCCTTCATATTTTTAAAATTCCTCTCCTCTATTGTCCATCCTCTCCCCATGCCTCAGGTCGTAATATCTGAGGTATTTTACTGGTCCAATCATTACCAACTTCAAATATAACCCTGTTAACTCCCCAAACTAAAACCTCTACTGCCCCACTGCACTCAGGAAGAAGCCCAAACTCCCTCCCATGGTAGCAAAGACCCTGTCTGCCCAGCTGGATATGATCCACATCTCCAGTCTTAACTCTGTCTTGCACTTGGTGCACTCACAACACCAAGCTACTGACTTCTCTGCCTTTGCTTACTCTGTCTCATCTGCCTGGTGGTTTCTCACCTCTGATCGGGCAACTCCACCTGACTTCCTTCAGTTCAGTTCAGTTCAGTTCAGTAGCTCAGTCATGTCCAACTCTGCGACCCCATGAACCGCAGCACGCCAGGCCTCCCTGTCCATCACCAACTCCTGGAGTTTACCCAAACTCACGTCCATCGAGTTGGTGATGCCATCCAACCATCTCATCCTCTGTCGTCCCCTTCTCCTCCTGCCCCCAACCCCTCCCTGCATCAGGGACTTTTCCAAGGAGTCAACTCTTCTCATGAGGTGGCCAAACTACTGGAGTTTCAGCTTTAGCATCATTCCTTCCAAAGAAATCCCAGGACTGATCTCCTTTACAATGGACTGGTTGGATCTCCTTGCTGTCCAAGGGACTCTCAAGAGTCTTCTCCAACACCACAGTTCAAAAGCATCAATTCTTCGGCGCTCAGCTTTCTTCACAGTCCAACTCTCACATCCATACATGACCACTGGAAAAACCATAGCCTTGACTAGACGGACCTTTGTTGGCAAATTAATATCTCTGCTTTTGAATATGCTATCTAGGTTGGTCATAACTTTCCTTCCAAGGAGCAAGCGTCTTTTAATTCCATGGCTGCAATCACCATCTGCAGTGATTTTGGAGCCCCCAAAAGTAAAGTCTGACACTGTTTCCACTGTTTCCCCATCTATTTCCCATGAAGTGATGGGACCAGATGCCATGATCTTAGTTTTCTGAATGTTGAGCTTTAAGCCAACTTTTTCACTCTCCTCTTTCACTTTCATCAAGAGGCTTTTTAGTTCCTCTTCACTTTCTGCCATAAAGGTGGTGTCATCTGCATATCTGAGGTTATTGATATTTCTCCCGGAAATTTTGATTCCAGCTTGTGCTTCCTCCAGCCCAGCATTTCTCATGATGTACTCTACATATAAGTTTAATAAGCAGGGTGACAATATACAGCCTTTTCCTATTTGGAACCAGTCTGTTGTTCCATGTCCAGTTCTAACTGTTGCTTCCGGACCTGCATACAGGTTTCTCAAGAGGCAGGTCAGGTGGTTTGGTATTCCTATCTCTTTCAGAATTTTCCAGTTTATTGTGATCCACACAGTCAAAAGCTTTGGCATAGTCAATAAAGCAGAAATAGATGTTTTTCTGGAACTCTCTTGCTTTTTCGATGATCCAGTGGATGTTGGCAATTGGATCTTCTTAGGGATTCAGCATTGGAGATAGCTCTACTAGAAAGCCTAGGAACACAAACTCCCTTGACAGTGTGTCAGCTGACTTCAGTAACTATACAAATCCTTTTCTCTTTTGCGGGGGGTGGAGGAGTGGGTGGGGGGTGAGGGGTTGTCCTATGTTATATTAGGTTAACCTGGTAGACAATTCACATTAATACAATACTATATGGAATATGTCTCCCTCCTCTTCCTGCCCTCCACTTTCTTTTCTAGTATCTTAATGTATGCTGCTGCTGCTGCTGCTAAGTCACTTCAGTTGTGTCCGACTCTGTGCGACCCCAGAGACGGCAGCCCACCTGGCTCTGCCGTCCCTGGGATTCTCCAGGCAAGAACACTGGAGTGGGTTGCCATTTCCTTCTCCAATGCATGAAAGTGAAAAGTGAAAGTGAAGTCGCTCAGTCGTGTCCGACTCTTAGCGACCCCATGGACTGCAGCCTACCAGGCTCCTCCGTCCATGGGATTTTCCAGGCAAGAGTACTTGAGTGGGGTGCCATTGCCTTCTCCGGCTCTTAATGTATATGTAACCATAAATATATTTTCATGTTATTTTACACAATATTAAACAGGTGTAGAGTACTTTGCTCTTCCAATTAATACTATTTTGGAGATCATTATATCACTTCATATAGAACTATCATTCTTTTGAAAAACTGCAATGATAATTCTGATGTATGCATACCTAAATTTGCTCAGGCAATTTGTTGGTGGACACCCGGGCTGTTTCTGATCAAGCTGTGCTGCGAAGTGCAACATCTTTGCACAAATGCATTTAAGCACAGCTGGTGAATATATTTCAAATTCTTAGGGAGGATATCTTTTCAAATTCTTAGGGATGGGATTGCAAGATCAAAGGCGAGGTGAATTTTAAATTTTGATATTGTAGTCAACCGAATTACTCCTCCCAACAACTCATTTCCCCTGTATTCGAATGTTAGGCCCTCTACACCTCTAGACTACGTGTTTGAGGACAGGCACCTCCCAGTATTCAAATTTGTCTGGCAGATTTGGCCCTCAATACATATTTGACTCAACGAATTTCACACCTCCCGGTGATGAGCTCAAGGCTGGCATCTAGCAGACTCATCAGCTGTATATTATAATTTATCAGTGATTAAACTTGCTAACATTTATTGAAATCTATCAAATGTCGGTATCTGTACGAAAAGTCTTACCTCCCACCTGCTTTTTCACTCTCACCTTCTTCCTCCGGGGAAGGGGGCGTGCTCAGCACCACGACCCGCCCTTTCTGTGCTTTCGTTGGTGGAGCCCGACGCCCGTTACTGCCGAATCCGGCTAAGCCACGCCCCCACGCCGTTCATCCGGCCGAGAGAGGGCGTGTCCATTGTCCCGTCGGAAAATCCATGTGTGTCTTCTCGTGAGAATCGAGACCCGCTGGAGGACCGGAGCGGTGTGGGTGGAAGCGTCTTCCGCAGTTTCTTGGAGCCGGCGCACGCCGCACCCCGCCTCCTCGGCCCGCAGGCTCTCCTTGAGTTCGCGGACGCGCGCGCGCGCGCACCCGTCAGAGCCTCGGTCTGGCCAGCGGGGATCGCGCGGGCAGAGGCTGGGCTGCTGAGGTACGAGGGGCGGAGTCCGAACCGCCGCCACCGCCGCCGCCACTGCTGCTGCCGCCGCCGCCGCCTGAGAGAAGCATGTCTGCAACTCGAGCTAAGAAAGTGAAGATGGCCACCAAATCATGCCCCGAGTGCGACCAACAGGTGGGCGTCGGGGGCCGGGCACCGAACACGCGGGCCAGCGGAGCGGGTGCGCGCGGGCAGGCGGCCGTTGCCTGTGGCCGTTGGCTGTGGAGAGGCCGCCTCGCCGGGGTCCTGGCGACCGAGCGAGTGGGCCGGCCTTCGGGCTCTGTGGCCACCGCGGGAGCCCCGAACCGGCCGGGCCGGGCCGAGCCGAGGGGTTGCCGGGGAAGCGCCCGGAGCCGCGGCCCGGCCGGTGTCCACCTGGCGGCGGTCAGACGGGCGAGTGTCGTGCCCTGTGGCTGGGCTGCGTGAGAGGGGGCGTGGGTTTATCCTGAGCAGACGGGGCGCCCTGTCCGGAGCCTCCCCGAGTCGCCTGGCCGGCTCCGGTGACAGCGGCAGGAGTGGGGCAGCGGCCCAAGTGGACGAGAACGGTCCCTCAGCCCCCTCCTGCCCCGACGAGAGTGCCTGATGTGCAAACTCCCAAGTCAGGGCTCCTGGCTCCCAAATCCCCCTCCTGCCACTCAGGGTTGCTTTGTTCCCATTTCAGATGTGTACGGTGGACCCCCCAAACTGTCCCCCCGCCACTTGGGCGGATGCTTAAATGTGACAATAAGGCCCACAGTGTAATAGTTATAAGTTTTGGCGAAATATGGAGTTTTTTTTCTCTTAAAACGTATTATTTTTGCCGTAAATAATCACGAATCTTTTCTGTACATTGTTTTAAATGGAATATAATTGAATTACGTCCCCATTGAAGCCCTTCCTTTCTGGGCGCTCCTCACGTTCCCCTACCCGCCGCGGTATCCACTGTTAAAAATTTAGGATTTCTGCTTCCAGATCTTCTAAAAAATATGTATGGGGTTTTATGAATTTTAAATGACTGCTTTCCACACAGAATTAATGGTGTCATAGCTGTAATGTTTTAAATCTCATTTACTCTTTTAGTTTAAGAATGCCTCATTTTTCACCCGTTCCTCTAAAACCTTATAATCTAATGAGTTAAAACTCTCAGTTAAAAGCATTAGTAAGGGCCCTTGTTTCTCGCCAGCATGCTGATCTGGGTGTGTTTTTTCCTTTTCCACTGGGAGAATTTTTTCAAAATGACTACCTCTCTCCTCCCCCTTTCTTTTTCTTTCTTTTTAAAATGAGGAATAATTTGAAATGGCTGAAGATTCTTTTAATAAGCTGATTTTAGAGCATTCTTTAAGGAGCAAGCTTAAAGATTGAGCAAATCTTTTAACAGAAAATGTTACATGTTTTATTCAGTATCTTTTATGGGCAATGGTAGATATACTGATTAGAGGAAGGCTGTGCAAGGAGAATTATGGTTTATTGATTTTATGAATTTATTGACTATGCACTTTAAAAACAATTTAGCCATGTTTTCCAAACCAAAGTTAAATTTCCATTCTTACCATTGAACTAAATTTGTTAAATTCTGAAAAAATTGGACTTCTTTATTTAAGTCTCCTTGTCGAAGATTATTTCAATATTTAAATCATTTCCATTTGTTCCAATTGTGCAGAAATATAAGGTTTACATGGTATGGATTATGCATTCCAGTGTCTGTAAGGGCATCAATTAGTGTGAATCATGACCTTGCAGTACTTGGCATGAAGTAACCTTAACCTGTTTTGAATATCCTGGTTGAAGAAAGAGGAAAGGATTGTAAACTTGTAGGAGTCTTTTTATCTGTTCATCAAAATGTGATCAGCATTTTATTTGGAAATACCGTATTTCATTTTGTTGTTAACACACACACAACCCCTCTTCCAGCTTTCCCATAAGAAAATATGGGAAAGAAAGAAACCCCTTTCCCATAAGAAAATACTGTAGATTGGGTGGCTCAAACAGCAGTCATTTATTTTGTCACAGTTCTGGAGGCTGGAAGCCCCAAGATCCTGGCAGAAAAGGGAGCTTTCTGATAGCTCTTCTAAGGACACTAATGCCATCATGAGGGCCCCACCCTCATGAACTCATCTAAACCTAATTATCTCATCTTTAAAAACCATTACATTGAGGAGTTGGGGCTTTAACAGATGAATTTATTGCTGGGATGTTTTTGGCAGGGTGGGGACACAATTCATTGCATAGCAAGCTACAACATAATTTAAAATGTTAGTTTGTGTTGTCCTTTATTCTGAATACTTAAGATAACGTAAATGATGACTAATTCAAACTTTTGGTAATTCTTAAAAGCAGTTTGTCTTTTACTAAAAGTAACTCAATCGAAGAAAATAATAGATTAATTTTAGCTTTCTAATTATTTGAAAGTATAGATTTCTTATAAATGAGAAAAATCATAATCCTGAAAGCCATTTTAAAAAAACTAAAAATACTGCTGTTATTCTAAGTTGCCTGGTGAACATTAAATTACAATTTAAATACAGTGTATAAGCATAAATGTAAAAATCTTTAAAGTTTGAGGAAGTTGCCTCAGCTGAGTAGATTTACATGTGTTCTGTATGTGTAAGTTTAAAAACGGGTACAGAGATCAGTAAACAAGAAAGACCTAGATTTTCAGTTGCTTTATAACATCCCCTTTTACATGCCTCTATTGAAAACATAGTTTTGAAACATCTAAACCACAATACTTTTCATTTTCAATAGGTTTCACATCCACTAATTCAAATTACTGAGCCATTTTGAGTATAGTAGTAGTCAAGATCCTTATTATTTTTCTGGTGTCTTTGGTGTATCTGTTTTTGCATTTTTGTTTACTCCTTTATTAGATCAGCTTTTCCCCTTTTTGGAAAAAAATTTTAGAAAATTTTATGTGACCTTTAGCAAATATGTCTGCTATAGGTAACTTTCCCCTTAGCAACAAAGAATATAAATGTATTCTCCATAAAATGGTTATTTTTTTAGCTTTTTTAAATCAGTGAAACAATATAGGGCCAGGATTTTGTTTTTTGCAGTTTTTTTTAAGCTGTCTTACTTGTAAAGCATGTGCAAACAATCCAAATACCTGTTTTTCAAGGAATAAATTGATTCACAAGCCATCAGTAAACAAAACTTTAAATTTTTTTCTTCCATTTTAAAATCCTGAAAGTATAGCATTAGAACTTTCATTACTGTTGTTTTTGGCATTACAACTGAAATTTAAAGAAAGTTTTAGATTTTTTTTGAAAAATCTAAATTATACAATAATTTAAAGACACTAATATTACTGAAGTTGGCCACCCTGCTTAATAATTCTTTTTACAGGATCTGTATTGTGATGGTGGTTAGTTGGCTTTTTTCCAGGGTTGGTGTGAGGGAAAGGAACTTTCCATTTTCAAAAGGCCCTTAGGGTGATTTAGCTCAGGCACCTAAATGTTCATTGCACATAAGATGCTTTCATTAAGGGATGTAAATCAGCCTATCGATTGCGTTAGTCATCTGAAAGCCAAATGTTATATTTCTCATCTAACTGTAGCACCCTGTTAATTCTGGATTGGATTGATGTATTTTTTGTGTATGAGACACAGAATCAAATTTCAATTTGTTGAGTTTCAGTAGCTGAAAGAAAATGGCTGTTGAGTAGCAAAGGATCTGTTGAATAAGAACATCATGTTCTGTTGTTTTTTGGGGTAGCCTTAACTTAAAACAATTTATATTACTGCTATGCCCTTAATGATGTGTTTAAGTGTAAAGGAAATGAGTCAGTACCTTTGAGCTTGGTTTCTGTGAAGATGTGAAATTTTAAAATGACAAAACTTACCTATTTTAGGCATATTTTTCACTATTAAGAAATGTAACATTTTCTGCCATTTTTTTAAAGAATCTCATTATATTCTTGATAAAGGAACCTGTTAGACATACTGGAGTTTGATTATTTTAATAGGATTCATTGTTATTTTTCATGAATACACAAGTTCGTTCTTTAGTTTTTTTACTGAAAAGGAATTCTCCCAAAATTATGATTTAGCTTATTTAGATCAAATGTTTATATTCTGTAATATGAGGCATTCTGAACATAAATGGATGAAAGCTTTATAATCATAATTAAACTTTTATGACAAATGGAATTTATCTTACAAACCAGAATTGTAATTACTATTTTGTGAGTACTTTTTGTTGAGATTAATTTCTGGTTCTTAGTGGATGTGTCCCCAGTCCAAGGAACATTAAGGTTAATATTATGAAACAATTGTAGAGGAAAATCTAAAACTTTTTTCAGTAATTTTCAGTAACATTTGACTTAAAAAAAATATTTGTATGAAATGGAGAAAGGACCCTCTTGTAAAAATATTTTATAGATTTTGAAACAGAAGCCTGGAGAATTTAAGTGTTTTATCAAACTTCCTTCCTGGACCTGAGATTATAAAATCCTAGATCTCAACTTCTGCTTTGTCCTACATTCTCTGTTGTTTATACTGTACTTTGGCCTCTCAAACTGGTTGTTGTTAACTATTTTGTTTTCCTGTCAGTAGTAATTGGCATCTTACCCTCTCATGTTGGAACCTGGGTTGTTTTCAGTTCTTTACCCTCTGAAATGTCTTACAGATCTACCTTTTCTCTATTTCTAATCTCATTATTCCAGTGAGGCCCTCAAGATGTTATGCTGGGATTACTTTAATGACTTCCCAACCATGCCCCCCCAACTTATTCTATTATCAACTGCTATCAAACTAATATTTTAGGAAATGCTACCTTTTTTCCAATATATTTTCCTTGGCTCTGATCCTATTGTGGTTTTCTGTTATTCACTTACATCAGCACACTTTTATCGTGTATTTGCTATAGTCTTAGTGTTGTAATGCGTTAGTAGAATGTGAAGATGTAGAGGACCCAATACCCATCTCATCATTTATTGTAAGGAATTGGAGTTTAAATAAACCCATGATTCCTACTTCAAGTAATTTATCATTCAGCTCAGGAAACTAAATAAACACTGAGAAGTTTAACAACAGAAAAGTAGTAATAATAAATTGTGTGTTTTTTTTTTTTTTTGTCTATAGGTTCCTGTTGCATGTAAATCATGTCCCTGTGGTTACATATTTATTAGCAGAAAACTTTTAAATGCAAAACACCCAGAAAAAGCACCATCTTCTACAGGTAATTGTGAGTTTACCATATTTTTAGCTTTTCGATGTAGAAATGTAAAATTAGTTTTTGTGAATTTACTATTCAATTTTTCTTGAATTTAAATAAAATCTATTGAAATATGTGTTTGGTTTTTATTAGCTATTGGAAATCAGCTTTATGACATTAATATGCCATTCATTTTATTTTATTTATTTATTTTTTTACTTTATTTTATTTTATTTATTTATTTTTTTTCTAATTTTATTTTATTTTTAAACTTTACATAATTGTATTAGTTTTGCCAAATATCAAAATGAATCCGCCACAGGTATACATGTGTTCCCCATCCTGAACCCTCCTCCCTCCTCCCTCCCCATACCATCCCTCTGGGTCGTCCCAGTGCACTAGCCCCAAGCATCCAGTATTGTGCATCGAACCTGGACTGGCAACTCGTTTCTTACATGATATTTTACGTGTTTCAATGCCATTCTCCCAAATCTTCCCACCCTCTCCCTCTCCCACAGAGTCCATAAGACTGTTCTATACATCAGTGTCTCTTTTGCTGTCTCGTACAGCAGGTTATTGTTACCATCTTTCTAAATTCCATATATATGCATTAGTATACTGTATTGGTGTTTTTCCTTCTGGCTTACTTCACTCTGTATAATAGGCTCCAGTTTCATCCACCTCATTAGAACTGATTCAAATGTATTCTTTTTAATGGCTGAGTAATACTCCATTGTGTATATGTACCACATTCATTTTATTTAAATGTTAATTCACCAATCTGGTAAAGCTTGTGACAGATTTTCTATTTTTTGTTTTTGGAGGATGAAAAGCCATTGAAGGGCTTAGGGAGTGACCTAATCTGATTTAAGAAAAAAATTTTTTTAATGTTTAATAAAGGTATAATTGATATCCAATAAATTGCACATATTTGAAGTGTATCTTTGATAAGTTTTGTTTACACTAATCAAACAATCACCACAATCAAGATAATGAACATGTCCATCATTCCCATAAGTTTTCTAGTTCCTCTCTGTGATCTGTCCATCTTATTTCCCCTTCCCTCAGATAACCACTGATCTGCTGTTACTGTTTTAGAACTTTGTATTATATAAATAAAATCATATAGTATGTACTCATTTGCCTGGTTTCTTTCACTAAGCATAATTTAAGATTCAGCCATGTTGTTATATATATCAATAAGAATTCGTTCCTTTTTATTGCTTAGTTTTAATAGTATTCTTTGTGTGGATATGCCACAATTTGTGTACTTGTTTGCTGCTTGATAGACATTTGGTTTTTCCCCTCATAATGCTGGTAAAATTTGTAACAACTTTAAAGTAGTATTTTTTAAACTGATGGCTGAAAAATATACAGCCTGACTTTGATGTGAATATAATTTTTAGATACATTAATTCTGATATAGAATATCTAAAAAAATTTTTTTGTTTGAATTTTATCTTCCCATTAATATAGACAGATTGGGTGTATTCAGTGGATGTATTTATTAGAAATTAAATTTTGTCATCTTTGATAAAATAAAAGAACTTTGTATGTTTTTGAACCCCAAATAAGAGTAGAGATTACAGATGTATACATGAGCACCTGCCGTATGCCAGGCACTGTTCTAAGCCTTGGGTCTAAAGTAATGACTCAATCTACTCTCAAGGCAGGTTCACTGCTGTCATAGATCTTACTACATTCCTGTGGACAGGAAATAGAGAACAAATAGGGAGAATATCAACTTGTAATAAATGCCTTGTAAGGAATTAAAATAGAGTGCTGTGGTGTGTGACTGTAAGACTGCTTTTGACTTAGTGACTGGGGGCTTGTCTGTTCAGTTCAGTTGCTCAGTCGTGTCTGACTCTTTGTGATCCCATGGACTGTAGCACACCAGGCTTCCCTGTCCATCACCAGCTCCTGGAGCCCACTCAAACTCACGTTCATTGCGTCGGTGATGCCATCCAACCATCTCATCCTCTGTCGTCCCCTTCTCCTCCTGCCCTCAATCTTTCCCAGCATCGGGGTCTTTTCCAATGATTCAGTTCTTTGCATCAGGTAGCCAAAGTATTGGAGTTTCAGCTTCAGCATCAGTCCTTCCAATGAATATTCAGGACTGATTTCCTTTAGGATTGACAGGTTGGATCTCCTTGCTGTCCAAGGGACTCTCAAGAGTCTTTTTCAACACCACAGTTCAAAAGCATCAATTCTTCTGTTCTCAGCTTTCTTTATAGTCCAACTCTCATATCCATACATGACTACTGGAAAAACCATAGCTTTGACTAGATGAACCTTTGTTGGTAAAGTAATGTCTCTGCTTTTTTATATGCTCTCTAGGTTGGTTATAGCTCTTCTTCCAAGGAGCAAGCATCTTTTAATTTCATGGTTGCAGTCACCATCTACAGTGATTTTGGAGCCCCAAAAATAAAGTTTCTCACTGTTCCCATTGTTTCCCCATCTGTTGGCCAGGAAGTGATGGGACCAGATGCCATGGTCTTAATTTTCTGCATGTTGAGTTTTAAGCCAACTTTTTCACTCTCCATTTTCATTTTTATCAAGAGGCTCTTTAGTTCTTCTTTGCTTTCTGCCGTAAGGGTGTTGTCATCTGCGTATCTGAGGTTATTGATATTTCTCCTGGCAATCTTGGTTCCAGCTTGTGCTTCATCCAGCCCAGCATTTCGCATGTTGTACTCTGCATATAAGTTAAATAAGCAGGGTGACAATAATAGGGCTTCTCTGAGAGGTGACATTTTAAGTTGAGACTGAATAGGAACATGGCAGGGGGGTAGTAGCCACGAAGAAGACCATTCTTGACAGAAATCGCAAATGCAAAAATTCTAAGGTTGTTAAAAGTTTGATATATTTTAGGAACAGAAGGGCCTGCATGGTTGCAATGTAGACAGTAAAACCAGGAGAGTTTGTGATGAAGCCAGAGGGATAAGCAAGGGCCAGATTATTTAAGTCTTTTAAACTAGAGTAAGATTTTGGTTTTTGTTCTTACCGTGTGAGAAGAAATTATCCCTGGGTGGTGGGATGAGGTTAGGGGACGGTGGCATGCTTTGATTTGCCTTTTAGAAAGATCATTCTGACTACTATCTAGAAAATAGTTTGTGGGGTTACAAGATGGAAGTGAAGGGCGCCAGGTTAGACAAAGAATAGTTATAGTAGGAGGTGATTCAAGGATTATTTATATTTATGTCTGTGGGAGGCCTGTTTATCCGAGGTCTATGGAGGGATGGGTGGAAAGTTTTTTTTTTTTAAAGATTATTTCCTTCTTTCATTTTTTTAATAATTATATTTATCTTTAATTGATTTAGTGATTGCTTTACAATATTGGTTTGATTTCTATCATACAGCAAGATGAATTAACCATAGGTGTATATATGTTCCCTCCCTCTTGAACCTCCTTCCCACCCCCCAGTTTGAGTTCCCTGAGTCATACAGCAAATTTCCATTGGCTATTTATTTTACATATGTTAGTGTATATGCTTCCATGCTACTCTCTCTATTCATCTCACCCTGTCCTTCCTCTCCCCCGCCCTTGTCCATAAGTCTGTTCTCTATGTCTGTGTATCCATTATTGCCCTGCAAATAGTTTCTTTCTGGATTCCATATATATGCATTAATATACGATATTTGTTTTTCTGCTACTGACTTCACTCTGTATAATAGGTTCATCCACCTCATTAGAACTGACTCAGATGCATTCCTTTTTATGGCTGAGAAGTATTCCATTGTATATATGTCCCACAGCTTTGTTCATTCATCTGTTGTTGGACATCTTTTGTGTCCTAGCTGTTGTAAATAGTGCTACGATGAACACTGAAATACATGTGTTTTTTTTAGTGTTGGTTTCCTCAGGGTGTATGCCTAGAAGTGGTAATTGCTGGGTCGTATGGTAGTTTTATTCCTAGTTTTTTAAGGAATCAACATACTGTTTTCAAAAAGTTGTTTTAATTCCATTTCTGCCTCTGAGTTTGCTCCTTTTCAACATGATAATGCATTTACTACTAATTCGTTAGTTCTTAAAGACTGGTGCTGGATTGGGTTATATAGGAATCATCTAGAGAGCTTGTTAAGAATGGATTCCTGGTTCTTACTTCCTAAGAGTTTGATTCAAGGAATGGAAACTCTGGAATGATTCACTCTGTAGATTTTCTGGGGAGGCATGTCAACTCATTTCTGAGTCTCCAAAATGAGTAAGACGTGGTCCATGCTGTTAGTGTTATTTTATTTTTATTGGACAAATATCTTTGAGATCCTCTGTATACCAGTTATTCAGGTGAGAAGTGAGGTAAGGTGGAGACCTAATAAGGACAGTGGAAAGGGTCAGATACTCCAAGTGTTAAGAAGTTAGAATCAGTTGAAGGAGAGGGAAGGCTTTAGAATGACTCCCAGATTTCTTACTGGGATTAGTGGCTAGAAAGGGAAGATAAAAGGGAAGACAAGTTTTGAGGGAAAGATGAAGAAACTAGATTTGGATATAGTTGTGAAATACCATTTATGTAGATTTTTTTTCCCAGTTGGAGATATAATCTGGGAGTAGCTCAGGGAGTAGCCTTAGCTAGAGATAAAGGTTTCAAATAATCATGGTTGTTGACATCATGGGAATGGATGGGCTAGTTCTACAGTCTATAGGGAAGGAAGAGAACTCTGGCAGACTCCAGTATTTATGGGTAGAAGTAGGTAGGGAGGTCCTGTCAACTGAGGAAAAATGTCAGCTGTAGGAGAACAGCCAACAGTGGCTTTTACATGTCAGGGTGATAAGTGAGAAGCAATTCATTATTATTTTACATTTGGCATTTCCTAAATGTTGTTTAATAAATTAGAGTAGCCTTGTGGCCTTGAAGTACAGATGAAACGCTGAAGCCTAGGAATCCTAGGGAGGAGGAAGAAGAACCAGCAAAATAAATAAAGAATAGAAAGGACAGAGAAATATCAGAGATAGACTTTGCTATCTAACAGGCAAGTTGGGCCATGGAGCATAAGATTAAGCAGGGCAAAGGCTAACAGAGTTTTGCCAAGAGAACACACTGCTCATAGCAAACACCCTCTTCCAACAATAACAAGAGATGACTCTACACATGGATGTCACCAGATGGTCAATACTGAAATCACAATGATCATATTCTTTGAAGCTGCAGATGGAGAAGGTCTATAGTCAGCAAAAACAGGACTGGGAGCTGACTGTGGCTTGATGATGAACTCCGTATTGCCAAATTCAGACTTAAATTGAAGAAAAGTAGGGAAAACCACTAGACCATTCAGGTATGACTTAAATCCCTTATGATTGTACAGTGGAAGTAACAAATAGATTCAAGGGATTAGATCTGATAGAATGCCAGAAGAACTATGAACAGAGCTTTGTAACATTGTACAGGAGGTGGTGATCAAAACCATCCTCAAGAAAAAAATGGAAAAGGCAAAGTGGTCGTCTGAGGACACCTTACAAATAGCTGAGAAAAGAAGAGAAGTGAAAGGCAAAAGAGAAAAGGAAAGATATCTGCATCTAAATGCAGAGTTGCAAAGAACAGCAGGCAGAGATAAGAACGCTTTCTTAAGTGAACAATGTAAAGAAATAGAGGAAAACAATAGAATGGGAATGACTAGAGATCTCTTCAAAAAAATTAGAGATACCAAGGGAACAGTTCATGCAAAGATAGGACACAATAAAGGACAGAAATGGTATGGACCTAACAGCAGCAGATGATACTAAGAAGAGGTGGCAAGAGTACACAGAAGAACTGTACAAAAAAGATCTTAATGACCCGGACAACCATGATGGTGTGATCACTCACCGAGAGCCAAACATCCTGAAGTGTGAGTGAAGTCAGGTGGGCCTTAGGAAGCATTACTATAAACAAAGCTAGTGGAAGTGATGGAATTCCAGCTGAGCTATTTCAGACCCTAAAAGATGATGCTGTGAAAGTGCTGCGCTCAATATGCCAGCAAATTTTGAAAACAGCAGTGGCTACAGGACTAGAAAAGGTCACTTTTCATTCTAGTTCCAAAGAAGGGCAATGCCAAAGAATGTTCAAACTACCATACAGTTGCACTCATTTTGCAAGGTAATGCTCAAAATCTTTCAAGCTAGGCTTCAACAGTTCGTGAACTGAGACTTCCAGATGTACTGGCTTTATTTAGAAAAGGCAGATGCTTTCCAATTTTGGTGCTGGAGAAGACTTGAGAATCCCTTGAACTGCAAGGAGATCAAATCAGTCAATCCTAAAGGAAATGATCTCTGAATATTCATTTGAAGGACTCATACAGAAGCTCCAATACTTTGACCACCTGATGCACAGAGCCAGCTCATTAGAAGAAACCCTGATGCTCGAAAAGATTGAAGGCAGGAGGAGAAGGGGGGACAGAGTATGAGATGGTTGGATGGCATCACTGACTCAGTGGAGATGAGTTTGAGCAAACTCTGGGAGATAGTGAAGGACAGGGAAACCTGATATGCTGCAGTCCTTGGGGTTGCAAAGAGTTGGACACAACTGAGCAACTGAACAACAAGCTGTGCTATAGAACCAGAGGAAGAAAGGGTTTTAAGAAGGGCTGTTGTTTAGTCTATAAGTTGTGTCCAACTCTTTGCGACCCCTTGGACTGTATAGGCTCCTCTATCTATGGGATTTCACAGGCAAGAATCTTGGAGTAGGTTGCCGTTTCCTCCTCCAGGGATCAAACCCACCTTTTCCAACCCAGGGATCAAACCCACATCTCCTTCATTTAACAGGCAGATTCTTTATCACTGAGCCACCAGGGAAGCCCTTAAGGACTAACAATATTCAGAGCCTGGAAATCAGTTTGGTATAGTACAGACATGAGCTATATGTTGTTACATGGAAGATCTGGCTTCAGATTCAGATTCTAGTTTGGTAAGTGTAACAGATTAATTAACCTCCATGAGGAGCTGCTGTTTACTTGTATATACATAGATTTATAGTACCAACCTTCGAGAACTAAAGTGTAGATGAAGTGCATATGAAAATGTCTAATGTAAAGAACTACCACACAATTGCACTCATCTCACATGTTAGTAAAGTAATGCTCAAGATTCTCCAAGCCAGGCTTCAACAGTATGAGAACTGTGAACTTCCAGATGTTCAAGCTGAATTTAGAAAAGGCAGAGGAACCAGAGATCAAATTCCCAATATCTGCTGTATCATCGACAAAGCAAGAGAGTTCCAGAAAAATATCAATTTCTGCTTTATTGACTCTGACAAAGCCTTTGATTGTGTGGATCACAATAAACTGTGGAAAATTCTGAAAGAGATGGAAATACCAGACTATCTGACCTGCCTCTTGAGAAATCTGTGTGCAGGTCAGGAAGCAACTGTTAGCAACAGTTGTTCCATGTACACAGGACATGGAACAACAGACTGGTTCCGAACAGGAAAAGGAGTGCATCAAGGCTGTATATTGTCACCCTGTTTATTTAACTTATATGTAGAGTACATCATGAGAAATGCTGGGCTGGAGGACGCACAAGCTGGAATCAAGATTGCCGGGAGAAATATCAATAACCTTAGATATGCAGATGATACCACCCTTATGGCAGGAAGGAAAGAACTAAAGAGCCTCTTGATGAAAGTGAAAAAGGAGAATGAAAAAGTTGGCTTAAAGCTCAGCATTCAGAAAACTAAGATCATGGCATCCTGTCCCATCACTTCATGGCAAATAGATGGGGAAACAGTGTCAGACTTTACTTTTTTGGGCTCCAAAATCACTGCAGATGGTGACTGCAGCCATGAAATTAAAAGACGCTTACTCCTTTGAAGGAAAGTTATGACCAACCTAGACAGCCTTAAAAAGCAGAGACATTACTTTGCCACCAAAGGTCTATCTAGTCAAAGCTATGGTTTTTCCAGTAGTCATGTATGGATGTGAGAGTTGGACTGTATAGAAAGCTGAGTATCGAAGAATTGATGCTTTTGAACTGTAGTGTTGGAGAAGACTCAGAGTCCCTTGGACTGCAAGGAAATCCATCCAGTGCATCCTAAAGGAAATCAGTCCTGAGTGTTCTTTGGAAGGACTGATATTGAAGCTGAAGCTCCAATACCTTGGCCACCTGATGTGAATAACTGACTCATTTGAAAAGACCATGATGCTGGGAAGGACTGAAGGCAGGAGGAGAAGGGGACAACAGAGGATGAGATGATTGAATGATATCACCAACTCAGTGGATATGAGTTTGGGTAAATTCCGGGAGTTGGTGATAGACAGGGAGGCCTGACGTGCTGTAGTCCATCAGGTCGCAAAGAGTAGGACACGACTGAGCAACTGAACTGAACAGAATATCAAGAAAGCTTGATATGTTATAGGTACATAAATACTAATTTTTACAATTAAATTTCTTAAAAGTAAGATTGCCTTGGCTAGTCCATTATGTATAGGGAATTGAGTATAATTTTTAAAAAAATCTCCCCAGTTTTATCAAGTTCTAATGAATGTTGTCAATAGGATCTAGAACATTTCAGTTTTAATTACCAGAGAATTTATAGGAGAAATGAAAATGGATAATATATACCTGTAAAGATAATATTGACAAGCAGTTTTTGGTGAGAATAAACTCAATTTGTTCCAAATCTTTAAATTTGGTTTTCCACATGGGTGTTCCTGGATGGTTTAGTGCATCAAGAATGCTATTTTGCACTAAATAGCAATGGATATACCTTTTTCCTTTATACATTTTTTTGTTATAAAAACTGTAAAGAAAAAATAAACTCAAAAATCTAAATGAGATACTAGTTTATAGAAGACTTCCTCTAAAGGTAAGAAAAAGACTTAAAACAATAAGATATTGGGATAGCTCATTTATATTTAACTGTTAATTTCTCAGTGAGCACAAGCTTTAGGTTAAGCAACCACCTCCCCAGTTTTTACTGGGAGAAGGAACAAAGGGATAGAAATATTAAACCCAATTTTTAAATTATTCTCTAAGTTCATAGGCAAAGGCTGGTAAGTAAGCAAGAATCTACAAATTGCGTACTCACTTTTGTTAAGGAGAAAAATGAAGAAATTATTATCACCAATACCTTTTAGAAATCCAAAGTCAGTCAACATTAATTCAGTAGTAAGTTATCCTTAACTCTGAATTACTTGACAGTGAAGATTTGGTATTGTTATTTCAGAAAAATCGTTCCTTACAATTTTATTCCTGATTTTAGATCCACAGCAGAGCTGTCATACTAAAATTTCTTTCCGTTGTACTACAAGGATAATCTCAATTTTTCTTACATACTTAAAAAAAAAAACCCATGTGTTTTTATTTCTGGAACTAATTTTCTAAAAATTGTTTTAGACCTGAAAAAATTTTCATGAAAGATACGTGGTGGTACATTTCCTGTCTTCCATTGGAGAGAGTACCTTTACTTTGTTGTTGTTGTTCAGTAGCCTGGTCATGTCCGACTCTTTGCCACACGTGGACTACAGCACACCAGGCCTCCCTGTCCCTCACGATCTCCTGGAGTTTGCCCAAGTTCATATTCATTGCATCAGTGATGCTGTCCAGCCAACTCATTCTCTGACGCAGTCTTCTCCTTCTGCCCTCAATCTTTCCCAATGAGGGAAAGATTTTTCCCTTGAGGGACTTTTCCAATGAGTTGTCTGTTCATGTCAGATGGCCAAAATACTGGAGCTTCAGCTTCAGCATCATTTCTTCCAGTGAATATTCAGGGTTGATCTTCCTTAAGATTGACTGGTTTGATCTCCTTGCTGTCCAAGGGATTTCCAGGAGTCTTCTCCAGCACCACAGTTTGAAGGCATCAGTTCTTTGGCATTCTGCCTTCTTTATGGTCCAGCTCTGAGAACTTACATAACCACTGGGAAGACCATAGCCTTGATTATATGGACCTTTGTCAGCTGAGTAATGTCTCTGCTTTTCAACACATTGTCTAGGTTTGTCATTGCTTTCCTGCCAAGAAGCAATCATCTTCTGATTTGTACTCACAGATCGCCTTTACTTTGTACTCACACTTAAATGTCATTGTCATTCTTCCTTGTTACTCAGTAAGTCCTTTTCATCCGAAGGCTCCAGTCTTCAGCTAGGGAAATTTTTACCTATTTCTTTCCCCCATTCTCTTTTCTTTCTGGCATGCTTATTGGATAATTGTTGTCATGATCGCCATCCATGGAAAACCTGGCTGACACTGGATTGGACAAATAGTTTACTTTTCCTTTAGTGAAGAAAAATAAAGTTGGCATTACAGTTGGTCCTCTGCATCTGTGGGTTTCCATGTTTGCACGTTCATTCAACCATGGTTTGAAAATATTCAGGGGAAGAAATTCCGAAAAGTTCCAAAAAGCAAAACTTCAATTTGCTGTGCCCTGGTATTTATGTAGCATTTATATTGTATTAGTTATTATATCTTGAAATGACAGACTATACAGGTAGATGTGTGTAGGTTTTGTGCAAATAATATACCATTTATATAAGATACTTGAACATCTACAGATTTTGGTATCTGTCAGGGGTTTTTAAACCCTTATTGATACCAAGGGACCACTGTACAGGACTGTTCAGTGTTGTCCCCAAGGACCTAAGCTCTTCCCTTTCTTGAGAAGATGTGGCTTTCATGCTCATTGTTGTTCAGTCACTAAGTCGTGCCCAACTCTCTGTGATCCCATGGAATACAGCACACCAGACTCCTCTGTCCTTCACTATCTCCCAGAGTTTGCTCAAATTCGTGTCTATTAAGTTGATGATGCTATCTAACCATCTCATCCTCTACTGCCTCCTTCTCTTTTTTTCTTCGGTCTTTCTGAGCATCAGGGTCTTTTCCAGTGAGTCAGCTCTTTACATCAGGTGGCCTAAGTATTGGAACTTCAGCTTTAGCATCAGTCCTTCCAATGAATATTCAGGGTTAATTTCCTTTAGGATTAACTGGTTTGATCTGCTTGTAGTCCAGGGGACTCTTCAAGCACCACAGCTAAAAGCATCAATTCTTTGGCTCTCAACCTTCTTTATGGTCCATCTCTCACATCCATAACTACTGGAAAAACTTTGACTATATGGGCCTTTGTTGGGAAAGTGATGTCTCTGCTTTTCAATACCCTGTCTAGAGAAGGCAGTGGCAATCCACTCCAGTACTCTTGCCTGGAAAATCCCATGGGTGGAGGAGCCTGGTAGGCTGCAGTCCATGGGGTTTCGAAGAGTCAGACACGACTGAACGACTTCACTTTCACTTTTCACTTTAATGCATTGGAGAAGGAAATGGCAACCCACTCCAGTGTTCTTGCCTGGAGAATCCCAGGGACGAGGGAGCCTAGTGGGCTGCCATCTATGGGGTCGAGCAGAGTCGGACACAGCTGAAGCGATTTAGCAGTAGCAGCAGCAGCAGATTTGTCATAGCTTTCCTTTCAAGGAGCAAGCGTCTTTTAATTTCCTGTCTGCAGTCACTGTCCACAGTGATTTTGGAGCCCAAGATAATAAAATATCACTGCTTCCACTGTTTCCCCTTGTATTTGCCATGAAGTGATGGGACTGGATAACCATGATCTTAGTTTTTGGGATGTTGTGTTTCAAGCCAACTTCACTCTCCTCTTTCACCCTCATCAAGAAGTTCTTTACTTCCTCTTCATTTTCTGCCACTAGAGTGATATCATCTACATATCTGAGGTTGTTGATGTTACTTCTGGCAATCTTGATTCCAATTTATGATTCATCCCGCCCAACATTTCAGGTGATGTACTCTGCATCTAAGTTAAAAAGCAGGATGACAGTATACATCTTTGAGTACTCCTTTGCCAATTTGGAACCAGTCAGTTCATGCTCATTGTTACAAAGTAATTGTTGTACATCCAGGCATCTCTTAAGTATTCTAAGCAGAAAGAAGAGAGACAGACACAGACAGGACAAAGCAGCCATGTGCTGTGCTTAGTCGCTCAGTCATGTCCAGCTCTTTGCGATCTCATGGACTGTAGCCCACCAGGCTTCTCTGTTCATGGGGATTCTCCAGGCAAGAATACTGGAGGTCATTGCCATGCCCTCCTCCAAGGGATCTTCCCAACCTAGGGATCATACTCCTTAAAAAAAATTTAAAACTTTCTGGAAACCTTAACCAGTTCCACTATATGTCATTGGTCAGAACTAAATTTCATGGCCTCTTCACCTGTAGGAGAATCTTTGAATGTGTATATTTTAACTGGGCACATTTTCCTCTTGACCAGAGCAGGATTCTATTCTTAAGGAAGAGGGGGAGAATGAATATTGGGTAGATAATTACACATTATATTATAGATGAGTATTAGATTTCTTAGATCTTTCCTGTATTTCTCTTCCCTTATTGTCATATATTCTGTTTTCATTTTGTTCCAGGAAATTTCAGTATTTTCCTTTTCTCATAATGGACATGCCTGAATTCTGTGTTCAGACACGTCCATTATTTTGTCTTTTTAAGAATTAAAAAAAAATGTATCTTTTTGGCTACATTGGGTCTTAGCTGTGGCACGTGAGCTGCTCTCTATTTGTGATGCGCAGGCTTAGTTGTCCTGTGGCATGTGGAATTATAGTTCCTTGACAAGGGATTGAACCTGCATCCCCTGCATTGGAAGGTGGATTCTTAACCACTGAACCATCAGGGAAATCCCTGTTTAACTTGTCTTTTGCACTTTGTTATTAGCAGTTCATTTTGTTTTTTGATTTCTTCTTTTTCGTTGAATCTTATTTTTTCATATCTTTTATTATAAAATTTAGTATTTTAATAATTTTAAATTGTATAGGTTAGTGGCATTAAATACATTCATTATCATGTGCTTAATCTTCACCATTATCCTTTTCCAGAACTCTTTTCATCTTCCCAAACTGAAATTCCATATACCTGAAACAGTAACTCCTCATTTTCCTCCCATCCCCATATCATGCCCCAGACCACCTGTGTTTTTCCTGTGCCTGTGAATTTGAATTTGACTGCTGTAGTTATCTTCTTACATGGAATCATACAATATTTGTCCTTTTGTGTCGCATAGCATAATGTCTTCAAAGTTTATCCATGTTGTAACATGTCAGAATTTCCTTCTTGAATAATATTTTATTGTATTACATACCCCATTTTGTTTATCTCTAATGCACTGATGGGCACTTGAGTTGCTTTCGCCTTCTGGGTGTTATGCAAAATGCTGCTGTGAGCATGTGTGTACACACTGCTCAGTGCCCTTCTTTCGTTTCTTTTGGACATATACCTGTGTGGGGAAATGCTGGATCATATAGTAATTGTTTAATTTTCTGAGGAAGTGTCATGGTGTTTTCACTGTTTTTCTTTACCACCAGCAATGCAAAAAGTTTCCTATTTCTCCACATCCTCAGCAACACTTGTTATTTTATGTGCTTTTCCTATTAACCATCCAGTGGGATTGAAGTGATGTCATGTTGTGATTTTAATTTGCATTTCCCTTATGATTGGTGATGTTGAACATTTTTTCATGTGTTTATTGGCCATTTGTCTATTTTTGGAGAAATGTTTGTTGAAGTTCGACCTTTTTTTCGTTGTTGAATTGTGGAAGTTCTTTTTATTCTGGATGTT
This sequence comes from Bos indicus x Bos taurus, assembly GCF_003369695.1. Lineage (NCBI taxonomy): Eukaryota > Metazoa > Chordata > Mammalia > Artiodactyla > Bovidae > Bos > Bos indicus x Bos taurus. The sequence continues at coordinate 50,657,006 of NC_040093.1, forward strand.
AATTCCTTACCTGATACATTTTTGCAAATATTTTTTTTCTTCGATTTCATGAGTTGCCTTTCTGTTTTGTTGATAGTGTCCTTTTGATGTACATAAGTTTTTCAATTTTAAATGAAATCCAAGTTGTCTAGTTTTTATTTTGTTGCCTATATTTTTGGTGTCCTATCCAAGAAATCACTGGCAAATCCACTGTCATGAAGCTTTTCTCCTATTTGTTTGTTTTTTTCCCCCAAGCCTTTTATGGTTTTAGCTGTTATATTAGGTCTTCAGTCCATTTTGAGTTAATTCTTGTAGGTGGTATAAGGGTCCACTTTCATTTTTTTGCCTCTGGCTATCCAGTTTTCCCAATTACCATTTATTGCAAGTTCTGTTTTTTCATGGCTACCGTTCCTGAAAACCATTTGACCGTGGATTTATTTCCGGATATTTTATTCTGTTGGTCTGTTTGTCTCTGGTAACACAGTATCATATTTTTTGATTACTGCAGTTTTGTTAGGAAAAGTTTTGAAATCAAGAAGTGTGGTTGTTTGTTCTGTTCTAAGATTGTCTTTCTATATGGGGTTTTGAGATTCCATATGATTGGAAGGGTGTTTTCTGTTTCTGCAAAAGAATGTTAATGGTATAATATTCTCTGAAGGTATCATCTGAAGCATTTTAAGATGTTTTTGTTTCCTAGAATACCTTTGTTCCTTATGGGTTTGTTGTTGTTGTTGTCGTCTGTTTTTAGCCTTGACCAGGGATTTAACCTGGGCCTCAGCAGTGAAAGCCCAGAATCCTAACCACTAGGCCACCAGGAAACTCCCTGTTCCTCATGTTTTATCTTGTTCCTTCTCTCTTGCTCTCTTTATTTTCCTCAAATAGCTGGTAATCCTTAATTTTCTGTTGATGCTTGTAAATGAAGGCCTTGGTTTATCAGTGTAGGTAACTTGCATGCATATCCTACACTTTAAAAAAATATTTATTTATTTATTCATTCATTCGTTTTTGACTGCGCTGGATCTTTGTTGCTGCACATAGCATGTAGCTCTTCCCGGACCAGGGATTGGCAGGTGCATTGGCAGGTGGATTCCTAACCACTGGACCACCAGGAAAATCTTCTCACACTATTTTGAAGGTCCATTTGACATCGTCTTTTTAGTGTATAATTGGAAGGAGTTTATTTTTAGTGTGTATTTGGAAGAAGCTAATGTTTGAGGTTCTGTATAATTGGAAGAAACAGACTTTAGATGTAAATTAGGTAAGCTGGGAGATGCTGTTGAAATCCATGATTGCCAAAATAAGAAAGGCGTCATTCTGAGGCAGAATGTGAAATCCTTTATAGTGTTTCTTTTTTATGAGGAACTACTTTTTTTTGTTTATTTCTTATTTCTGATGTGTGTGCCTGCTCAATCGTGTCCAGCTCTTTGTGACACTGTGGACTGTGGCCCCGTAGGCTCCTTTGTCCATGGGGTTCTCCAGTCAAGAATGCTGGAGTGGATTGCCATTGCCTCCTCCAGGAGATCTTCCTGACCCAGGGATTGAACCGAAGGCTCCAGCGTCTCCTGCATTGCAATTGTATTCTTTACCACTAGTGCCACCTGGGAACCCCTTTCATATTTCTATGATATGGAAGTTCAGAGTTCCCTTGAACATTGCTTGGTTCTTAAAAGCTTTATTTCTTTGTCAGTTGCTTTGTATACATAGGCCCAACTGTTCTACAGTAGTTGTAGAGTTATTCTGATGATCACTCTGTGGCCTACTCTTCCTTTTATACTTTTTGTCCTATCCTGGGAGTGTCTTTGGGAAGAACAGCTACCCCTTCTATAGGAGCCACCTCATAGTCTTATTTTGAATTTTAGTTTCTTCTTTTCTGGTTACTTAATCAGAATCTGTCAGTTTGCCAGCTTGCTGGAATTCTGTAATTTCAGATTGCTAATACCACTATTTCCTGTTTCAAACCCTGCTGATTTATTTTCCTTTTTCCTTTTACCCATGTTTATTTGCATTTCAGTAGAATTTTTGAGAACATAGTGAGATAAATGCATGTACTCAGTCTAATTTTGTTTATTTAGCACCACTTAACATGCGTACATAATGTTCTAGTTTCTTTGAATGAGACAGACAAACAAGTGTCCCAACTTTCGTAGAGCTTATACTTTGATGGGGGAGACATATTGAGCATATATGTAAATAAAAACCAGACTATAGTAATAGTAGAAGAAGCAAATAACTTGGGCTTGGAGACTTGGAGTGACCTGTAAATTGACATCTGAAGGAAATATAGCCTGTCTCATGAAGAGTGTTGGGAAGAGAACTCTAGGCAGAAGGATTAGCAAATGCAGAGCCTCAAGAGGAGGAAGGAACTTGTTTTAGAGGAAGACATGTCTGGAGAGTAGTGAACAAAATGGCTAGTGGTATGAAATGAGATGGGTGAGAGGTGAATGTCAGGTCTCATAGTGGGACTTGTAGTCTTCTGTCAGGAAATTTGACTTTATTTTAAATAAAGTGAAAAGCCTAATGAAAGATTTTAGAAAAGGAACTTATATAGTCTGGTTTTTTCTTAAAGGTAATTTTGACAGCTGTTTAGGGAATATATTTGGTTTGGATGTTGCCCACAGAAATGGGAAAAATGAAATTGTGGATATATTTTGCACAGAGTACCTGTGGACTTTTGTGATGATGGAAGAAACAATCTGAGTCACAAATGACTAGGTTATTTGGCTTTTGTAACTGTTGGTGCTATTTACTATTATAATGAAGGTTGGAGGAGGGAAAATCAAGAGTTATTTTTTTGGGCACTTTTGAAATGCTTGTGAGTCATACAAGTGAAGCTGTCAGGTAGGCAATCTAGAGCTTTGTGAAGAAGTCACAGCTGAAAGTATGAATTTTAGAACCATTATAACAGCAGCACTTAATGTTTTGGGTCCATGGAGTATCTGAGTTCAGGACAGAGTCCTAGAACTTTAATATTAGAGATGGAAAAGAATCTACAGGGAGGAGAAGACTCCAAAGGAGATAAAAAAGGAATGGCTGGTATGATGGGGAGCCTGGAGAACCTGAAAAATCAACGAAATTAATTTCAAGGAAAAGAGTAGTCCTCTTGAATTTTTTATGATAATACATTTATTGGAGACTTGGAAAATACAGATCAAAGTTACATATAGTTCCATTGTATTACAATTATTTTTTAAGTAGATAAATTAAGATTTTTTAGGTGGAGTTTCTGCATCAAAATCTCTCAAAAATTAATAGAATGAATAGACAGAAAAGTAGAAGGATATAGTAGACTAGCCTTATGAGCCAATTCAACATAATTAAAATTTATACAATTTTCACACAACAGCAGGGTACAAATTCTATTGACGTTCCTATAGACTGTACACCAGGAGACCCTGAAACATATCCAGGGACATAAAACAAGGTGCAAAAATTTCATCATCTAAAAGTGTTGAAATCAAACAGAGTCTATTGTTCTCTTATAACTGTGGAATTGTGTTAGAAATGAATATTAAAAGATACTTGAAAATAGTCCACATATTTTCAAGTGCAGTGTGACATTAACCAAGAGAGATCTTTGTCTTACCCATTGAAAGCCTCAAGAAAGTAAAAGACTGAAAAAACACAGGGTGATTGTGGAGAATAAAGCATTTAAATGAGAAATTAATATAAAAAATACTTTAAAAAACCCATATTTATGGAAATTAAATGCCTACTTTTAAATAATGGGTGTATCTAAGAAGCCGTAACAAGAGAAATTAGAAAATATTTGTAAAGAATAAAGATGAAAAGAGAAGTTATCAGAATTCATTGCATGTAGCTGAAACTGGTCAATCCAAGAAATACAATGTGAAATCTTGAATTAGGTATGAAAACCAATAGTGGACATGTATAAAATTTTGTGAAATTTGAACAAAATCTATACTTTAGATAATACTGGAATCACATGTAAATTTCTTGTTTTTTTAAACAACATATTTCTTTATATTTTCAGAATTGGATTAGAAGTGTCAAGCCTCATTTAAAATTGTTTTTTTTTTTTTAAATCACTAAAATAATAAGCTTTCTGCCTTTAGCAGTAATACTAGATGCCATAATAAATGAAACTGTATCAAATCAATTTTTTATTTTTTTGAGAAATTCTAAGCATGCACTGTCACATCCACATCCATTTCTTGTCTTTGTATATCATTTTAAGCAAATCTCATATAATTTCAATTATAAATATTTCGTTATATGTTTCTGAAAGGTTGACCTTTAAAAGCTGAAGCACAGGGCCTTCCCTGATGGTCCAGTGGCTAGGACTCCATGTTCCCAATGGAGGGGGCCTGGGTTCAATCCCTGGTCAAAGATCTAGATCCCACATGCTACAGCTAAGACCTGGCACAGCCAAATAAATAAATAATTTTTAAAAACTTACATGCAATAAAAAATAACACTAATTCTGTAATACCAAGTATCCAACTGGTGTTGACATTTTCAGGTTTCTCATAAATGGTTTTTAAAAACAGATTCCAAATAAGGTCCTCACATTGTATATGGGTGATATCTCTTTTGACTCTATTATTTTCTTTTTTATTCCTTGCAAATTATTTGTTAAACTAAGAACTTTCTTACAATCTGGAATAATTAAATGTTCTTGCATTATCTGGTGTATGTCTCATTTGAGACCTGGAATTAACTAATTTTCTAAGGATATGGTATTTGGAAATAACTATTAATATTTTACTTAAATTTATTTTGCTTTATAGTACCTATTAAGCATACTTAATTTATATAGCCTTTGAATTTTTTCCCTTTAGTGTTTGGGATATGAATTTTTTTATTTGTTTTGCCCCTTTACCACCATTATTTTAGGCATTTGAGGAATTTTCTTTCTCTTAAAGTCAGGTATGTATTAAATTTATTGTTTGTCTTACCCAACCTTTGAATCTGTTTGGAGTGAGAAGGATGGCTCCTTGCATTAATTAAATCACCATGTTGAGTAAAGTTCCCCTATTGGATTCTAATTGGGATAAATATGCTCTTAGAATGTCAGAAATGACTTTGTCTGTAACTAAAGTGAAACTGCTTACTTCCCTAGTGTTTTTATGTTTTCCCTAGATACTTTCTGTTTGTTTTTTTCCATAACATTAATATAGTATAGCTAAGGTCAGTTTTACTTCTGTGTATTTTATATATTTCAATCTGTGATTTGGGTAGGGGGAAAAAAGGAATGGAATATTTATTTTCCTTTTTAATACTTCACCATTTTTAGCTTAGAAACAGAGAAAAGGAAAAAGGCAGAAAGGTTGCCTTGGAATTGTGTGAATTTACAGGGGCTGAATATCAAATAGAGATACTTGTTTTCTAATATTCCTCCTACCTTACATGTTAATATGGATCTGAATTCTGTTGTTTCTTTTTTTTCTGCATGGGTTTGAAGGGCATAGATGTTATGGATGTAATTTTATAAAATATGCCAGGCAGCAAACTCTAGCGCTATTTAGAAAGAAAAAGAAGAAAGCATTGTGAACATGGGCAAACAGTTCTTGCTTAAGCCCTAAAATATATCACTTTTATTCATCCATACAGAAAACAAGCATGAGGCCAAGAGGAGGCGAACAGAGAGAGTTAGGCGAGAGAAGATAAATTCTACAGTAAATAAAGATTTAGAAAACAGAAAGAGGTCTCGAAGTAACAGCCATTCAGATCATATCAGACGAGGAAGAGGAAGACCTAAAAGTGCATCTGCCAAAAAACATGAGGAAGAAAGAGGTATGAGTAAATCCAAGCAGTTTTTTTTTCCCCCAAGTATTAAAGTTTTCTAAGATCTTAATTAGATAGTAGTGAAGAAAGTATTTGGTAGGCATTTAACTCCTGGATTTAAAATTCCAACTTATATTTTAGTTTGTAAAAGCCTTTTCTCTCAGGTAGATACTTGTTTTGTTTTTTTTTTTAATCCATAAATTTAATTCTTTTTTTTTTTCCATAAATTTAATTCTTATTGGAAAAATAAAGGCTTAAGTTAGGTAAATTCACTTTCCTATAAACTGATGATAGTAAAGTTCAGAGACAATAATTTGTGTATGACATCCTGAATAAGTCTGTTAAAATGGTTATACTTTTTTAAAAGATAAATCTAAATTCTGTTAAGATTTGTTTCAAACTATTATACTGTGAGTTTTAAAAATTTACTATTGAAAGTGTTCTTCAGTATGAATTTTCAGTGTTCTTCAGTATCCAAAAGCTAAGGTGAATTCTTCTTTGTCTAAAACATATTCATATTCTCCTTATAGATTTTCTCTTTTCTTTGGATAACTAGTATGCCTACCAATAACCATCAACCATGATGTTTTTAACCATCAACTTAAACTTCAGCTTCTTTTTCTTTGATTTTTGTTTATCTTTTAAAAAACCTTTTATTGTGGAAAATTTTTTAAATTACACAAATTAAAAAGAATAGTATAATGAACCCCCATATGCCCCTAATTTCAAGCCAGTAATTAAATGAAAAAGATAGTTGCTTTCTATAATTCTTTTAAAGTCTCTATCAAGTAAATCAACTGCACTTTAATTAAAAATAAATAACAATGTTATTAGACATCAAAAAAACCTCTGTTAGAATAATTTCATCTTCAGTTAAATGCGTTTATAATTTTTTATGTTATTTGTGAGCTACGCTATACTTTTCAGGCATTCAGTCTTAAGTATTCAGGTATTCACCCATAAATATATTATAGACATTGAGAATTTCTTACCTGTTCACCATTTCTCCCTGTTTTGTGTATTTCTATTTGAATAAAATTACTACTGTTAGTGTAAATAACTTCATCTTTATAGCTTTTATCAAAGTTAAAGATTTCTTAATATCATATGGCTAAAGAATTAAGGTTAATAATGTCTTTAAGTATATTCTGTGAAGACTGTGCTTAGATACTCCTTAATTCCTTGGCTAATTTTACTACTTCTTCTCTTTTCTTCTATTATGCTGGTCTTCCAGAGAGTTTGAGTTTTCTTCTCAGTTTGAATGTGCTTCTTTAATAATGGGGTGACCAGAAAGTATATGCCAAAGACTATTTCAATAGGGAAACTAGGTAAAGGAAAGTCTAACAGAGAAAAAAGAGAAAAGGAAAATACTGCTTGGCCCAGAAAACAGAACATTCTTTACAGTTGAAGTAAAGAGAACATAATCCAAAGAATGGAAAAGGAATGCTTCTGGTGGTGGGTCAGAGGAGATGAGAAAATAGATAACGACAGTCTTTTCTTTGGGGAAATGAAGACTCTGTAGTTCTGGTACTCACTGTGCAGGTTTGAATCTTTTATTTTGTGTTAACTTGAAAACAGAAGCATTTATTTGGCTATACATTTTTTTCAGTTATTTTTAGTTTGTTATAGAAAAGGTTTAAGAAAGTTGTTTCTAGAGTAAGATATGCTTTTACTACAAACAAGGAAGACCTCAAAGCAATTTTTGTATAATCAAATGGAATCTTTTAATGTAGGTCAGGAACAGGGGCAGTCAGCAAGCTTTTTATGTAAAGAGCCAGATAATATTTTAGGGCTATAAAGTCTCTGTCAAAGCCACTCTGCTCTGTCATTGTGTCTGGAAAGCAGCCATAGAAAATATGTAAATGAATGGGCATGGCTGTGTTCCAGTAAGACTATAAAAACAGGTTGCAGACTAGATTTTGCTCTTGGGCTGTACTTACGGTCCCTGAAGGCACACCATGTTTTCTAAATATAATACTGGTGGGAAATATGAACATTTAAAATGTCTATATATTTTAGAATAGACTTCTTTGATATACTTCTTATTGTTTGCTGCTGCTGCTGCTGCTAAGTCACTTCAGTCGTGTCCGACTCTGTGCGACCCCATAGACGGCAGCCCACCAGGCTCCTCCATCCCTGGGATTCTCCAGGCAAGAATACTGGAGTGGGTTGTCATTTCCTTCTCCAATGCATGAAAGTGAAAGTGAAGTCGCTCAGTCGTATCTGACTCCTAGCGACCCCATGGACTGCAGCCTACCAGGCTCATCCGTCCATGGGATTTTCCAGGCAAGAGTACTAGAGTGGGTTGCCATTGCCTTCTCCTCGTATTGTTTAGTAGCCACTTAGATTCAGTATTTTTCCCTGCTCATAGGACACTTAAAGAATTTGAAGCAAGCTTTACCTTTATTTTAAAAAGGAAAACCTTACAATGTGTCTAAAAGCACATTTTTAATTGACTTTATTTTGTATATTTTGAGAAAAATAGAAGAATGAAAGGAAATCTTTTTAGACATCTAGGTAACAACATCATAAAAGCCAGTCATTAAACTTAATTTTTGGTTGGTTTAAAATAAGTCTTCATTTTATATTAGGGGTTATGATTATTTTGGATATTAGTAAGAGTGACATTTTCACTGATTAAAATTTATTAGCCAATTTTGAATATCTTATTAATGAACATAGAGAATTAAGGTAGACTTCAAGTTAAAGATGGTAGATTGAATAAACACATCTAGCTCTATGCTCTCCCCAAACCCTAGTAAAGTAGGAAAGGGACTTTTTGTTTTTCAAGGGCAAAGTTCCACAAGGAGAGGGAATAGGAGAAACAGCAAAATTCTGGAAAGTAATAACTTCTTTAGTAGACCCAAGAAACCTAAATTGTAAGCTCCTTTGAGAAAAGCTAAGAAAGAAACTTTTTTTTGTTTTACATCTTCCTTAAGGTCAGCAATTTTTGGTACGAGTTATGTCTGGAAGTGTAGAGGTGAAGGTGAGGCTAAAAAACTTTATTTGAAAGTCTTTTTTTAATATCTTGCTAGGGCTGTTTATCCTTTGATAAAAGATAAGGCAAAAGAGTTTCTGGTCTTGGAAATACCAGGCATCATTGAGGGCAGGGCTATCAAATTAAAATGAGGAAAGTTAGGTGAAAATTAGAGATGTAAATATTGGGTTCTCCAGTCAGGCTTTCATAAAGGAAAAAAAAAGTAACTTGGATGAGTTTTTCCAGGGTGAAAACAAAATGAAAACTGCCATTAATATTCTTTGTAAGAGAAGTTGTGGTAGTAATGAAACAAAAAGGAATTTCCTTTTTCTCAAAAGGAAATTGAAGATGTCAAAAAAGTACCTGGAAAATGAACTTTAAAATGAGAATCTTATATATATATATATATATATATATATATAAAATGTAACTTTAAAATGAGAATCATATATGTGTATATGTGTATAGATATGCCTATATGATTTGCAAAAATGGCAAACTTTAACGGAAATCTGATAGACAAAATTGAAGAAATGTACCAGAATGTATAGCAATAGGAAAAGAGATTAAAAATAGAATAGGAAACATAAGAAATTTAGAGGACCAGTTTGAGGTCAACATATGTAAATAATTGATGTTGCAGAAAAAGAACACAGAAGATGAAAGAGAAGGAAGCCATCAATGAAATAATTCGAGTAATTTTCCCAAACCTGAAGGACACTGAATTTCTGTATTGAAATACCCCACCAAATTAAGTGAATGGTTAAAACAAGATATTATGCAAAATTATATCATCATAAATTATCTCTCTTTGGTTAAAAGGAAAATCCTTCAAGTGTTCAAAGGAAATAATCAAAATGGTACAGTGAAATACTATCCAGCAAGGAACAAACTGCTTGTGATGAGCAACATCAACAAATTTCAAAAGCATGTTGAATGAAAGAAGCTAGACACAAAACAGTACATATTATACAATGCCACTTATATGATGTTCAAGAACAGGCAAAATGAATCTATGGTGGTGGACTAATATTTCTGGTAGGGTGGAGAGGGATTGACTGGAGAGGAGAATGAGAAATTTTCGTATCTTGATTGTGGTGTGGGTCATCCAGTTGTACACTTAAGATCATATATTTCATTTTAGGTAAATTAGCAACAACTTAAAAAATAACTATAAAAAGTGGTATAGAATTTTCTTAGCAGTGGCACCAGTATTTGGAATATAGTATTTTGCCTTTAAATACTAAGAGGAAATCTTCAGGTCTTTACTTAATCACACTAGTAACTAGTGTGAAGAAAGACTCAAGACACTTTCTAATATTTAGGATCTCAAAAAATTTGCTACCCATACGCCCTTTCTCAGGAAGCTACTGCAAGATACATGGCATCAAAATGAAGACATAAACCAAGAACGTATCCTGAACTTAGAACACAGGGTCCAACTCAAGAGAGAGATAAGAAATCTCCAGCATGATATTGACGAGGGATCTCAACATGATCATTGTGCAGTAGGCTTAGAAAGCAACCATGTCAGATTGGAGTATAGCAGAAGACTTTCTTGAAGAATTTCTTCAAGAAGATAAAACTGATATATGTAAACATTCTGAAAGATTTATCCAACTAGGAGAGAATTTGGGTTCAGTTAGTAATGAAAACTAAGCAAATGAAGAAAGAGAATCTTTTCAGGGAAAACAATGTACATGAAAAGTGAAATAATTTATGTTATGAATAATGTAAGCACAATATTGATCTCATCAAAATGATAATATAACTGTAATGGGAAGATGTGATAAGAGTATGATGGCAAGAGACAGAAAACAATAAATCCTAATTTTTCACGGTGGAAAGTCAGTTTATAATGCCTGAAACCAGAAGTCCAAGATGTTGCATCAGATAAATGCTGTTAAAGTGCTGCACTCAATATGCCAGCAAATTTGGAAAACTCAGCAGTGGCCACAGGACTGGAAAAGGTCAGTTTTCATTCCAATCCCAAAGAAAGGCAATGCCAAAGAATGTTTAAACTACTGCACAATTGCACTCATTTCACATGCTAGCAAGATAATGCTCAAAATCCTCCAAGCTATGCTTCAGTAGTATGTGAACCAAGAACTTCCAGATGTTCAAGCTGGGTTTAGAAAAGGTAGAGGGACCAGAGATCCAATTGCCAAGATATGCTGGTTTGTAGAAAAAGCAAGGGAATTCCAGAAAAACATCTACTTTTGCTTCATTGACTACACTAAAGTCTTTGACTGTGTAGGTCACAGCGGACTGTGGAAAATTCTGAAAGAGATGGAAATACCAGACCACCTTACCTGCCTCCTGTATGCAGGTCAAGAAGCAACAGTTAGAACTGGACATGGAACAACGGACTGGTTCAAAATTACGAAAGGAGTGTGTCAAGGCTGTATATTGTCATCCTGCTTATTTAACATATGCAGAGTACATCATATGAAATGCCAGGCTGGATGATTCACAAGCTGGAATCAAGACTGCCGGGAGAAATATCAATAACCTAAGGTATGCAAATGACAGCACCCTTATGGCAGAAAGTGAAGAGGAACTAAAGAGCCTCTTGATGAAAGTGAAAGAGGAGAGTGAAAATCTGGCTTAAAACTCAACATTCAAAAACTAAGATCTTGGCAAATAGATGGGGAAACAATGGAAACGGTGACAGAGTTTATTTTCTTGGGCTCCAAAATCACTGCAGATGGTGACTGCAGCCATGAAATTAAAAGATGCTTGCTCCTTAGAAGAAAAGCTCCTTAGAACAAACCTAGGCAGCGTATTAAAAAGCAGAGACATTACTTTGCCAACAAAGGTCCATATAGTCAAAGCTATGGTTTTTCCAGTAGTCATTTTCAGATATGAGAGTTGGACCATAAAGAAGACTGAACGCCAAAGAATTGGTGTTTTCGAACTATGCTGTTGGAAAAGACTCTTGTGAATTCCTTGGCCAGCAAGGAGATCAAACCAGTCAATCCTAAAGGAAATCAACCCTGAATATTCATTGGAAGGACTGATGCTGAAGCTGAAATTCTTAATATTTTCCTGACATGAAGAGCTGACTAATTAGAAAAGACTGATGGTTGGAAAGATTGAAGGCAGAAGGAGAAAGGGACAACAGAGAATGAGATGGTTGGATGGCCTCACCGAATCAATGGACATAAGTTTGACCAAGCTCTGGGAGACGATGAAGGATGGGGAAGCCTGGCATGCTTCAGTCCATGGGGTCGCAAAGAGTCAGACACGACTGAGCGAGTGAACAACAAAAGTAAACTATATACATGTTTAACTGATTAAAAATCAAAGCATAATAAAAAATCCAGACAAAAGTGGAATTATAGTCAGTCAGTCAGTTCAGTTGCTCAGTCGTGTCCGACTCCCAGCATCAGGGTCTTTTCCAGTGAGTCAACTCTTCACATCAGGTGGCCAAAGTATTGGAGTTTCAGCTTTAGCATCAGTCCTTCCAATGAACACCCGGGACTGATCTCCTTTACAATGGACTGGTTGGATCTCCTTGCAGTCCAAAGGACTCTCAAGAGTCTTCTCCAACACCACAGTTCAAAAGCATCAATTCTTCAGCACTCAGCTTTCTTCACAGTCCAACTCTCACATCCATACATGACCACAGGAAAAACCATAGCCTTAACTAGATGGACCTTTGTTGGCAAAGTAATGTCTCTGCTTTTGAATATGCTATCTAGGTTGGTCATAACTTTCCTTCCAAGGAGTAAGCGTCTTTTAATTTCATGGCTGTAGTCACCACCTGCAGTGATTTTGGAGCCCCCAAAAGTAAAGTCTGACACTGTTTCCACTGTTTCCCCATCTATTTCCCATGAAGTGATGGGACCAGATGCCATGGTCTTCGTTTTCTGAATGTTGAGCTTTAAGCCAACTTTTTCATTCTCCTCTTTCACTTGCATCAAGAGGCTTTTTAGTTTCTCTTCACCTTCTGCCATAAGAGTGGTGTCATCTGCATATCTGAGGTTATTGATATTTCTCCCGGCAATCTTGATTCCAGCTTGTGCTTCCTCCAGCCCAGCATTTCTCGTGATGTACTCTGCATATAAGTTAAATAAGCAGGGTGACAATATATAGCCTTGACATACTCCTTTTCCTATTTGGAACCAGTCTGTTGTTCCATGTCCAGTTCTAACTGTTGCTTCCTGACCTGCATACAGGTTTCTCAAGAGGCAGGTCAGGTGGTCTGGTATTCCCATCTCTTTCAGAATTTTCCACAGTTTATTGTGATAGTAGAACCTGAAAAAGTAATTTGTAATCCACAAAGATGTTAATCATGATTTTAGCTGGCTTGAGATAAATAGGTGGTTTTTCTTTTCTATTTTAGTTTTCTGTATTTAAAAAAAAATTCTACCATGAGCTTGGATTACATTTGTAATCAGATGGGGCAAAGTAGAAATAAGTGTTGATTATTCTTATATTCTGTAGCAGGGCTAAGGTGAAGAATTTATTATATTCATAAAGGCACCATTGATGTTCAGAAGGGCCTGTATTTATGGTGAGGAAATTCATTTTGATTGAGACAAGGGACCTCATGCTACTGAGAAGAAAGAAATATTTGAGATTCTTACAGAAATATTAGACTGTGTATATAGAAATATATATCCAGTCTCTATTTAGTCTTAGAATTAAGTTAATGCATTTTAGTAACTCCTTTGTATAATTTTAATATTTCAGTTTAATAACATGATACTTTATATCATTTAGTATGCATCATAGTATGTGTAGTATTTATTGTCAAAGAAATAGTGAAAACTTCAAAAAATTACTGAATCTACTGCCTTTATGTTAAAAGCTTTCCCTTTTTCTTTTAACAGAAAAACAGGAAAAGGAAATTGACATCTATGCTAACCTCTCTGATGAAAAGGCTTTCGTGTTTTCAGTCGCCTTGGCAGAAATAAATAGAAAAATTATTAATCAAAGACTTATTCTCTGATATTTGTCTGCAAAATGTGTTGAAACTTTCTTCAGGATTACATCAGCAAATTCTCAAAACAGTTGTGGACTCTCAGGAGCATTCTGATTGCATCAATAAGGGCCATTGATTGGTTTTTTTCCTTATCATTTAGCCTGTGCCACACTTTTGGAGTGAAGCTATAGGCTTGGACTGTTTTGGGATTTCCTTGTTTACCAAGGAGTATTGTCAGTGTTTGTGTTTGGGATATAGTGTATTTACTCCAAAAAAGAAAAAAGAAAAAAAAGTAAACAAACTGGTTGGCTGTTAAAGAATTAAAGGAGAGGGTTGAGAGTAGAAGTTTGAAAACCAGAGAAATAAAATGATAGTTTTCAGGTTTGCCACCAGAGATGCAATATTTTAAATACTTTGAGAAAGAGTGACTTTTAAAAATATATATTTCAGATTTGAGCACTAACATTGCATATTTACAGTTCATTTAATAAATTGGCAATTAATATTTTATTGAATGGGGAATTAATATAAACTGTAAGTTTTGTCTTAAATTGATTTTTTTTTTGCCTTTTATTTTTATGACTTAAGGTATGGGTTATATTTTAGAAGCTACTTTCTAGACAGTTTGGAAGTTTGGGTGCTATATATGAAGAAAAACATTTAAGGATATATCATACTTCAGATATAAACACTTTGTTTTCTTGAATGTAATTTATTTATTGGTTAAAAAAAACTTTTTTGCTCTCGAGATGGTGCCTGTTAACCTAAACATAGAATATATTTATTACATGCAAAATATTTCTTAGCCACTTTTAAGCAGTAATGTTCGTTCTGAATGGATGTTCATTTATACATCCTGAAAATTATTTAAGTTGTTACTTAACCTCACTCTGGAGGAAAAAGAAAATAAACCTTAATATTGAAACGAATAGATTAAATAGTATGCTATAAGCTTTTTGTTATAGTGAAATTTGTGAACTGTATTTAAATTATTAATTTCCTAGTGTTAATGATAATTGTTTATAGTTGATTTGTTTTATACTTAATGCTTTTGCATTTTTGTATATCAATTTTGTGCTTAACACATTCAAACTTGGTAATGACTTTCCTTATTTTAAGTTGGTTGTGGCCTCTCCCACCTCCCCCCTACCCCCCAAATCTGTTTGGAAATTATAAAGCCTTATTAGGAAAGGTAGCAGCAGTTAGACTTGCCCTTGCTTAGGGAGAATTTTCCTTTCAATTTCAACAACAGCATTGTCAGCTTCAGGCTGTTTCTCCCATTACTGCTCCAAGGAAAAGAGGTTTACTTTTTTTTTTTTTTTCTTTATTTAAATGGTAGCCAGCAGAGGGAGCTTAAGAGGTACTCTAGGTAGGATATAGGATTTTTCCTAAGAATTCCTTTTCCCTCAATCTCCATATTTACCTGCAAGTACTACTACATTTATCTTTTATGCATTTTAAAACCCTGGTAATAAAGTTTATTCCCAGGAATGTTAATGTGACTTTTATCTATGAAATAAAATGATAAGAAGCTTTTCATTTTGAGAAGAAAAGTTATATGATTAATATCTTAAAATGCTTATGAACTTATATAGGCATACCTCCAAGATATTGTGGGTACAAATCCAGACCCCTCCAATAAAGCAAATACTGTGATAAAGCAAGTCACATGAATTTTTTGGTTTCTCAGTGCATGTAAATGTTATGTATATATTGTATGATATTGTAATTTATTGTGTATAATAGTATTATGTCTTTAAATATATATATATATATATGTACACCTCAATTTTAAAAAATACTTAATTGCTAAAAAATGCTAACCATCATTTGAACCTTCAGAGAGTCATAGTCTTTGCTGGTGGAGGATCTTAGCTTGATGTTGATAACTGTTGACTGATCTGGGTGAAGGCTTAAGGTGGTTGTGGCAATTTCTTAAAATAAGACAGTAATGAAGTCTGCCTCATTGACTGCCTCTTCCTTTCATGAACAATTTCTCTGTAGCATGTGATTGGAGTCAGTCCTCTCACCTTTATTACCCTGCTTTGTTAACTAAGTTTATGTAATATTCTGAATCCTGCGCTGCCATTTCAACATTCTTCACAGCATCTTCAGTAGGGGTAGAGTTCATGTCAAGAAACCACTTTCTTTACTCACTTATACAAAGCAGCTCTTCATCTGTTAAAATTAGATCATGAGGTTGGAGCAATTCAGTCACATCTTTAGGCTCCACTTAGGGTTTTAGTTCTCTTGGTATTTCTATCACACCTTTGGTTACTTCCTTCCACTGAAGTCTTGAACCATCCATGAGGGTTGGAATCAACTTCCAACCTTCCAATGTATGTTGATGTTTTGACTTTTAACCATGATTCACGATGTTCTTAATGGCTTCTAGGATGGTGAATCCTTTCTAGAAGGTTTTCAATTTATCCAGACCTATCAGAGCACTCACTGCCTGTGGCAGCTATAGCCTTAAGAAGTATATTTCTTAAATGGTAAGGCTTGAAAGTTGAAATTACTCTTTGATCCATGACCTACAGAATGGATGTTATGTTAGCAGACATGAAAACAATATTAATCTTGCTTGTACATCACCATCAGAGCTCTTTGGTGACAAAGGTGCATTGTCAATGAGCATTAATATTTTGAAAGGAATCCTATTCTGAGGAGTAGGTCTTAATAGTGAGCTTTAAATAGTAAATAAATCATGTTGTAAACAGATGTGCTGTCATCCAAGCTTTGTTTTTCCATTTGTAGAGCACAGGCAGAGTAAATTTAGCACAATTTTAAAGGGTCCTAAAGGTTTTCAGAATGGTAATGAGCTTTGGTTTCAACTTTAAGTCACCTATTGCAGTAACCCCTAATAAGAGAGTCAGCCTGTCCTTTGAAGCTTTGATAGCAGGCATTGACTTCTCTTTACCATGAAACTCCTAGGTGGCATCTTCCAATATAGGCTGTTCGTCTACATTGAAAATTTATTGTCTTGGTGTAGCCACCTTCATTAATTATCTTAACCTAGGTCTTCTGGATAACTTAACAGCTTCTACATCAGCATATGCTGCCTCACCTTGCATTTTTATGTTATAGAGACAGCTTCTTTCCATAAGCCTCATGAACCAACCTCTACTACCTTGAAGCTTTCTTCTGCAGCTCCCTCACTTCTTGGCCTTCACAGAATTGAAAAGAGTTAGGCCCTTGCACTGGATTATGTTTTTGCTAAATGGCTGGTTTGATCTTCTGTCCGTATGGAAGATCTTCATGTCGGCCATAAGGCAGTTTCCTTTTTCATTTATGTGTTCACTGGAATAGCACTTTTAATTTTCTTCAAGAAATTTTCCTTTGCACTCACAACTTTGCTGACTGGTACAAGAGGCCTAGCTTTCAGCCTGTCTTGACTTTTGACATGTTTTCCTCACCAGGCTTAATTATGTCTAGTTTTTGATATAAAATGAGAGACCTGTGACTTCCTTTCACTTGAACCATTAGCATCCTTTTAGAGATACTAACTGACCTAACCTTAATATTGCGTCTTGGAGGCCAGGGGAAAGGCGGGAAGACAGAATGATCGGCTGGTGGAGTGATCAGAATACATATTTATTAAGGTCATCATCTTATGTTGTCAAAGTTCATGGCACCCCAAAACAATTACAGTAGTAACATCAAAGATCACTGATGGCAGGTCAGCAAAACAAATACGAAAATGAGAAAATTCAAAATGTGATGAGAATTACCAAAATTGACACAAAGTGAGCAAATGATGGGAAAATGGCACCTATAGACGTGGTTGATGTAGGATTGCCACAAGCCTTCGATTTGTGTTCAAAAAAAGGCAGTATCTGCAAAGCTCAGTAAACTGAAGTATGCCTGTGCTCATTTAGGTCCCCAGAAAAAGCAAGAAGCTTATGGAGTACGTATCTCTATAAGAATTATTGATGTCAGAGCCAACATGTTTAAAGCTGAAGACCTCTTAGAGGAAAGTCATGTTAAAGTACTCATTGGAAGGACTTCCCTGATGGTCCAGCGGTTAAGACTCACTGTTTCCACTCCAGGGGGTGCGGGTTCAGTCCCTGGATGCAGAACTAAGATCCCACATGCTGTGCTGCATAGCCAACATAAATCTTTAAAAACAAAAATTAGTCATTGGAAACAGGAAGGGAGGAGATGGGTAACGAGGCTGGAATTTGCCACATAGAAAAGTAATTGTTTCAAATGTTCAAATATTAAATCATTGGCTTATTTAAAAAGTTCTTTTGAAGGGCAAATCTTAGGCTTCCCTTGTTTGTGATGTAACCTATTTAACCAATTTCTCTAAAAGGCATATTTGTTGATAAATATGTATATAAGATAACTCATAAAGATGAATTTGTCTAGGCACATTGTAATGGTCTCAAAACAGTATTTTGTCACTAATGTTGAAAAAGGCTTTCTTGCCAGCAGATGTCCTAAAAGCGTAATTATAGTAATTTTAATTATATAATGCAAAATTTGTCCTGCTCTAATATTTGTAAGTGATATGATTATTCAAAATGCCCTAAAATGATTCCATGATTAGGTCAGTTGAAGGTATGCTATGCTATGCTATGCTAAGTCACTTCAGTCGTGTCCGACTCTGTGTGACCCCATAGGCAGCAGCCCACCAGGCTCTCCCGTCCCTGGGATTCTCCAGGCAAGAACACTGGAGTGGGTTGCCATTTCCTTCTCCAATGCATGAAAGTGAAAAGTGAAAGTGAAGTTGCTCAGTCGTGTCCGACTCTTAGCGACCCCATGGACTGCAGCCTACCAGGCTCCTCCACCCATGGGATTTTCCAGGCAAGAGGACTGGAGTGGGGTGCCATTGCCTTCTCCGAGTTGAAGGTATGGTCCTTCTTAAATGTGAGCAAGATCAAATAAAACTATTTGAGGGTTGCTAGGCAAACCTATACAAACTTGTATCTTTACCTTCCTAGCCAACCCCATACTGTTCTAAAATGGTTCAGGGGGCATGTGAATGCTTGAGATTTTGTATGCTTAGTGGTGGTTTTTATTTAAGTATGAACATTTCTTACATGTTTATGGGCAAGTTTAAACTATCTAAAAGGAAAATACTACAGATGACTTCTGTGGCAATCAGTGGAAATGATCACACAGCTTGAAACAATTTATATCATGATGAAATAAAAATTTTAATTACACATGACTTAGAAATTTAGCCAAAGTAAATTCACATGTCTTTAAATTTCAGAAATACTTAAAAAATAACGGTAGGTATCCCATTACATCTGTTCAGTTCAGTCGCTCAGTCGTGGAATTTTTCAAAAGATTCCAAGATAATTCTTATATGCATCTGGATTTTAAAAAGTGATTACAGGTTTTTCTATTAAATGCTAGTTTTGGTGGTATAGAATTCTATAAGTTTTTTGTTGACAGTTATGATACAATGATACAACGGTCAGTTCAGTCACTCAGTCGTGTCCAACTCTTTGTGAACCCATGGACTACAGCATGCCAAGCTTCCCTGTCCATCACTAACTCCCAGAGCTTGCTAAAACTCATGTCCATTGAGTCAGTGATGCCATCCAACCATCTCTTCCTCTGTCATCCACTTCTCCTGCCTTCAGTCTTTTCCTGGCATCAGGGTCTTCTCCAGTGGGTCAGTTCTTCACATCAGGTGGCCAAGGTATTGGAGCTTCAGCATCAGTCCTTCCAATGACTATTCAGGACTAACTTCCTTTAGGATTGACTGGTTTGATCTCCTTACTGTACAAGGGACTCTCAAGAGTCTTCTCCAACACCACAGTTTGAAAGCATCAGTTCTTTGGTGCTCAGCTTTCTAAGGTCCAACACTCACATCAATACATGACTACTGGAAGAACCATAGCTTTGACTATATGGACCTTTGTTGGTAAAGTAATATGCTGTCTAGGTTCCTCATAGCTTTTCTTCCAAGGAACAAACGTCTTTGAATTTCATGGCTGCAGTCACCATCTGCCTTGATTTTGGAGCCCAAGAAAATAAAATCTGTCACTGTTTCCATTGTTTCCCCCTCTATTTGCCATGAAGTTATGGGACCAGATGCCATGATCTTAGTTTTTGAATGTTGAGTTTTAAGTCAGGTTTTTCCCTCTCCTCTTTCACTTTCATCAGGAGGCTCTTTAGTTCCTCTTTGCTTTTTGCCATAAGGGTGGTGTCATCAGCGTATCTGAGGTTATTGATATTTCTCCTGGAAATCCTGATTCCAGCTTGTGCTTCATCCAGCCTGGGATTTTTCGGGATGTACTCTGAATGTAAGTTTAATAAGCAAAGTGACAATATACAGCTTTGATGTATTCCTTCCCCAATTTGGAACCAGCCCGTTGTTCAATGTCCGGTTCTAACTGTTTCTTGACCTGTGATACAGATTTTTCATGAGGCAGGTAAGGTGGCCTAGTATTCCCATCTCTTTAAAGTTTTCCACAGTTTGTTGTGATCCACATAGTCAAAGGTTTTGGCATATTCAATAAAGCAGAAGTAAATGTTTTTTTTGGAACTCTCTTGATTTTTCTATGATCCAGCAGATGTTGGCAATTTGATCTCTGGTTCCTCTGCCTTTTCTAAATCCAGCTTGAACATCTGGAAGTTCTTAGTTCATGTACTGTTGAAGCCTCACTTGGAGAATTTTGAACATTACCTTACTAGTGTGTGAGATGAGTTTAATTGTGCAGTAGTTTGAATATTCTTTGGCATTGCCTTTCTTTGAGATTGGAATGAAAACTGACCTTTTCCAGTCCTGTGACCACTGCTGAGTTTTCCAAATTTGCTGGCATATTGAGTGCAGCAATTTAACAGCATCATCGTTTAGGATCTGAAATTGCTCAGCTGGGATTCCATCACCTCCACTAGCTTTGTTTGTAGTGATGCTTCCTAAGGCCCCCTTAACTCCAGACTCCACAATATCTGGCTCTAGGTGAATGATCACACCATTGTAGTTATCTGGGTCATTCACATCTTTTTTGTGTAGTTCTTCTGTGTTTCTTGACATCTATGTTTCTTGCTAAAAGTACTATTAGAAGTGATGTTCCTGAGATAAGAATTATAATAGAAAAGTAACTTTCTAAGTTTTGGTAGTTACACTTGCTTTTCTAATTCTGTATGTAGAAAGGTCTTAGCAATATACTTAACTTTTACTTTCCTCTCAAGTTGCATCTTTTTCCTTTAAATTTGAAGAAATTGAGCTCTTTACATACTTTATAATAAAGCATTAATCAAATTTGTTTGATTCTGCATACAAAATATGCTCAAGATACAGATCGTCACTCACACTGCAAATTTAATGTGTTCTTCCCTAAAAGATTTGTCTATTATTTTTTGAAATTCCTTTAATATTATTAATAATATTTTGGTACTTCCGTGGCAGTTCAGTGGTTAAGACTGCAGCTTCCACTTCAGGGGGCTCCAGTTTGATACCTGATTGAGGAAATAAGATCCCACATGCCATGCAGCATGGCTGAAAAAAAGAAAAATTGCTATTTCTAGTGTACCTTCTGGTTTTGGTTTGATGCCTTATTTTCTTGAAATCTCACTAGCATTTTCTATCTTTTTAGCCTTTAGAACATTTTTTTAAATAAATGAATCTCATTACAATTAAAACTTTGTGTGTGTAGCTGGGTTCCCCCTCCCCCCCACCCTTAATACCGTTATATGCCTTGTTTTCACATTTGGAGATATATGTAGTATCTATACGCCTGTCGTTGTTGTTCATTTGCTACGTTGGGTCCAACTCTTTGTTGACCCCATGACTGCAGCACACCAATCTTCTCTGTCCTTCCTTATCTCCTGGAGTTTGCTCAAACTCATGTCCATTGAGTCAGTGATGTCATCCAACCATCTCATCTGTTGCCCCCCTCTCCTCCTGCCTTCAGTCTTACCCAGCATCAGAGTCTTTTCCAGTGAGTTGACTCTTCACATCAGGTGGCCAAAGTATTGGAGTTTCAGTTTCAGCACTAGTCCTTCCAATGAATATTCAGGGTTGATTTCCTTTAGGATTGACTGGTTTGATCTCCTTGCAGTCCAAGGGACTCTCAGGAGTCTTTTCCAGCACCACAGTTAGAAAGCACCAATTCTTCAGCAGCCAGCCTTCTTTATGGTCCAGCTTTCACATCCATACATGACTACTGGAAAAACCGTAGGTTTGACTATACAGACCTTTGTTATTAAAGTGATGTCTCTGCTTTTTAATAAACTATCTACATTTGTCACAGCTATTAAAAGGAGCAAGTGTTTTTTAATTTGTGGCTGCAGTCACCATCGCTAGTGATTTTGGAGCCCAAGAAAATGAAATGTAACTGTGTTTAGTTTGTTCTTTTTCTAGTTCCTTGAAGTGTAAAGTGAGGTGGTTTATTTGAGATCTTCCCTGTGTCTTAATATAGGCTTTTATCTCTGTAATCTTCCCTTTTAGAACTGCTTCTGTAGCATTTCATAGGTTTGATATGTTGTGCTTTTGTGTGTGCTCAGTCATGTCTGACTCTTTGTGACCATGTGGACTGTAGCCCGCCAGGCTCCTCTGTACATGGGATTCTCCAGACAAGAATACTGGGGCAGGTTGCCATTTCCTCCTCCTGGGGATATTCCTGATCCAGGGATTGAACTTGTATCTCCCGCAACTCCTGCATTGGCTGGCAGATTCTTTACTAGTGAGCCACCTGGAAAGCCCCTGTTATGCTTTAGTTTTCCCTTTTTTTCATATTACTTTATTTTCCTTTTGATTTCTTCTTTGATCCATTGATTGTTTGGGAGCATGTTGTTTAATCTCCACATATTTGTGGATTTTTAGCTTTTCTCTGTTATTGACTTCCAGCTTTACACAGTTGTCAAAAAAGATACTTAGTACGATTTTAGTCATCTTAAATTTTTAAGTTTTGTTTTATGTTCTATTATGTGACCTACTCTGGAGAATGTTGAATTTGTGCTTGAGAATAATGTGTATTCTGCTGTACTGGGTGGAAGGCTTTACATTTGTTAGATCTATTTGCTCTAACCTGTGATCAAGTCCATTTACTTGTTGATTTTTCTGTCTAGATGTATCCATTATTTAAAGTGAGGTATTGAAGTCCCCCTAGTATTGTGTGTTTCTCTCTTTAGATCTGATAGTATTTGCTTACATATATTTAAGATTTCTGATGTAGAGTGCATATATATTTATAATTGTTGTATCATCTTGATGAATTGACCCTATTATCATCGTATAATGACCGCCTTTGTCTCTTGTAACCATTTTTGACCTAAAACTTATTTTGTCTGATATTAGTATAGCTACTCCTTTTTTCTTTTGGCTTTCTATTTGCATAGAATACCTTTTGTCATACCTTAACTTTGAATCTATGTGTATTTGTAGAGTTGAGATGAATCTTTTATAAGCAGCATATTGTTGGCTTTTGCCTCTTAATCTTTCCAGCCTCTGTATATCTTTTGATTGGAGAATTCAATCCCCTGACATTTAGAGTAATTGATACTTGCTAATATGGCACCCCACTCCAGTACTTTGCCTGGAAAATCCCATGAACAGAGGAGCCTGGTAGGCTGCAGTCCATGGGGTCGCTAAGAGTTGGACACAACTGAGCGACTTCCCTTTCACTTTTCACTTTCATGCATTGGAGAAGGCAATGGTAACCCACTCCAGTGTTCTTGCCTGGAGAATCCCAGGGATGAGGGAGCCTGGTGGCTGCCATCTGTGGGATCACACAGAGTCGGACACGACTGAAGTGACTTAGCAGCAGCAGCAATACTATCTTATTGTTTTCTAGCTATTTTTTAGTTTCATTTTTTTTCCTCCTCTCTAGCTGACTTCTTTTTAAGTTGATGTTTTCCTGTAGTAGTAGTATGCTTTCACTTCCTTTTCTATGTCTTTTGTGTGTATTTCGTAGATTTTTGCTTTGTGGTTACCATGAGGTTTCCATAACACATGTAATAGGCTTAACAGTTTATGTTATGCTTAAAACAGTTAAACTTATATCATGTGTAATTACTCCCCCTTTTGTGTTTCTGATGTCACCATTTACATGTTTTGATTGTGTATCTATTAGCAAATTGTTACAGACATAGTTATTTTTAATGCTTTTGTCCTTTAACCTTTATTCTAGAGTTAAGTAGTTAGCATATCAACAAATTACAGTATTAGGGTATTCTGAATCTGACTATTTCCTTACCTTTACCAGTGTGTTGTATATTTTCATGTTACTAATAAGCATCCTTTTGTTTCAGCCTAAGGGACTCTTCTAGCATTTCTTGTAAGGCAGTTTTAGTAGTAGTAGTGTAGTGTCAATCGTTCAGTCATATCCGACTCTTTGTGACCCCATGGAGTGTAGCCTGCTAGGCTCCTCCATCCATGGAATTCTCCAGGCAAGAATACTGGAGGAGGTTGCCATTTCCTTCTCCAGGGGATCTTCCCAACCCAGGGATCAAACCTGGGTTTCCTGCATTGCTGGCAGATTCTTTATCATCTGGACCACCAGGGAAGCCCAAAGCAAATTTAGTGGTGATGAATTCCCTCTACTTTTGTTTATTAGGGGAAGCTGTAATTTTGCCTTTAATTCTGAAGGACAGTTTTTCTGGGCTAAGTATTCTTGGTTGGTAGTTTATTTCTTTCAGCACTTTGGATATATTATCTCATTCTTTCTTGGGCTATAAGGTCTGTGCTGAGGCATCCGCTGATAGCTTTATGGGAATTTTCTTGTATGAGAGAGATTTTTTTTTCTTGCTGCTGCTTCTTTTTTTAATCACACTGTGTGGTATGCAGTATCTTAGTTCCCCAGCAGGACTGAGCCTTTACCCCCTGGAGTGGATGCATGAAGGCTTAGCCACCAGACTGCTAGGAAGTCCTCTCTTGATTCTTTTGAAATTCTCTCTTTAGTTTTAGACGATTTTATTACTATGTGTCTTAGAGAAAAATATTTTGGATTGAGATTTTGAGTTGACCAATTTGCTTCATGAACTTCTGCCCTCATCTGAGGATTTCTCAGCCATTATTTGTTAAGGTTTCTACTCCTTTCTCCCCATCATACATTATTTCTTTTGATAGTGTTTATAACATCTATAGGCTTTGTACATTCTTTTTCATTCTTTTTTCTCTTCTGTTGTAAAATTTCAATTTGTCCTTTAGACCATGAATTTGCTCTTCTGCTTGTTCAAGTCTGCTCTTGAAGCTTTCTAGTCAATACTATATTTTAGTCTTTGTATTCTCCAGCTTCAGATTTTCTGTTTGGTTCTTTTTTTAATGTTTTCTTGAGTTTCTTATTTTGTTCTTTTATTATTTTCCTGATAGCATTAAACTTTTCATCTGTGTTTTGTACCTCTCTGAGTATTCACAGAATAATTATTTTGAATTCTTTGTCAGGCATTTCCTGGATATTCATTTATTTGGAGCCAGATACTGGAAGTTTACTGTATTTCTTTGGTGGAAACATATTTTTCTTGACTCTCTGTGATCCCTGTAGTATTGTATCAGTATCTGCACATTGGAAAAAGCAGTCACTTCCTCTAGGCTTTATGGACTGATTTTTTTGCAGGAAGCCTTCTACCTGCTGATAGGGACCCATACTGGTAATGTTGCCCTGGTCTAGTGATGCAGAGCACCATGTGTAAAGGTGCATTTGACACTAGGTGCAATGATATATGATGTCTCTTTGGCACAAGGACATTGGGGTCCACAGTATTGACAACTATGTGGCTTTTGACAAGCTTTGCAGAAATTCTGCTTCGCTTCAAGATCTTTTGGGCTAAGTGGCACCTCCAAGACTGGTAGCAGGGCAGGAAGTGGTAGTTGGAGCCAGCAAAATGCACAAGCTTGGCTGCAGGGGCCAACTGCATGTCCCTATATAGTGGCAGAGGTTACTTGCAGATAAACTCTTAGTGAAAGGGACTAGAGCAGATAGCAAGGGCTAAGGCTCACTGGCATTTTTCATGCTGTTTTTATGCTAGTACCATACTTTTTGATTACTATAGCCTTAAGTGAAAGTGAAGTCGCTCAGTCGTGTCCGACTTTTTGCGACCCCATGGACTGTAGCCTACCAGGCTCCTCCCTCCATGGGATTCTCCAGGCAAGAGTACTGGAGTGGGTTGCCATTTCCTTCTCCAGGGGATCTTCCGGACACAGGGATCGAACCTGGGTCTCCCGCATTCCAGGCAGATGTTTTAACCTCTGAGCCACCAGAGAAGCCCACTATAGCCTTAAAGTACACCTAAAAATTATGAAATGTGATGCTTCCACCTTTGTTCTTCTTTCTCAGCATTTATTTGGACATTCAGGGACTTCTGCATTTCCATGTAAGTTTTAGGAGGCTTTTGTTTGCTTTTACTTAATGCAAACTTCTAAAAAATACCATTGGAATCTTGATAGGAATTGCATTGAATCTATAGATGGCATTTTACCAGTATTCTTCAAATCCATGAACATTGGCTACCTTTTCATTTATCTGTGTTTTCTTCCATTTCTTTCATCAAAGTATTATAGTTTCAGAGTAGAGCTCTTTCACCTCCTTGGTTAAATTTATTCCTATATATTTAATTATTTTTGGTGCTACTGTAAATGAGATTGACATCTTTTTTTCCTTTTTCAGAAAATGTGTTGTTAGTGTATAGAAATGCTATTGCTTTTGTATGCTAATTTTATGTCCTGCATCTTTACTGAATTCATTGATTAGATCTAATGGTTTTTAGTTTCATCTTTAAGATTTTTTGCTTCCCTGGTGGTTCAGATGGTAAAGTGTCTGCCTGCAATGCAGGAGACCCAGGTTCAATTCCTGGGTCAGGAGGATCCCCTGGAGAAAGAAATGGCAACCCACTCCAGTACCCTTGCTTGGAAAATTCCATGGACTGAGGAGCCTGGTAGGCTACAATCCATGGGGTCGCAAAGAGTCAGACACGACTGAGGGACTTCACTTTTAAGATTTTTCATATGTATGATCATGTCATCTGCAAGCAAAGACAGTTTTACTTTTTCCTTTCTAATTCTGATGGAAATGGAAACCCTCTCCTGTATTCTTGCCTGTAGAATTCCATGGACAGAAGAGCCTGGTGGGCTACAGTCCATGGGGTTGCAAGACTTGGACACAACTTAGCATAAACCACCTAAACCACCAGTCCAATTCTGATACCTTTTATTTCTTTTTCTCCCACCTGATTTTTCTAACTAGGACTTCCAGTACTATATTGAATGGAGTGGTGAGATTGGGCATGTTCTCTTCTTCCTGCTTTTAGAAGAAAAGCTTCTAACTTCTCACCACTGAGTATAATGTTAGCTGTGGGATTATGATATATGGCCTTTAGTATGTTGAAATACGTTTCTTCTGACTAAATTGTTGAGAGTTTTTTTTTTTAATGACTGGATGTGGAGATGATAACTCTTTTCTTTCAATTAATGTAATATATCACATTGATTGATTTATACACATTGAACCTTCCATGCATCGTAGGGATGAATCCCACTTGACTATGGTGGTGAATGACCCTTTTAAGTTGCTGCTGAATTCAGTTTGTTAGTACTTTATTGAGAATTTTTACATCTATACTATATTCAGGATATTGGTTTATAGTTTTCTAGCAATGTCCCTTTCTGGCTTTTGGTATTAGGTTAATCCTGGCCTTGTAAAATGAGTTTGAAAGTGTTCCTCTTCTTTATTTTTGCTTGTTTGTAGCTTTAATATGACATCTATTGGCTTTATTTTTTTGATCTTGTCTCAGTTTAGTTTTTCATCCAGTTTTATGGAGATATAATTTGACACACAACAGTATAAGTTTAAGGTGTATAGCATAATTATTTGTCTTACATTCATCATGAAATGATTACACAGTAAGTTTAATAAACATCCATCATCTCATATAGATACAAAATTAAAGAAATAGAAATTATTTTTATGATGAGAACTCTTAGGATTTACTCTCTTAACAACTTTCACATAATATACAGCAATGTTAATTGTATTTATTGTGTCATGCATTACATCCCTAGTACTTATTTATGTTTTTTTTAATTTATTTATTTTAATTAGAGGCTAATTACTTTACAATATTATATTGGTTTTGCCGTACATCAACATGAATCCACCACGGGTGTACACGTGTTCCCAATCCTGAACCCCCCTCTCACCTCCCTCCCCATACCATCCCTCTGGGTCATCCCAGTGCACCAGCCCCAAGCATCCTGTATCCTGCATCAAACCTGGACTGGCGATTTGTTTCTTATATGATATTATACATGGAAGTTTTTACCTTTTGACCATCTTCATCCAGTCGACACGTGCCCCCCCCCACCCCGTAATCACAAATCTGATCTTTTTTTCCATGAATATGTTTGTTTTTGAAGTGTTATTGACCTATGACACTGTGTTAGTTCCTGTTACACAACATAGTGATTTGATATTTCTATATATATCAAAATGGTCACCACAAAAAAGTGTGGTTGTGATTTGTCACGATGTAAAGATATTACATAATTACTGACTTTTCTCCACAGTACACATTTAATACTTGTGACTCATTTATTTTGCAGCTGGGAGTTTGTACCCCTTATCTCCTTCACCTCTTTCTTTTCTCCCCTCACTCTACCCTAGCCCTCAGCAACCATCTATTTGTTCTCTCTAGTTATAACACTGTTTCTGTTGTTATATTTATTCATTTTGTTGTTTAGACTTCACATATAAGTGAAATCATGCAATATTTCTCTCTTACTTCACTTAACATAATGATGGACCTCCATAGGTTCATCCATGTTTTCACAAGTGGCAAGTGATTTATTTGGGACCTTTCTTGAGTCTTAATATAGACATTGATTGTTATGAATTTCCCTCATACCATTGCTTTTGCTGCATCCCATAAGTGCTGATATGTTTAGTTTTCACTTTCATTTGTCCCAAGAAACTTTTGAATTTCACCTTTAGTTTCTTCTTTTATCCCTTGATTGTTCAGGAGAGTGTTGTGTAATTTCTGTGTGTTTATTAATTTTCCCATTTTCCTCTTGTTATTGATGTCTAGTTGAATACCATTGTGATCAAAGAAGATGCTTGGTATGAATTCAGTCTTCTTGAATTTACTAAGGCTTATTCTGCAGCCTAACGTATGGTCTTTCCTAGGAAATTTCCATGTGCACTTTAGAAGAATGTGTTTCCTCTTGTTGGATAGAATGTTCTGTATGTGTCTATTAGGTCCATTTGTTCATAGTGTTGTTCAAGTCTGCTGTTTCCTTACTGATTTTCAGAATTGTTGAGGGTGGGGTATTAAAGTCTCCAACTATTATTGTAATACTTTAACTTCTTTTTTTTAGCTCTGTTAGTTTTTTTTTTTAAAGATTTATTTTTATTCTTTTGACTGTGGTGGGTCTTCATTGCTGAATGTGGGCTTTCTCTGGTTGCTGCATAGCTCTATTGTTTTGCTTTATATATTTAGGTGCTCCAATTTTGGTTGCATAAATACTTTAAATTGTTATAAATTCTTAATGGAATGACCCCATTATTATGTAATGACCTTTTTTGTCTCCTTTTAAAACTAAAGTCTATTTTTTCAGATATAAGTGTAATTAGCCCTGCTTTTTTTTTTTTTTTTAAGAAAAAAATGATATTTAGGTATATTATCTTCTGATTGGAGAGTTTAATCCATTTATTTTTAAAGTAATTATTGAAAAGTAAGGACTTCATTGACTTTCCTTAAATGACATTTAAAAAATTGTTTTCTGGTTGCTTAATTAATTGATTGTTAAGATGAATTGTTCTTGTTTTTTATCCTGCCCTCTTTTTTCATGTTTTGATGTCTTTTGTATTAGTATATTTTGACTTCTTTATCATGTTCCTTTGTATAATTGCTATAGGTTTTTCTCCTTGTGGTTACCATGAGGTTTACATAAAATATCTTAAAATTATAACGTCCTATTTTAAACTGATAACTTCAATATAATTTCTAAACTTTGCACTTTTTCTTCTTCTCCCCTTCACATTCTTGTTTATTGCTGTTAATTTACACATTATTCTGTTGTGTAACCAATAACTAATTATTGTAGTTATGGTTCTTTTTAATATATTTAGTTTTTTAACCTCTAAACTTAAGTTTTAAGTGAACTATGAACCATCATAACCAAATTACAGAACCTAAATTTGTACATTTGCCATTTGTTTTACACTACCTTTGAATGATGTTATTTAGTGTCCCTTACTTCCACTCGTAGAATTCCCTTTAGCATATCTTGTAAGGTAGGTCTAGTGGTAACTCTCGCACTTTTGTTTGTCCAAGGAAGTCTTTATCCCTCCTTTATTTCTGAAGGACAGCTTCACTGGGTATAGTGTTCTTGGTTAACAGTTTTTTCTTTCAGTATTTGGAGTGTGTTATCCCATTCTCTCTTGGCCTGAAATGTTTCTGTTGAGAAATCTGCCTTTAGTCTTATGTGGGTTCCCTGTATATGCTTTCTCTCTTTTCATTTGTTGTTTTAAAAATTATTTCTTTATCTTTCACTTTTGACAACTTTAATTATAATATGTCTTGGTGTGGCCCTATTCAAGTTCAACCTGTCTTTTAGCCTCATGGATCTGGACATCCATGTATCTCCCTAGGTTTGAGAAATTTTCAGTCGTTTTGCTTTAAATATACTTTCTTATCATTTTTCTCTTTCTCTTCTGGAATTCCCATAATGTGAATTTTTTTGTTTTCTTTTTTTTTCATTGTGTACAATAAGTCTATAGACTTTCTTCACTCCATTTCATTCTTTTTCTTTCTTTGACTGGATAATTTCCAGGATCCTATCTTCCAGGTCACTGATTCTCTTTCTTGCATGGTTGAGTCTGCTTTTGAAACTCTCTAATGAACTCTTCAATTCTATTATTGTAGTCTTCTACTCTGGGATTTCTGTGTGATTATTCACTTTGGTAGTTTTTGTTGCTTTGTCAAACTTTTTTATTTGTGCATTGTTTTCCTAATGTCTTTTAGGTATTTGCCTGTGTTTTTTAGTAGTTTACTGAATTTTAAGAGGATTATTCTGAATTCTTTGACAGTTTGTAGATCTCTCTTTACATCAGTTATTTTTGGCGTTGTTTCTTCTGATGGTGTCATATTTAGTTTTTCATGACCCTTGATTCCTTGTTTGTGTCTGCACAGTTGAGTACTTGGATTTCTCTTACAGTCTTATCAGTTTGCTTTCGAAGAGACAGATTTTCCCCAGTCAACTCAGTTTAGGTTTCTGGGCATGTCTGCTGATAGTGTCCTTAGGCAAGTGGAGCCTATTATTATGATCTCATTTTCTGAGAGATAACTGTTTGAGTTCTGAGGTTGGGAATGGGGGGATGTGCCACTGGATAAGAACAGTTGGGTAAAAGTGCTGGCTTGATTCCCTACCCTAAAGCTAGCCTATGGGAGGGGCTCTGTAGTTGCCTGGATTCTCTGATCAGGCTTACTAGATGGTCAGGACTGGGTACTATACTCAGTGGTAGACAGGGCTATGAATTAGCTTCTCTGTAGGATGGGACCCAGGCCTGTGTGGCTTGTTGTTTGGGAACCTGAATTAGGTGAGAGGCCGCACTGAATTCTCTGGTCAGATGACGCCACTGGTTTTGCTCTGCAGATGAAGAAATCTACAGGCTGTGCCTCTGTTCAAGTGTTACTGTAAGCAGGGCTATCGGATAGGCTATGAAGCTTCCCATCTGTTCAGATTCCCAGATCAGGCATGTTTGAGACTGTATTCAGCTGTGAGCAGGGCTACGAATGTTTCCCTATCCAGGCACAGTGGCAGAAGCAGCTCTGGTAAAGCTGGTAAAGCTCTTTATTGTCTTAACTCAAACTGACCTGCTCTGCCTGCCCTTCTATTGGCTTGAGCACCACTGGGCCACACAGCTTGCAGGTGTTTTTGCCAGTCTTTCTAATCACGTGGGGCCAGGAGGGTAAGAGGTCTTTAACGTGGGGTTTTATATAAATGTGAGTTGTGATTAATGCATCACATTCCATAGTATGTGTAAAATATTCTTATGTAGCAAATACACAGTCACATAGAATCTCATTTTCTGTAGGTATTTGAATGATGATATTTTGCATATCTCTTGCCACATCATGTCATGAACTACTAGTGTCCTTTTTACTACTGAAGATAGATTCATTAGTGCCATCAATAAGATTAGAGAATGAATTCCAGAAAATCCAGAATCAATTTCAAAAACTCATCCTTAAGATTCTGTTTCTCTAGAATCACTTCTGGTATCAAAATCTATATCAGTCTGGGTTCAACTAGAGAAGCAGAAACAGAAGTATATGTATATTAAGAGATTTATTGGAAATAATTGGCTTATATGATTGAGGGGGCTGGCTAGACAAGTCTGAAATCCACAGGACAGGCAATCATGAGGGCAGGTTGGAACTCTCAGGCATGGGGTAAAATTGCTGTCCATAAGTGGAATTTATTTGGGGAAGCAAGGGATGTAGCATAGTACCTGGAAGGTGTTCAAAACTAACCCTAGTAATTATTACATGAAAGAAGTTAGAATAGAGGAGCAAAAACAGGCTTTTAGAGTCATGGAATTGATCTTTTTACCATTCTGCTTTCATTATATCTGGTATTGATATATTCCTTTTTAAGCAGAGAAAAGAACATCTAATGTATAAATATCCCAACCCCTGTCCTTATTGGGGTGGTCAAGGAAAGCTTGGGTTGTAACTAGGATTATCTTCTATTAGGTCTTTGGCACTGTACCTTGCTGAGTTCTTTGACAAGTCAGTAATGTTTAGAATGGTGGAACTTCATAAAATGAGGGACTCAATTTTTGACTACAGATTTCAGGCACTGATATTAAAGCCCCAGGGATATAGGAGGTAGTTGAGGATTGACTTTTTTCTTCCTTTCTCATCTCTCTAAGACAACAGTATGATGATTGGAACAGACTTGAATCCCAATGGGAAAAATTGATCATATCCTTAGATGGATGGTAATGTCCTTGATTATATCTTCACTTTCATTCAGCCTTCCATCCTAGTGATAATCCAGTTTGGGCATTTTCAGTTCAGTCGTGTCCAGCTCTTTGTGACCCCATGAACCGCAGCATGCCAGGCCTCCCTGTCCATCACCAACTTATGTTTGGGCATTATCTCTATCAATTGACTGTACTCTTTATGTAATCCACATGTTTCTGGTGATGGTGGTGGTTTAGTTGCTAAGTTGTGTCTGACTCTTGCAATCCCATGAGCTGTAGCCCACCAACTCCTCTGCCATGGGATTTCCCTGGCAAAAATACTGGAAGTGGGTCACCATTTCCTTCTCCAGGGGATCTTCCTGACCCAGAGATTGAAACTGCATCTCCTGCATTGCAGGTGGATTCTTTACTGCTGAGCCACCAGGGAAGCCCCTGCACTTTTCAGAGTCTTCTCTAAATCTTCTCCTGGGGACATAATCTCTTGGTTTGTCCCTAACTCAACTCCGCATTTTTTGTAGTTGACAGTGAGTGTTCACCTGATAGACCCTTCACTTGGCTGTAATATGCCCTCCATATATAACTTGGTCTGTAAATTTTCTAGACATCACTACTGCAAGGAACTGACTAGACAACTGACTTGCCCAAGGTTGTTCTTATTAGTCATGTGAACGTGAACAAGTTACTTAGCCTTTCCGAACTTCTGAGGTGGACATAAAAATTGTACCTAATTCATAAAAAAGATCTTCACGACCAAGATAATCACGAAGATGTGATCACTCACACTCACCTAGAGCTGGACATCCTGGAATATGAAGTCAGGTGGGCCTTAGAAAGCATCACTACAAACAAAGCTGGTGGAAGTGATGGAATTCCAGTTGAGCTATTTCAAATCCTAAAAGATGATGCTGTGAAATTGCTACACTCAATATGCCAGCACATTTGGAAAACTCAGCAATGGACACAGGACTGGAAAAGGTCAGTTTTTATTCCAATCCCAAAGAAAGGCAATGCCAAAGAATGCTCAAACTACCGCACAATGGTACTCATCTCACACGCTAGTAAAATAATGCTCAAAATTCTCCAAGCCAGGCTTCAGCAATACGTGAACCATGAACTTCCAGATGTTCAAGCTGGTTTTAGAAAAGGCAGAGGAACCAGAGATAAAATTGCCAACATCTGCTGGATCATTGAAAAAGCAAGAGAGTTCCAGAAAAATATCTATTTCTGCTTTATTAACTATGCCAAAGCCTTTGACTGTGTGGATCACAATAAACTGGAAAATTCTGAAAGAGATGGGAATATCAGACCACCTGACCTGCCCCTTGAGAAACCTGTATGCAGGTCCAGAAGCAACAGTTAGAACTGGACATGGAACAACAGACTGGTTCCAAATAGGAGAAGGAGTACGTCAAGGCTGTATATTGTCACCCTGCTTATTTAACTTATATGCAGAGTACATCATGAGAAATGCTGGGCTGGAGGAAGCACAAGCTGGAATCAAGATTGCCGGGAGAAATATCAATAACCTCAGATATGCAGATGACACCACCCTTATGACAGAAAGTGAAGAAGAACTAAAGAGCCTCTTGATGAAAGTGAAAGAGGAGAGTGAAAAAGTTGGCTTAAAGCTCAACATTCAGAAAACTAAGATCATGGCATCCGGTCCCATGACTTCATGGCAGATAGATGGGGAAACAGTGAAAACAGTGGCTGACATTATTTTTTTGGGGCTCCAAAATCACTGCAGATGATGATTACAGCCATGAAATTAAAAGACGCTTGCTCCTTGGAAGGAAAGTTATGACCAACTGAGACAGAATATTGAAAAGCAGAGACATTACTTTACCAACAAAGGTCTGTCTAGTCAAGGCTATGGTTTTTCCAGTAGTCATGTATGGATGTGAGAGTTGGACTGTGAAGAAAGCTGAGCATCGAAGAATTGATGCTTTTGAACTGTGGTGTTGGAGAAGACTCTTGAGAGTCCCTTGGACTGCAAGGAGATCCAACCAGTCCATCCTAAAGGAATCAGTCCTGGGTGTTCATTGGAGGGACTGATGTTGAAGCTGAAGCTCCAATACTTTGGCCACCTGATGCGGAGAGCTGACTCATTTGAAAACACCCTGATGCTGGGAAAGATTGAGGGCTGGAGGAGAAGGGGACGACAGAGGATGAGATGGTTGGATGGCATCACCGCCACAATGGACATGGGTTTAGGTGAGCTCTGGGAGTTGGTGATGGACAGGGAGGCCTGGTGTGCAGCGATTCATGGAGTCGCAAAGAGTCGGACACAACTGAGGGACTGAAGTGAACTGAACATACAATTGTTAGAGGATTAAATGAGTTTATGTAAAGCACTTGGTGCCTGACTGGTTTTAGGTGCTTAAAGGTAGTGTGATTATGCTGTTGCTACTGCTGTAGACTGTTTCAGCTTTAAAACTTGCACTTGCTTATTTCTTCACTGACACTAAGCCTTTGACGACTAAGCCCTTTCTCTGTGTCATCATCTTTCTCTATCAGGAGCCCTAATCCTTTAGCTGCCTGAGTGTTATGCTGAAGAATGGAAAGTTCCTATGTTTTTACTGTGCCATGCCTTCCATTTCAGGGGTGGGGTCCTGAAGGGATGGAATGCCAAACTGTTTATAACCAAAAGGCCAATAAAAGTGTCTTCCCAAATGAAATATTGATCTTCTTAAATCTAAGATATCAAGTGTGAGGCACACCCTTATTTTATGTAATGCTAAAGAAGTAAACCAATTAACCTTCAGAATTTTTTATCTTATACTTGATTAAAAGTTATTTTGATGCAGGTCTGTGAGAGCACGCAAGAGGCTGCCTGGTCCCTGGAGAGACCCCTCCACCAGGAGGACCCGTACAACTCATGGACCTTTCCAGGCCCAGGTGCAGCCTCTGAGGGAAACTGGTCCTGTGGCATGGGCCCATGTTCAAGGGCTGGGAAAGTGTGCCATGACAGATGACCTGCTGATCAGGGAGTCTTAATTAAGTGACACAGGAGCTACGCTGTGTGGGTAGAAGCCATCAACAGGACCTAGAGAGCAACTGGCTGGCCTGAGATTCAAGAGTTGGAAATCCCAGGGATCTCAGTCAATACCAGCTCCACGGCAGAGAACGTGGATTCCGTGGCTGCCATCTGCCACTCCAGTGCCACTGACGACAAATGGTATGTGAGTTACTCACAGGTATCCAACTATGACCCAGACAGCAAGACGCTCATCATCCAAAGGGTCAGCATCTGCAACACACCACTTCAGTGTGGGATGGAAATCCTCCCACACAGTATTGAGAGAAATGAAGTCATCTTTCGGACAATTACCTATGGGCCCTCCCGTGTGCTGATCAGGAGTAAGCCTAGTAACCTAAATGGCAAACTGACTGCTGAGATTGGTTCCAGTGGAGATGGAGTATAGCTCCTATTCCAGTTCAGAATCCAATGGATCCACAATGGCTCCTTTCTGAACTCCTCAGAGAAAAAATTACCCTCCTGAATCTGACCTGGGACCAGATGGGCAGATACAGATATCAGGAAGTCCAGCTCCAGGTGCCTGGGCAAAGTTTTCGCCATCTCAGGATCCTTGCTGGTATTTCTCATCATGGTGACAGTAGTAGGTAGTATCCGCTCCTGTGCTTTCCTCATCCGTACCCTGATCAGACATTACTGTGAAAGTCACTCAGCCATGTCCAACTCTTGGCGGCCCCATAGACTATGCAGTCCATGGAATTCTCCAGGCCAGAATACTGGAGTTGGGTAGTCATTCCCTTCTCCAGGGGATCTTCCCAATCTAGGGATCAAACCCAGGTCTCCCACATTGCAGGTGGATTCTTTACCAGCTGAGCTACCAGGGAAGCCCACCAGGGTAAATCCACAAGGGCAAATCAGCCTATATGACTATCCACCTCAAACCTGGAGGACAAGACCAGATCGGTAAGGAGGATTCCAACTCCTCCACTTCCTTAATTTGGCAGCATGCAATCATCAGATATGCCCCATCTCAACATTGCCAGGGACAGAGAAATGGAACAACCCATACATGCCCAACAACTGGGAACTGCTTATATGGGATGAAGTACATGTTGAGTGAATCTGTCTTTGTTAGATACCATGCTGGGCAAACCTGCTTACTGATGCAGAGAACGTTCACAACTTGATGCCACATTAGAAATGCATGATGCAAACCTGCATCTGATAGGATCATGTTGTGAAAAGTATAGATTAGTTAAATGATATAGATGTAATATTATAGGATGAATGTATGTATTTTCCAGTTTTATGTGTCCACACACATGCATATATATATATATGTATATATTTTACGCATATATATACACCTGTGCAAAAATTGTGGAAAATATTAACTATCGACAGTGCTGTCTCAGTTTCCTTCTTTACAATTTGTTGTATATTCTGAAGTAGTTTTTTTCTTCACAAAGTATATGTTGTTCTTATATAAAAAAGTAAAGTTAAAACAGCATGAAGTTTAAAAAATAAGTTATTTTGATAGAGATTAGTTGGTCACCAAGGACTGGGGGTGGGGATGTTGAGAACATACTATTTAAGGGTACCAAATACAAATAGTAGATAAATAAGTTCTGGAAATCTGATGCACAACATAGGGGTTATAGTCAACAATACTGTATTACGAATTTTAAAATTGCTAAGAGACTAAATCTTACGTATTCTCACTACAAAGAAGAAATTATAAATATGTGCCATTGTTAGCTAGCACTACTGTAGTTATTATATGGCAATATATAAATGAGTCAAACCAACACATTGTACAACTTAAACTGTATAGTATTATATGTCAATTATATCTCCATTAAAAAAGAAAAATATGTCTTAACTTTTTTTAAAAGTTATTTTTGACTTATTTAGACATAGAATCAATGACTATGAATGGCTGTGGCTGAATTCACTCATGTGGACTGATCACCACATCACTAACTGCTGCCTGGGTGATGGTCAAACACTACTGATTGTGAGATGCACATGAATTTCAGAGATACTAAAATGTGAAGAGTGAAAAAGTACATCTGAAAGTTAGTGAAAGCTATTCTGTTTCCCTTCAGCCAGTCCTCTAGAATGTAGAAACTTTATTTTCTTGGTATTCTATTGGTGGTGGTGGTGGTTTAGTCGCTAAGTTGTGTCCGACTCTTGCAATCCCATGGACTGAAGCCCGCCAGGCTCCCCGTCCATGGGATTCTCCAGGCAAGAATACTGGAGTGGGTTGCCATTTCCTTCTCCAGGTCTATCGAAGACTTCAGGTATTTAAATCGTCCTAGTTTTAAGAGAAAATACCTTGGCTGAGACAAATGTTGTTGATTCTCATCTCAATCGTAGAGGTTCTGTGAACATACATATTAAGGATTTGATCTTTTTCATTTTATTAAATGGAAAGCAAACTCTAAGTTATATCCTTCCTCAAGAGATGTTTGTGCTTGATAAAAGTGAAAAAGTGAAGTCGCTCAGTTGTGTCTTACTCTTTGCGACCCCATGGATTGTAGCTTACCACACTCCTCCGTCCATGGGATTTTCCAGGCAAGAGTACTGGAGTGGGTTTCCATTTCCTTCTCCAGAGGATCTTCCTGACCCAGGGATTGAACCCAGGTCTCCTGCATTGTAAGCAGACACTTTACCATCTGAGCCACTAGAGAAGTCCTTGCTGCTTGATACTTAGCCACAATTTCATAACACTTTAATTTGATCTCAGGGTTGTATAAAGAACAACATTTTGGAATCAGATAGACTTAGATATATATTCTGTCACTTACTAGCCACGTGACTATGTATATTACATTACCTTCCTAGGCCTCAGTTGCCTTATCTGTAACCTCATCATAGATTAAATAGAAAACGTATATAAAGTGTAAAATATTTGCCTACAATTGCTGTCCAGTAAACTGCTGTTTTGATGAAAATGGTGTTCTACTGGAGAGCTGAGAATATGTTCTGTGGAAAGCTGGATGTCAAGCTTGGCAGTAGTGTTGCCAGAGTCTTGCCTGGGGTCAGTCTGGCCTGGAAGCGTTTTCTTATAGGTCATCCCTCAAGAAATGGTTAGGTAACTTCACTTTTAGACAATGACAGTACTAGGAAATGCCATATTGTTCAATGGCAACATTAATCTTGGAGCAAAAGGAAACGTTCAGAATGCAGAAAGAATCGTTTTGATCATTTGAGAGGGATTTTGAAATAGGAATTCATTACTAAAGGTTGCATGCTCAGTCACTCAGATGTGTCCAACTCTTTGTGACCCTGTTGACTGTAGCCTGCCGAGCTCCTCTGTCCATGGAATTCTCCAAGCAAGAACACTGGAGTGGGTTGCCATTTTCTCCTCCAAGGAATCTTCCCGACCCAGGGATCGAATCTGTGTCTCCTGCACGGGGAGGTAGATTCTTTACCACTGAACCACCCGGGAAGCCTACAGGTTAGGAATAGATAAAATTACTCAGTCACCCATGAAATATGTATTGGGTATGTTCTCAGGGTCAGGTGCTCTGCTAGGTCCTGGGAACACAGTGCCTGTATGTTCTAGTGAAGCATGTAGACAAGGGCCTGCCCTTACATTGAGGGGAAAAGTAGGGATATGTAAAAAAAAGTAAACAGTTTTTAAGACAAGATGATTACATAATGCTACTTTAAGGTTTGACAGTAAGGGAAGGCTTCTCTGACATTTCAACTGAGACCTGAATGACAAGGAGTGATTTTTTATTTTTAATCCTTTGGGGGTCACTGAACTTCTTGTATATGTGGATTTATAGTTTTCATCAAATTTGGACATTTTTTTGACCATTACATCTTTCCCTCTCCTTTGGAGACTCTGCTTTATATCAAGCCACTTGAAGTCTCATATCCCACTATTGCTCTCTTCTTTCTTTTCTTTTTTAAAAGTGATTTTTTGGGGTTTTTTTTTTTTTTTTTTTGGTATTTCTTTTTACACAGTTTCCATTGCTTTGTCTTCAAGTTCACTAATCTTTTCTTCTGCAACATTTAACCTGCCTTTAATCCCATCCAGTGTATTTATCATCTTAGATGTTGAAGTTTTAATCTCTAGAATTTCATTTTGAGACTTTTTACAATCTTCCATGTCTCTACTCAATACATTCTACTTTTTTTCTAGCTGTCTGAACCTGGAGCAATCACTGGGTTCACTGGTTTTGTTCCCATCTCTCACACATCACAGTCTTTACTACTTGATGGCTAACATCTTGAGAACTGTTCTTTCATATATTTTTTGTCCAGATTTTTAGTTGTTTCAGACAGTAAATCCAGTCTTTACCCCATCTTGGCTGAAAGTAGAAGTATCCTGCCTCTGTTATTTAGCTCATAATTATTCTCAGGCTTAAATACAGACAAAAAGGCTTCTTATTGGTTTTAACCAGTTGCTATCAGTAGAAAACACATTAGAGTCTGATTGTACGTGTTTTCCTGATATGTGATAAAGCACATGCCATCTCTTTGGTCTCTGAACTAATCTTTGTTCAGAATCTATTAAAAATATAACCATCAAAAATCTCTAATATTTCTTTTTTTAATTAAAAAAAAATCCTGTTGTTTTAAACGAGTAAGAGAAATCTGTTGCAGAGACTTTTGGTATTTATTATACTATTACAGTATCACATTCCTGGGCTCAGCTGCTTGCCAGATGTAGTTATAAAACATTTTTATGGCATTATACATGGGCCAAGGGCTTTAGAAGCCTTATTTTACTTTTTTATGTGGGTTAAGATGAGTTTTTTTTTTAAGTTTTGGTTGAAGTCTACATAACAAAGTTTACCATTAAAAAAAATTATTTACTTTAAATGAAACAAGAATGAATATTTTTAATGATAAAAGGTACAATTCACAAAGAAGATCATAAATCATTAGACACCTTAAAAACAAAGATACATAAAGCAAAATCA
This sequence comes from Bos indicus x Bos taurus, assembly GCF_003369695.1. Lineage (NCBI taxonomy): Eukaryota > Metazoa > Chordata > Mammalia > Artiodactyla > Bovidae > Bos > Bos indicus x Bos taurus. The sequence continues at coordinate 50,697,441 of NC_040093.1, forward strand.
GGAGAAATATAAGAAAAAATATATAATCATAATGAGACATATTAACATTTGAGAATATTTTATCAAGTGCAGAAAAAATAAGAATAGGAACATCTTGAATGATGTCCTTAATAATTTAAATATAATAGGTTTATATTTAATTAATTTATATTAATATATCCTACACAAATATATTTAAAATTCTGTATCTCATATGTTGTTATTAGATGTCCATAGGACATTTAGAAAATCTGACAAAAAGATAAATATTACTAAATTTCAAAAAGTAGAATTCTTTTCTGTGTGTGTGATTTAGTTATACATAGACACATATGTTATTTTTGAAATTCTTTTCCATTACAGGTTATTACAGGATATTGAATATAGTTCCCTGTGCTATATAGTAAAGCTTTGTTGCTTGTTGCATATCTATTTTTTTAACTAGAAACCTAGCATTCTATTCATACTGAGTCAAACAAGTGGAATCTAAATGTGATAAATTTTTTAGTTAGGCAAAAGTTCATAAGTTTGCTAAAATATATATATTATGCCCATTATTTATGTATATTTATATAAAAGTTTTTCTACTACTTGATAAAGGTTTGAAAAAGAGTATAAAAAAATGGAGACATTGGAAAATATAAGCTAAATGAAATGGAAGCACTGAATATGAAATAGAAAAATCGAAACAAATTAGATAAAAGATCTTCATATAGTCCAGTGTTTAAACATGGCTGCTCATTAGAAACATGCCTGAAATTCCGGCAAAAAAAAGAAATACCTGGGTATTTGTATTTTTCAAAAACTCCAAGATAATTCTGTTATGTCTCTGGATTTTAAAAAGTGATTACAGGTTTTTCTGTTAAATGCTAGTTTTGGTGATATAGAATTCTATAATTTTTCTGTTGACCGATCATGATACAATGGTCAGTCAGTTCAGTCACTCAGTCGTGTCTGACTCTTTGTGACCCCATAGACTGCAGCACACCAGGCTTCCCTGTCCGTCACTAACTTGCACAGCTTGCTTGAACTCATGTCCATCAAGTCAGTGATGCCATCCAACCGTCTCATACTCTGTCATCCCCTTCTCCTCCTGCCTTCAGTCTTTCCCAGCATTAGGGTCTTTTCCAATGGGTCAGTTCTTTGCATAAGGTGGCCAAAGTATTGGAGCTTCAGCTTCAGCATCAGTCCTTCCAATGCATATTCAGGGTTGATTTCCTTTAGGATTGACTGGTTTGATCTCCTTGCAGTCCAAAAGACTCTCAAGAGTCTTCTCCAACACCACAGTTTGAAAACATCAATTCTTTGGAGCTCAGCTTTCTTTAAGGTCCAACACTCGCATTCATACATGACTACTGGAAAAACCATAGCTTTGACTAGATGGACCTTTGTTAGTAAAGTAATGTCTGTGCTTTTTCATATGCTGTCTAGGTTTGTCATAGCTTTTCTTCCAAGGAGCAAGCGTCTGAATTTCATGGCTGCAGTCACCATCTGCAGTGATTTTGGAGTCCAGGAAAATAAAGTCTCTCACTGTTTCCATTGTTTCCCCATCTATTTGCCATGAAGTGATGGGACCGGATGCCATGATCTTCATTTTTTGAATGTTGAGTTTTAAGCTGGCTTTTTACTCTCCTCTTTCACTTTCATCAAGAGGCTCTTTAGTTCCTCTTTGCTTTCTGCCATAAGGGTGGTGTCATCTGCATACCTACATATCTGAGGTTATTGATATTTCTCCTGGCAATGTTGAATCCAGCCCAGGATTTTGCATGATGTACTCTGCATATAAGTCAAATAAGCAAGGTGACAATATGCAGCTTTGATGTATTCTTTTCCCAATATGGAATCAGTCCATTGTTCTATGTCCAGTTCTAACTGTTGCTTCTTGACCTGCATACAGATTTCTCAGGTGGCAGACAAGGTGATCTGGTATTCCCATCTCTTTTAGAATTTTCCACAGTTAGTTGTGATCCACACAGTCAAAGGCTTTAGCGTAGTCAATGAAGCAGAAGTAGATTTTTTCTGGAACTCTCTTGCTTTTTCTGTGATCCAACAGATGTTGGCAATTTGATTTCTGGTTCCTCTGCCTTTTCTAAATCCACTTTGCACATCTGGAAGCTCTCAGTTCATGTACTGTTGAAACCTAGCTTGAATTTTGAGTATTACTTTGCTAGCATGTGAGATGAGTGTAATTGTGGGGTAGTTGGAACATTCTTTGGCATTGCCTTTCTTTGGGATTGGAATGAAAGCTGACCTTTTTCAGTCCTGTGGCCACTGCTGAGTTTTCCAAATTTGCTGGCACATTGAGTGCAGCACTTTCACAGCATCATCTTTTAGGATTTGAAACAGCTCAACTGGAATTCCATCACCTCCACTAGTTTGTTCGTTGTGACGTTTCCTAAGGCCCACTTGACTTTGCACTCCAGGATGTCTGGCTCTAGGTGAATGATCACACCATCATGGGTTATCTGTGTTATTCAGATGTTTTTTGTATAGTTCTTCTGTGTATTCTTGCCACTTCCTCTTAATATCTTCTGCTTCTATTAAATCCATACCATTTCTGTCCTTTATTGTGCCCATGTTTGCTTGAAATATCCCCTTGGTGTCTCTAATTTTCTTGAAGAGATTTCTAGTCTTTCCCATTCTATTTTTTTTCCTCTGTTTCTTTGCATTGATCACTTTATCTCTCTATGCTGTTCTTTGGAACTCTGCATTCAGATGGGCATAGCTTTCCTTTTCTCCTTTGCCTTTTGCTTCTCTTTTTTTCTCAGCTATTTGTAAGGCCTCCTCAGACAACCATTTTGCCTTTTTCATTTTTCCTTGGGGATGGTCTTGATCACTGCGTCCTGTACAATGTTACCAACATCCGTCCGTAGTTCTTCAGGCTCTCTGTCTATCAGATCTAATCCCTTGAATCTATTTGTCACTTTACTGTATAATTGTAAGGGGTTTGATTTAGGTCATATCTGAATGGTCTAGTGGTTTTCCCTATTTTCTTCAATTTAAATTTGAATTTTGCAATAAGGAGTTCATGACCTGAGCCACAGTCAGCTCTTGGTCTTGTTCTTGCTAACTGTATAGAGCGTCTCCATCTTTGGTTGCAAAGAATATAATCAGTTTGATTTTGGTGTTGATCATCTGGTGATGTCCATGTATAGAGTCGTCTCTTGTGTTGTTGGAAGAGGGTGTTTTCTATGACCAGTGTGTTCTATTGGCAAAACTTTATTAGCCTTTGCCCTGCTTCATTTTGTACTCCAAGGCCAAACTTGCCTGTTACTCCAGGTATCTCTTGACTTCCTACTTTTGCATTCCAGTCCCCTATGATGAAAAGAACATCTATTTTTGTGTTAGTTCTAGGAGGTCTTGTAGGTCTTCATAGAACTGTTCAACTTCAACTTCTTTGGCATTAGTGGTTGGGCATAAACTTGGATTACTGTGATATTGAATGAATTGCCTTGGAAATGAACAGAGATCATCTGTCACTTTTGAGATTGCACCCAAGTACTGCATTTCAGACTCTTTTGTTGACTATGAGAGCTACTCCATTTCTTCTAAGGGCTTCTTGCCCACTGTTGCTGCTGCTGCTAAGTCGTTTCAGTCATGTCCCACTCTGTGCGACCCCACAGACAGCAGCCCACCAGGCTCCCCTGTCCCTGGGATTCTCCAGGCAAGAATACTGGAGCGGGTTGCCATTTCCTTCTCCAATGCATGAAAGTGAAAAGTGAAAAGTGAAAGTAAAGTCGGTCAATTGTGTCCCGTGTCCGACTCTTTGCGACCCCATGGACTGCAGCCTACCGGGCTCCTCTGTCCATGGGAGTTTCCAGGCAAGAGTACTGGAGTGGGTAGCCATTGCCTTCTCCATTCTTGCCCACGGTAGTAGATATAATGAATTAATTATCTGAATTAAATTAGCCCATTCTGGTCCATTTAGTTCACTGATTCCTAAAATGTCAGTGTTCACTCTTGCCATCTCTTGTTTGACCACTTCCAATTTGCCTTGATTCATGGACCTAACATTCTAGATTCTTACACAATATTGTCCAAAAGCATCAGACTTTCCTTTCATCACCAGTCATATCCACAACTGGGAGTTGTTTTCACTTTGACTCAGCCTCTTCATTCTTGCTGGAGCTGTTTCTCCACTGGTCTCCAGTAGCATATTGGGACCTACCAACCTGGGGAGTTCATCTTTCACTGTTACATCTTTTTGCCTTTTCATACTGTTCATGGGCTGCTCAAGGCAAGAATACTGAAGTGGTTTGCCATTCCCTTCTCCAGTGGACCACGTTTTGTCAGAACTCTCCACCATGACCCGTCCGTCTTAGGTGGCCCCACACAGCATGGTTCATAGTTTCATTGAGTTAGACAAGGCTGTGATCCAAGTGATTAAGTGAGTATTAGTTACATAATCACAATAGTAAAAGTTGTTTATCAGTTTTCACAATCAATAGCCAGACAAAAAATGGGTAGCCTTTCCCTTCTCCAGGGGATCTTTCCAACCCAGGGATCAAACCCAGTTCTCCCACATTACAGGCATATTCTTTACCAGCTGAGCCACAAGGGAAGCCCCACATAATCACTATAGTGAAAGATGTTTATCAGTTTTCACAATCAATAGCCAGACAAAAAATATAATTACAATTTCAAGCCATAATGGGAACATGATTAACTTAGCAATATAAAATAATTACATATAATTTGGGGGGTCAAGCAGAGTTTTGTGGCAAGTGGAACTGTATAATGCATATGTTTTCATCTGCTCAGCTAGTCTGTGTCTTTTGGTTGGTGCTTTTAATCCATTTACATTGAAGGTGATTATCGATGTGTATGATCTTATTACCATTTTCTTAATTGTTTTGGGTTTATTTTCTGTAAGTAGGTCTTTTCCTTCTCTTATTTTCTGCCTAGAGAATTTCCTTTAACATTTCTTATGAAGCTGGTTTTGTGGTGGTGAATTATCTTAACTTTTGCTTGTCTGGAAAGCTTTTTATTTCTCCATCAAATCTGAAGGAAAGCCTTGCTGGGCAGAGTATTCTTGGTTGTAGGTTCTTCCCTTTTATCACCATCATCCCATTCCCTTCTGTCTTGTAGAGTTTCTGTTGAGAAATCAGCCGATAGCCTGATGGGAGTTGCCTTGTATGTTAATTGTCATTTTTCCTTGTTGCTTTTAATATTTTATCTTTGTCTTTAATTTTTGTCAGTTTGATTACCAAGTGTCTCAGTGTGTTCCTCCTTGGGTTCATCCTGCCTGGGACTCTCTGTGCTTCCTGGACTTGGTAGATTATTTCCTTTCCCACATTAGGGAAGTTTTCAGCTAATATCTCTTCAAATATTTTTCAAGTCCTTTCTCTCTTCTCCTTCTGGGACCCCTATAATGCAAATATTCATGTTTTAACACTTCCCTGGTGACTCAGAAGGCAAAGAATTTGCGTGCAATGAAGGAGACCTGGGTTTGATCCTTGGGCAGGAAGGCCCTCCTGGAGAAGGAAATGGCAGCCCTCTCCAGTATTCTTGCCTGGAGAATTCCATGGACAGAAGGACCTGGCAGGATACAGTCCATGGTTTTGCAGAGTCCTACGCGACCATGCAACTGACACTTTCACTTTCAGAGATCTCTTTATTGTTGTTCAGACATAACTACATGACTGTTGCTCAGTTGTATCTGACTCTTTGCAACCCCATGGATTGCAGTATGCCAGGCTTCCCTGTCCTTGGCCATCTCCCAGAGTTTGCTCAAACTTATGTCCATTAAGTCGGTGATGCCATCCAACCATCTTATCCTCTGTCATCCCCTCCTCCTCCTGCCTTCAATCTTTCCCAGCATCAAGGTCTTTTCCAATGAGTAGGCTCTTCACATCAGGTCTCCTAGACTGTCTTCATTTCTTTTCTTTTCCTATATTCTGTTTTGCCCCAGTGATTTCCACTATTCTGTTCTCCAGGTCATTTATCTGTGCTTCTGCCTCAGTTATTCTGCTATGGATTCCTTCTGGTGTATTATTCATCTCTGTTTGTTTGTTCTTTAGTTCTTGTAGGTCTTTGGTAAACATTTCTTGCATCTTCTCAATCTTTGCCTCCATTCTTTTTCCAAGATCCTGAATCATATTCACTGTCATTATTCTGAATTCCTTTTCTAGAAGGTTGCTTCTTTCCACTTCATTTAGTTGTTTTTCTGGGATTTTATCTGTCCCTTCATCTGGGACTTAACTTTCTGCTTTTTCATGCTGATAAACTTTCTGTAATGTGGTTTTGTTTTATTTGTTGTGTGATTGTGGTTCTTCTTGCTTCTTCTGTCTGCCCTCTGATGGAGGAGGCTAAGAGGCTTATGTAAGCTTCCTGATGGGAAGGACTGGTGGTGGGAAAAACTGGATGTTGCTCTGGTGGGCTCTGCTTCACTTGCTCAGTAAAGCTTAAATCCAATTAAAGGGAGGGGTTACCCTCCCTTCCTGGTAGTTTTTTACCTGAGACAACCCAACCCTGGGGTCTTTAGGCTCTATGGTCGGGTTAATGGAGAACTCCAAGAGGTTTTATGCCAAAGGGGACCTTCCCAGACAGCTACTGCCAGTCCCCCCATCCCTGTGGTGAACGCCTGCTGACCCACGCCTCCACAAGAGACCCTCCAACACTAGCAGGTGGTTTTGCTTCAGCTTCCTGTGGAGTCACTGCTCCTTTCCTCTGAGTCTTGGTGCATGCAAGGTTTTGTTTGTGCCATCCAAAACTGGAATCTGTTTCCCCCAGTCCTGTGGAAGTCTTGTAATCAAATCCTACTGGTCTTCCTGGTCAGATTCCCTGGGGGTTCCCAGTCCCTTTGTCGGATCCCCAGGCTGGGGAGCCTGATGTGGGATTCTGAACCTTCACAACAGTGGGAGAACTTCTTTTTTATTATTGTTGTCCAGTTTATGGGTCACCCTACTGGCGGGTATGGGTTTGATTTTATCATGATTGTGCCCCTCCTACTGTCTTGCTGTGGCTTCTTCTTTGTCTTTGGATGCACCGTACCTTTTTTGGATGGGTTCCAGCGTCCTCCTGTGGATGGTTGTGATTTTGGTGCTATCACAGGAGGAGATGAGCACAATCTTCTATTCTGCCATCTTGAACTGAAATTTACAAAATTTACCCTTTTAAGTGTATAATTCAGTGACATAAAATACATTCACAATGATGTATAAAAATCACCACTATTTCTGAACTTTTTCATCACCCCAGAGAAATTCTATACCCATCAGAATAACTCCCCATTCTCTCCTCCACCCACCTCCTGGTAATCTTTATTCTGCTTTCTCTCTTAATGAGTTTGCCTCGTCTGGTACCTCATGTAAGTAGAATCATATTAATATATTTGTCCTTTGTATGCTCAGCTGCTGAGTCACGTCCAACTCTACAACCTCATGAACTATAGCCTGTCAAGCTCCTCTGTCCACAGAGGTTTCCAGGCAAGGATACTGGAGTGGTTCTTATATCCTTCTTTAGGGAATCTTCCGGACCCAGGGATCTAACCCACATCTCTTGCGTCTCCGGCATTGGCAGGTGGGTTGTTTACCACTGTGCTGCATGGGAAGCCCCTCATTTGGCCTTTAGTACCTAGCTTGCTTCGCTTAGAATAATATTCAATTCATCCATACTGTAGGTGTATTAGAATTTTATTCCTTCTTAAAAGGCTGAATGATATTCCTTTGTATGTATATAACACATTTTGTTTATTCATTTGTTGATGGACACTTCATTTATTTCTACCTTTTGGCTATGAACTGAGTATATATGTTCATATATTTATGTATTCTGTGAACATGAGTGTATAAGTATCTACTTTCAGTACTTTTGGGTGTGTTCCTAGGAGTAGAGTTGCTGAATCACATGGTAATTTTATGTTTAATTTTGAGAAATCACCGAACTGTTTTACGTAGTGGCTGCACCGTTTTACACGCCTACCCACAATGCACAAAGGTGCCAGTTTCTCCACATCCTCACAATACTTGTTTTTCTTCTTTTCCTTCTCTCTTTCTTCCTTCCATTGAAAAAAATAGAACCCATTCTATTGGGGGTGAAGTTGTATATCAACGTGGTTTTGATTTTCATTTCCCTAATGACTAGTGATACTGAACATTTTTTCATGTGCTTACTGTCTGTTGTATATTTATTCAAATCCTTTGTGCATCTGTTTATTTTGTTTATTTTTTTAAATTGATTTATTTGGCTGCACTAGATCTTAATTGCGGCACAGGGGATCTTTTTGTTCCAGCTTGTGGGATCTTTAGTTGTGGCAGATGGGATCTAGTTCCTTGACTAGGGTTCAAATCTGGGCCCCTTGCATTGGGAGCACAGAGTCTTAGCCACTGGACCACGAGGGAAGTCCTCTTTTGCCCATGTTTGAATTGGTTTGTTGGTTTAGGGGGAGACCTATATGTCCAAATTATTTGTTCTTCAAAGATCTTCTGGGAGTTTTGATGTTCACTTGGTATTTTATGTCTGACATATCTAGAAAATGCTCCGCAGGAAATTTTTTCGTGTTTCTATGACAATGGTGTCCCTTATGTGGCAGATCTTCCTTTGTAATAGATGAAGCAGACAGTGATTCCAAGTTGCTTCCCGTGTACCTGGGCTGTTTCCAGTGTTCTCCTCTTGTTTCTGTATGGCATACTTCCAGAAAAGAATTATTGACCAGACTGATCTGAAGTGACTTGTGTGTTGCTCCCAAGGCTTCAGTGTTAAAACTTCACTTTTCTTTGAGTTTGAAATTTTTATTTCAGTAAACAAAAACATCTTCACTCTTTGACTCACAAATGAGAAATTCATTTCTGATTGAAAATGAGTTTCATTTTCTAATTGAAATTCATTTTCTAATTTGAAATTCATCCAAATTCAATTTCACGTATCAGTATTGAGAGAATCTGCTTCTGCTCCAGCAATGGCAGCTCTGACACAAGTTTGCCACATGCTCTTCTAACTTAAAAGCTATGATACAACCCAAGAGCTAAATAAATTTGGTGCTAGAGATACTGATAAATGCAACTAACTTCTGACCTTTATCCGGAAGCTCAAGGTTAAAACTTTTATGTGTGATTTTGAGGCCGTAGAACTATAAAGCACATTTAAAAGTGTCAAACATGTTTGTAACAAAAAAAATCAATTGAACACATCTGAGTACATTTCTTTATGTCTTGTATGGTAGTGCTAACATGTGGGTTCAATTAACAGGAACAAGAGCAGAAACAATAGAAAAGAACTACCATATATGGAGTACTCACTACATCCCAGGCACCATGCCAGGTATTTCCCATGTATGATTGTGTTTAAAGATTACAAGTCAGGAAAATGAAGCTCTAAGATTCAAGAAAAGTGCTCAGGTCACATACTTGATAAATGGCAGAGACTGGATATAAAATCAGGTCAGTGTGACTCTATAACAGAAGTACAACAGCTGGATGGAGGAAAAACAAAGAAATACATTTCAAATAGTTTAATATTATTGTGACTGGCTGAAGACAAAAGGGATGTCATCTAGAAAATAGGAGATTTAAGTAGATAGACTTTTTCTTTAAACTGTGTTGGAAATGTTTCATAAAAATGAGGAAAGCCAATTTCTTCTCTAAGTGTGTTGCAGTTTTTCTTTTCATTTTCAAATTTTGGATTAAAATACTTTGCTTATGTTTGGATTGGCTTTTGTATTGTCTATTATTCCCTCCTCATTGGCCTTACTACTTCTTTCTGAACAAAATGCTACTTCAAATGTCTCCTTTCCTAATTCTTACCATGCCCCCATCTTTCAACTCAAAGCCTTTCCCTAAACCTGTCTTTAATGGATTCAGTTTGCTCATTTGAAAGTCTCCAGTTAATATAGCTTTGTCTCTATTATAGTTTTTGGTTCTTGACATCCATACTTTTGAGACTTTTGTCTTATAGTTCCTCATTTGTGACCTTTTTTGTTTTCCTTTTGTTTGTTTTTGGCTTTTTTCTACACTGTCGTTTTGAATTTGTGGCCCTTTTCTTTAGGTAAAAGCCTAAAGAAAGAAATTTCTAGAATCTCTCTTACTAGACCAATTTTCAACTTTTTAGAATGTAAAAACTAGTTTTTTCAAATTGATCGTAAATCTACTCTTGGATCAGTCAGTCATGACCAGTTGGGTAGGGACCAGAATCCCATTCTACAAACGTGGCTGCTGGGAGTCTACTGATACAGACTCTGTTAGGGGCATCCCTAGAAAAGACAAAATGTTTACTAGCCAGGTACTCATCAAAGAGGTGCCTTCTACACTCTGTAGACCAGGGGATAGGAAAACTTTATGATGTCCTTGTAAACAAGATGGAGAAACATAAACTGAATCCTGGGGAATTGGGTGCAATCGTAAGTATTTGAACAACCAAATGCAAAGAGGGTGCACTGATGCTACCCTGCAGGCAGGTCATTAGTGATGAGCTGGAAGGCTCTGCTCAACCAGACCTGATTTTGGCATTGCTCTCAGTGATTCAGATGAGCTCTCACTGGAATGCAAGTGCCCACACGATCAGAGGCTATGGCCCTGGCTTCCTTGGTGCTATTCAGGCCACATTAAGAAAGTGTTAGTCATTTGTCATTTTCTGACCACCCTCGACTCCCCTTCCAGAGTATATTATCCTCCAGTCTTAAAGCAACTGCCATTAGCGCTCCCCTGGGAATAAGTAATGCCAAGATAGGGAAATGGCTGGAGTTCACTGGTCTCCCCCACCCCTACTCCCAGCCTTTTCTCTATTCTCTTTTCCTGGGACACCATTTACTGAACCTTGGGCTTTTGGATTTCATCTGTTCTTTCACATTTCTCTCTTTTCATCCTATGCTATAGGAGATTTCCTCCCTTTTATAATTTGTGAACATTTTATTTCTGTTATCACATTTTAAATCTCTAATTGCTTCTCTAATTATTCTTTTTTAAATCTTATGTTTTTATAAAATCTTTCTTAACTCTCTTGAGTCAACTTTTATTCTATTCCCTGATAATTTTGTTTCCACCAGAATTTGTTTTTCACATTTATATATCTTGATCTTTCCCTCTCTAGCTGCTAGATCTGCCATTATCTTGGTGATCTTTGCTTACCTGCTCATATTTAAGAAAGAAGGTCCATATAAGTAGGGTGACGTCTCTCCACTGGTAATTCTGACTGGGTGCTCTGGGCATGAGATGGGAGAGTTGAGTGGAAGTTCATTTTTAGGCTGAGGTCACCTGATGGCCAGAATGAGAACTTTACTGTGAGACATAAAGCTGATGACTAAAATCCTTAGATCTCCAGTGTGGAGAACTGTCTAATTTGTTTAGAGAAGAGCTGTCTGGGGCTTGTTTACTTTTGCCTGAGGGTAAAGGCCAATTGCCTGTACTTACTACATGTGAGGGAGGGGCTGGAGGATGGAAGTGGGTGGTGGAGAAAAGCAGGTGGGTACGGTTGATCCACCTTCGGAGCTTGCCTGTTCCCTGGGCTGACTGGCAGCCATTCTCTGCAACCCTCATAGCTTGTTCTGGGCTGGCCGTCTAAGGCTTCCTTTACCTGTAAGCCTCTTCCATCAACTCTCTGGCTTCCGGATATATGCCAACTGTCTCATCCCCAAGTGATACCTCCTTACTCCATTCTCCATTAGATACAAGTTTATTCCTTTGTGTACTTTTGTTCCTTTTGTATAAAGAGTCAAGGCAGAGAGAGCATGTCTGGTTCATTAATAAAAAACAATACACATTTACTATTTGTTATCCTGCAAGTAATATTTCTAGCAAAAGAACTGTAAATTAATGTAATGGTCCATTGAAATAAACAAATAATTTTTTATAATTTAAAAAAGTATACAAGTAACATATAAAAACATACTTCTTATAGAAATGCAAATACAGAAACATGTGGATTATAAAGAGAATTTGGCTTTTCCCTTATTTTTCCCCAACAGAGTTCTGCTCTTTCCCCAGGAAGTAGCTGCTGTTAATTACTGGCTATGTATCCTTGACTATTGCTAATGTATTTGTATATCTATATGTGTCTGGTTCTCAGGCTGTTTGTCCTTTTTATTTAGATAGGATCAAGTTTCATATGTTGTTTTGTGAATTTTAACTTGGCCGTATGTCTTGGCTAGCTTTTCAGGATAGTAGATGTACTGCTGCTGCTCCTGCTGCTAAGTCGCGTCAGTCGAGTCCGACTCTGTGCGACCCCATAGACGGCAGCCCACCAGGCTCCGCCGTCCCTGGGATTCTCCAGGCAAGAACACTGGAGTGGGTTGCCATTTCCTTCTCCAATACATGAAAGTGAAAGTGAAGTCGCTCAGTCATGTCTGACTCCTAGTGACCCCATGGACTGCAGCCTACCAGGCTCCTCCGTCCATGGGATTTTCCAGGCAAGAGTACTGGAGTGGGGTGCCATTGCCTTCTCCGAGTAGATGTACAGCTGTCATTATTTCCTCCACTGGTTGCCATTTAAGGAGTCTGCAGTTTTGTTCTTTTTTTCCCAAAAAGACAAAATCTATTACTTTCCTGTTTCTTTGACCCTTAGCATGCTTTCCACTCAAACTGAGAAATCCTTGTCATAACTATAAAGAATCCCAGTGAATTAAACTGAAAAAAAGTGGCTGGATGAAATACAGCAAATTGAACAGATCATAATATGTAATAATATTTAGAGGTACGATACTAAAACTTCTTTATTAAAATTCATATTATCCTACCTCGGGTAGTGAATGGAACAAAATCAAATAACAGTTATTTTGCTCACAGCTAAGAAGGCAAATCAGCTTGAATGTCATCTCTCAAATGTACTAATAACAAATGTCCAGGCTTAAAACATCCTTATTTTTTTCCTACTGTTCTTTTCCTGCTATTCCCTGACTGTTTTTCTGGTTTATTCACCATGTTTTAAGTTCTTGATTTATTCCTTATTCTTTTTGTTATAGGTCTTGAAACTGGAATCAATTTAACCTCAAAAAAAAATCAGTGTTAATTTTCAGATGAATCCTCTTTATAATAGTGTATAAGAATATCTATGACAAAAATACACACTTTCCTTGACTCTGTGGCAGAATGATACCCCTATACACCCCCACTCCCTCCACTCCCCGCTTTCACATTTCTTCATCTGTAGAAATCTGTGCTCACCTATGTAAGGTTGGATCACAACTCCAGCTTACACTCTGCTTTTAACAAATTCATTGAGCACTAAGCTATGTTAGGCACTGTTATATGCATTTCATTTTTATTATCTCATTTAATCCTCAAAATAGTCCCACACATTAGATTTAGAGAGGTTAAGGTACTTGTTTAAAGTCAGACAGTACGTGGTAGAGCTAAGCTTCAAACCTGGGTCTGCCTAACACCAAAGTTTGAGCTCTGGCCTCTGTGCCACAGATTCACCACTCAGCCAGTGAGCCCTCATGACTGCGTGAGAAGAGAAACCTCACTGGGAGGGTAGACGATGGCCCCCCCAAAAGGTATTCACATCCTCATCTCTGGAACCTGTGAATGTTACTTTTTATGGTGAAAAAGAACTTTGAAAATGTGATTAAGAACCTCAAGATGGGAAGATTATCTTGGATTATCCAGGTGAGACCTAAATACGGTCACATATATCATCATGCAAGGGAGGCAGGGGATCTGACACATGCACAGAAGGATTAGGAAGGCAGTGTGATCGTGGAAACAGAGTGCAGTGATTGACCAGAAACCAAGAAACGCCAGCTGCTACCAGAAGCTAGGAAGGGAAGGAATGATTTTCTCCTGGAGCCTCTGGAGAAAGCATAGCCCTGCTGACACCTTGGTTTGGCCCAGTGATATTAGTGTCAGACTTCTGGCCTCCAGAACTGCGAGAGAATAAGTTTCTGTTGTTTTAAGCCATTAAGTTTGTGGTAACTTTTTATGGCAATCACAGGTGACTTTGTGAGCTCTCTAGGCCAGTTTCCTTATGTAAATGAGAATATTAATGGTAATACTTAGAATTTAAAAAATATACAGTGCTGGCTTTTACCTTGCACGAGGTGAATGCTTGACAGAACTGTTACCACTTTTAGGATCTGATAGGAAGACATTTGTGGTGCTTTGGGAGAACACAAGAAAGAGGGGTGGTTAACCCAGCCTCTGGTTCATAAACGCACCTGACCATCCAGTAAGGTTAATGAAGGAGCTAAAATTGATTTAATTGATTTTTTTGCCAAATGACAGAGTTCACACACACACACACACACACAAAATCTCCACCCCTAATTTCTAAGAGTGACTGCAATCATCAGAGAAACTCTTTTCAGGTGATAACTCTTATTACCTGGTGGATGCCCCAGTGACTTTCTTATTTTTCTAGAGGTGATTCTGAATGGTCATTCCAGGACACGTTAATAAATGGACCGTAAAAATAAACACTGCAACTGGAGACTGGAAGTGTAAATTCAGTTGCCTATCAGGAATGTAATCTGTGACCATGACACTTTGTCCATAGAAATGAACAGAGGGAGGGCTGGACTGGTCTGGGGGCCTGGTTCCCAGGCATGTAAGGATTATTTCTCTCTGAGGGCTGGACAGGAGCCGAGCCAGAGAGTTTGCCTTTGAGCTGTTCCCATTTGTTCATCCAGCTCCCAGAGAGACGTCATTGCCTTCATTATGGGTTGCTCTGGGCTAGTGATGGAGGAGTTAGCAGGGTGGCCTGGAGTGGCTCTCTGCAGGCTGGTGCCAGCTGACACATGCCACTTAGGTTTCCAAGGAGCCAAGCTGTCCCCACTCACGCATGGCTGATGCACTTGTGGCTAAATGCGGTGCCGCTAGGGCCCCAGGCCAGATTCAGGGCAGGACATAGAATGCCACCTCCATCACCAGGGAAACAGTGGTCTGCGTGCATGATTTAAACCAGGGCCAACAAGAAGGCTCAAAGGCACGGTCAGCAGAGGAAGGGAGACCAGAGAGTGGCTTGCATGGATTTTGTCTTGGGTTCTGACTGTTGACAAGCCACTTAACTGCCTGCATGTTTAGGTTTATCTGCATGTAAGATGGAGGGAACAATACGCATCTGACAGGGGACTTATGAAAACAGCATTTCTGATAGACCGCTCGGGATCCATGGATGGAAGGTGGTATGTAAGTGCAGATGGTAAACTGGTGGTGTGTGTGTGTTTTCAGCAGGTGCCTTAAGGGCATGTAGACCCTCCAGAAAACACATTTAGAGTCTGACCAAAAGCAGACAATAGTAAAAACTAACAATCTTAAGTGCATGGATTTGTCTTTGGTTTTGTGCAGCTATCAGGGAATTACATGTGTAATTCAGACTTCAAAACTATTTTATTTTCAAACATTGCTGTGATTAGTCGTACTTAAGGCTCAAATCATTTGAGAATGCTGTAGTTGATTGTTTGCAGATGTTTGCCAACTTTGCTCTAAAAAAATTCCCAAATTAATTCTACTGTAGTTTAATGAGTTGCATGTGTAGTCTGGAATGTTTGTTTCCAAGTCGGAAGGGGGCAAAAATCTATTTAAAAATCAGTGCAAAGAGGAATCCTTTCTCTATCCCTGGGGGTTTACTGTTTCTGAGGAGTCCTGAATCTGTTACATATACATTTGTTGTGTTCATTTAAGGTTAAGCAATCATGTTAATTTAAGGTTAAGCAATCGAGGTCTGACCTCTCTATAAGGTTACTAAATGTCATTTTCTGTCAGCTGGGTTCCTGGGGGAGTCTGTTCTTGGTCAATTAACCTCTCACTTGTGCATATTGTTGTCTAGAATAATTCCTGTGGGTCCAGATGAATCATGACTATTACAGAAAAAAAAAAAAAAAACCCACAAATAATACACTTAAAAGTTAGAATAATTATATAAATGAAATATAGAAAAGAAAGATCATCTGCAATTCTCTGATGCAGAATTAACCATATTGGCATATATGTATATTTTAAACAAAAATGGGATTCTAATGTCTGTACTTGGCTGTTTTGCAACCTGCTTTTGGGGTGAAACCTTCACCTATTGGATCTGGGAGGAACACCATAGATCCTCAGAGTGTCTGACCCTGTACAGTGAGGAGGGGTCCTGCTTTGGTTGCAGGCATGGCGGTGGGGAAGTGGAGGTGGAATGAGGGCCTCAGAGCATCAGTCAGCATTTATGAAAGGAGTTTCAAAGACTTGTTCTCTCAGATGTCATTCCACTTCCTTAGCGCTAATGTGTTTTGGCAACAGCATACATCCCAGAACTGGTAAACACTTGCTGCTTTTAGTTTCTGTGTGGATGACAATCCTGTGCCCTCCCAATCCATTTACATTCCATCAGATCCACTGGTTCCTCCTTCCTCCCTTTTTTTCCATACTAACAGAACTTGGTAAGGCATACAGAACAATGCACAAATCTTATAGCCTTTTGGATTGAATACTACAGACCTGTATGCACATATAAAACATCTCCAACATCCCAGAAGTGGCTCTGTGTCCCCTCTGAGTCAGTCCCTCCTACCTCTAGGTAATCAATCTGTTCAGTCTTAGACACGAATTTTACTATGTTATTTCCCACCTAAAAACATTCCACAGGATTATTGTCCCTTTATCTTGCCCCTTGGGTCTAAATGTCTCTGCTTGACTTTCCAGGTCCACTTTCTTAAGAGTCCTGCCTGCTGGATCATTTGGGCCTCCATTGACACCTCCTGGCCCAAGACTAGTATCTGCACTGTCACTCCCATCTGCCAGACTATCTGGAGCTCTGTTCACTCCATGCCCTCACCTTTCCCTGGCCTGCCTGAATCTCACCCATCCTTCAAGGCTCAGCTCAAGTCCGGTTCCCACCAAGAAGTCCTTTCACTTTGCTAAAATTTGTTTCCAATTTCTTTACCTCCCACTTACACTCTGAATTGGTTGACATCAAGTAACCAAGTTTCTGCAGAGACTTGGGCCCATGGAAGGCAGGCCACTCTGCCATTCCTACTTACTATTCCCAGTGACCCTCCACAGTCAGCAGCACAGTTTTCCAAACCCTCCCTCCTTCTCTCACCCGTTCTCTTGCATCATGGGGCTGCCTCAGGTCTGCTGCTCCCCAACCCCAAACCCTGCTCCCGGTCTGAAGCCCCCTCTTTCCTTCCCCTTCTTGGTGCTTTGCTACCCAGCTCACCAAATTCTCTCCTGCAGACCTCAGATTCCACCCATTCTTTAGATTTGACAGGAAAAATCCTGAGACCAAGCTCTCCTCAGAGGATAGGGACAGATTGAGGACTGAGAATTTGAGCAGATGAAGGTGGGCTGCTTTTTTATCAGATACGGGAGGCCTGGGAACACTGGTACATCACATGATTTTGCCCTATCCCACCCACATCCCTCACACCCAGCAGTTAGTGGCTGTCCCGTCTTCTCTGTTGTTCCAGTGTGTTACCCTTGCTTCCACCCAGACTTTCCACCCTGAGCTCACAGGTATCAGCACAGCAAAGGGTTTAAATAAGATATTGCTGTTAAAGTGCTTAGCACAGTGTCTGCCATGGTCAGGCTCAGGGCTAATATAAAAAGCCTGCAACTCTTTCTCTGATTCCTGTCAAGCCAGGTGTGTTAGGGGTCTCAAAGTGAGTGTGTGTGTGTGTGTGTGTGTGTGGCCAGAAACCCTACCTACTATAGTGAACACAGGCCCTGGGGCCATGGCCAGCTCTGCACTGACTCTCCCTGGGACCCTCAGTCTCTTCTTGAGGAAAATAAGAATCATAATCCATGCAACTTAGATGAGTGTAAGTGTGAGCACACATCAAAGCGCTTGGCAGGTGGGGACACCTTACCAGTATGAGCCGACAGGCAGTACAATATGTTGGCATGAAGCTTATTGGCCTAGTTCCAACTTGCAAATAAAATTGTGTTTCTAAATTAGCAGTTGGAAAATGCAGCCCCCTAGAGAAAATCGGGTTCTAGACAAGATGTTCCAATTAGACTCCTCCGGCTGTAAGCAGGCTTGGGAGTTTGGCTGCCTGCATTGATATACAGGGTCTTACACACTTACAATAGACACACTTACAATAAAAGTCTGTCTAGTCAAAGATATGGTTTTTCCAGTAGTCGTGTATGGATGGGAGAGTTGGACTATAAAGAAAGCTGAGCACCGAAGAATTGATGCTTTTGAACTGTGGTGTTGGAGAAGACTCTTGAGAGTCCCTTGGACAGCAAGGAGATCCAACCAGTCCATCCTAAAGGAAATCAGTCCTGAATATTCATTGGAAGGACTGATGCTGAAGTTGAAACTCCAATACTTTGGCCATGTGATGCAAAGAACTGACTTACTTGAAAAGACCCTGTTGCTGAGAAAGATTGAAAGCAGGAGGAGAAGGGGACAACAGAGGATGAGATGGTTGGATGGCATCACCAACTCGATGGACATGAGTTTGAGTAAGCTCCAGGAGTTGGTGATGGACTTGGAAGCTTGGCATGCTACAGTCCATAGGGTCGCAAAGAGTGGGACATGACTGAGCAACTGAACTGAACTGAACTGAACACAGACTTTGGAAAGTGACTTTGTCATCCCAAGCCTCAGTTTACTCACCTGTGAAATGGGGATATAGTTTCTTTGTCTTAGAATTGTTGTGGGGGCAAAAGTAATTTATGTGACAATGTAGCACAGTGCCTGACACATAGAAATGCTTGATAAATAATAGTCCTTTATTTCCTAAATAAGTGTTGCTCTGGACATGTTGAATGAATTAATAGCTGCTAGTGCGGATTTGATTTATGAGGGTCCTTTTTGTTCTTCTCTGATATTTTCAGGCTTATTCCATCTGACCATGCTCGGCTGGGAACAATTTTGACTAGGCATGTGAGAAAGGAGTTTACAAAGTGAAAAGCTTCAACCAGGGGTAGAAATGCTGCCTACAGAAGACAGTGAGATCTGGGAGCAACCCCACCAGCCACCTGAGAGCTAGCGAGGAGGGTCCCTGAGGCCCAGGCCTGTCATGAAGCTGTCGTTTCCGTCTCTGCTTCTTCAGAGCTCCCAACTTGCCTCTGGTTTTATTCCTAAGTGCAATTCCTGGATTCATCCTGGCAGGACTTTTGGTATCTTTCTGGGTAGGCAGATGAGATAAGCAGTAGATGATTTTCTACAAAAGAATAAGTAACTATTATAATATCTAGGGGCCCCAACCCTGTGCCCAGTCCCCCCACCCCCACGCCCCATCTCCTCAGACAACTGTCCAGGATGAGCCTGTGGGCAGAGGCCAATTTCATGACACACACACCATTCTCAAATCCAGCAAGCAGGGTGGAGATTTCCATGGTCACTCTGAGGGCAACAGTTTGGTCCGGTCTTTGCCTTTGACTTACTCGGTGGCCTTTAAAAAGCCCCTTCTCCTCTCCAGATCTCAGACTGTACATCTACAAAATGATGTGGTTGACCCTTACAGTCTCTGAAGTTCCTCCTGTCTCTGAAAGTGGCAGAGTGGTGTGAGTTATCAACCTGGGTTGGAATTCTGGCTCCACTGTTTTCTGACTGTGTGGCCTTGGGGGAGCCCCTTAAGTTCTTTAGATTGATCTCCCTCTGTAAAATGAGGTGATAAATAGTAATCTACCCTATAGGGTTGTACATGCCTTCTCAGTCCCTCAGTCATGTCTGACTCTTTGCAACCCTGCAGACTGTAGTCTACCAGGCTCCTCTGTCCATGGGATTTTCCAGACAAGAATACTGGAGTGGGTTTCCTCCTCCAGGAGCTCTTCCAGGTCCAGGGATTGGACCCAAGTCTCCCGAGTCTCCTGCATTGGCAGGCAGATTCTTTACCACTGAACCACCTGGGAAACCCACACTATAGGTTTGTAGCAAAGTCTAAATAAGACATTTGCATTTAAAGTACTTAGTACAGAATCTGCCCATGGTCAGGTTCAAGAAAGCAAGCTAAATATCAAAAACCTGCACCCCCTACTCTGATTGCTGTCAGTCAGGCCAGGTGAATTGGGCCCTGGAGTGATATGTGTGCATATATGTCTGTCTGTCTGTGGATGCATGCCAGGGCATGTGGAGGGTTTGGCCTCCCCCAGAGCACTCTGGGTAGATCTGTCCAAGGAGCCTCCCTGAGGGTAACAGCTGAGTTGGAGCAGGCATCTCATTCAGCAGAAGCCACCGCTCATGGCCTTCTCTTCACTGCAGCATGTCCCAGTCTTTGAGGCTCCAGATATCTTCATTGCTTCTTGAGTAGTTTTACTTAAAGAGGCAATTACTGATCCCTCCCAGCCTGGATGTGAGCAGCCCCCATGAAGAAAGCAACCTGTTCTATTGCTGTCCAGGGCTTTGCTCTGTCCTGGAGGGCTGCTGGAAGGCAAGGAGTCTTAGCTCTTCTTCTGGCCCCTGCACCCAGGTTCTGGATTTTGAACTCAGGTCAGCTCTGTCTGAGGACTCAATCCCTTCTTTTTTCTGTTGTTGGACCACACAGCGTTTGTTTCACACTGGACACTCAGCTAAGTGATGCAGGAAGTAGGCCCCCAGGAAGCCAGATACCGCCTAGCAAAGCAGATAACCAAGTGAAGCCTCTGGATGCCTCTGGGGCCCGGGGCAGGCTCAGAGATAAGCGGAAATGCCAGGCTTATCGCTGCAGCCCGAGTTCTAGAGAAGCCATCCTGGCCAGCCCACCTCGTTCCCTGGGCTCCGGGCAGTCGGGCATCTCTAAGCAGAGTAAACACTGGGCTGGCACGGCCGCAGCAGCAGGACAGGACGCTGTGCCTCACTCCGGCACTTCTCAGTCCCAGCGCCAGAGGCCAGCAGCGGGCGTCGAATTACACCCAGATATTTGCGGTAAGCAGGCCGGTCTGCTTTGAAGTAGGAACCCAAGTAACAACTATTAGGTTCACAGGACAAAGGGAGCCTCAGTGAATCTGAGTCCTCTTGGACCAAGAAACTCCATCAGCAGAAACTTTTGGTTGATGAGTACAGCCTGGGGGTGGTCAGCACAGGCCTTTCCCGATGTGGTGGGCAGACAAGGCCAAGGGGCAGCTAACCCCAAAGTTGTCCACGTTGAACCCTGCGAGACTTTCTGAGGTTCTGTTTCATCCCTGGTTTCCTTTCGGGAGTAAGTGCAGCTTCGTGGAGGACGTGTTTGCCCTTTCTGGTTGCACATCATGAGTGGTGCATGCGGGGTGGTGGCCTGGGGGAGGTCAGGTGGCTGGGGGAGCTGATTTAGGTTTGGGAAGACACACCCTTGTCCCCTGCCCCTACCCCACAATGAGGTGACTGAGTAGGCTGCCGTGCTGGTGGGCTGTCCGTCTGGGCTGGGATGGTGAGGGGTGGTGAGTTCCAATCTCTACTGTTTTCATGTACTTACTGTGTGCCAAGTGCTGTGCTGAGTGTTTTGCTTATCTGAATACTCAAATAGCCCTGAGGCTATTGCACTGTTATGAGCCCCTTTTACAAATGAAGAACACTGTGTTCAGGGAGGTTAAGTAAGTTCCAGCTGGCCCTTACGGGCACTTAGGTGCACTTACCTACTTGTATATATGTGGCCTCAAGATACGTGGCCTCCATCTCTCAGAAAATTGTCTTATTTGACTTTGTTAGAACAAGACCCTTCACTGCCTTGTGCTGCCACACTTGTTATGAGTCCACAAACATGCAAATTCTACCACGTTGGCCTCCCCCAGATGTTGTACCTGTGAGCTCCGCAAAACCTACTTCCCATCCTGCTCCCCAGCAGCAAACACAATGAAGTCTTTGAGCAGTTCTTTCTGGTGTTTGCTTCCAATTCTCTCCTCATCAATTTTGTTCATTATGTATGGATTTCCTTTTAAGAGAAATGAAGATTTAGCTCTCTCCATTTTCCCTTTACAACTCTCATAATATTATATATCACTGCTTTAACTTAATACAGTATTTACTTTATTATGGCATAATATAATACATATATAATGTAACATTATAATGTGTGTGCTGTGCTTAGCCACTGTCTGACTCTTTGTGACGCCATGGACTGTAGCCCGCCAGGCTCTTCTGTCCATGGGGATTCTCCAGGCAAGAATGCTGCAGTGGGTTGTCATGCTCTCTCCAGGGGATCTTCCCAAGCCAGGAGTTGAACCCAGGTCTCCCACATTGCAGGCAGATTCTTTACTATCTGAGCCACCAGGGAAACCCAAGAATACTGGAGAGAATTGCCATTCTCTTCTCCAGGGGATCTTCCCGACCCAGAAATCCAACAAGGGTCTCCTGCATTGCAGGAAGATTCCTTACCAGCTGAACTACCAAGGAAACCCAAAAGTCTGATGCTCTACCAACTGAGCTATCCAGGCTCCTATATAAATATTATTCATTGAAAATTCAATCATGTACTTAAAAATTTTTTTTTAATTTTTTAGTTGGAAGATATTGCTTTACAATGCTGTGTTGATTTCTGCTGTACAACAACGCAAATCAGTCATTATGTATATAACCCTTTCCTCTTTTGCCTCCCTCCCCTGGTCCCATCCCACCCCTCTTGGTCATCACAGAGCTCCACGCCAGTCTCCCTGTAATCGTGTATTTTGATTTCATTCTTTCCTGGACTCCGATTTTCTTGGAGACTCTGATTCCTTCTGTTCCCCTTTTGCCCCGTGGCTGGCATTGTACTGATGGCTAACATCTGAGCACTCACTGTGTGCCAAGCTTCGTTCCAGGCGCCTCCCAAGCATTCTCAAATGACCCTCCTGACAACTCCATGAAGCATGTGCATTGCTATTATGTTACACTCCAGGAAGTACAGACTGAGAGAGGTTAAATAAACTGGCCCACGATCCTGCCTAATAACAGGCAGAGGCAGGAGTTAAATCCTGGTCATCTGACCCTAGGCCCCATACTCGTAACATTTTACATGTCTTTAACTCTATTATATTTCATAATGTCTGTAGTATTTCTTTGATAAATTCCTTTCCTCTTTCTTTCCTTTCTCCACCTGAACTCCAGTTAATTAGATGTAGGACCAGCTTAATCCACTGTCTCTCTTTCTTTTTTCTCCTATTGTACACATCTTCAGCTTTCAGTTCTGTTTTCTGGAATATTATCTTATTCCAGATAAGATAATATCTTCCTATCCCTGTATTGGATTTTTAAATGTTAACATTCATATTTGTAATTCCCAAGACCTTTTATTCTATGCTTGTTCTTTTTCCACAGTACTCTCTTCTTTTTCAATGGATGGAAGAATCTTTCACACTTTTCTGTGGTTACTAATGAGAGCCTTTTTTGAAACTTTCTTGTTTCTTTGTTCCCTGTTTCTGCCACAATATATTTCTGTTTATTTGTTTGGGCTCCCCTTTTTATCTTGGGAGCTTTCTCTGAATACCTGGTGATCCCTTTTTTCTGTGCATATTTCAGAATAAGGCACTGAAACCTGGCTGGTGGGTTGAGGCTTGTTGATCGCTTGGCTCTGTTGAGGATCAGATGATCCTCAGAGCATAGCACTGTTGTACTGTGGACCGCTGCATCTCTTCAGAAACAGATCTGTGATCTGCAGGGAATGGGGGGCAAGAGAAGAGTCACGGCTTTGAATGGACTCCTCAGCCTTGAGTTTCTGCTCCCCTCTTCCTCCAACTGGGATCTCAGGGTCCACAAGCCTCTCTAAGGTTCTTCAGGAAAAGCTGGCTATCACCATAAAGACATTGGAAGACTCTTGGGGTTCAGTGCACACTGATACAGCCTCTGGCAAACAGAGGTCTGTGCCTTTCTGGGAGTGGACTGGCTGCCAGTCATCACCCAGGAAAGATGAGGTGTCACTGAACTTGCTACTCTGTGACCATCCAGCTTGGTTGCCTCTTCTCTGACCTGTGTTCTCTTGACTTGGTGGGTGGAATGCCTCCCCTGTTCTCTGGGCAGGCACCATTGCCCCAAAAGAATTGCCCATGGCTCTTGCTGTGCCCTCTAACTGAGGGAGCTGGAGAGAAGCCATGCACCCACCCTCAGAAAACGGATGTGCTCATAAACTCATTTCTTCTGGAGGCTGAGAAATGAAAGGGCTTCACAGTTGGTGTTCATCAAGGAGGCCTAAGGACTTGTCCTGTCGGCATATTCTGAGCTTTCTCCCAGAGGCTCCTAGAGTTTACTTCTGGGAATTGTGAGGGCTTCTTGCCCTCTGCTCATCTGATTGTTCTGGGAAACCCCAGCTGCAGCCTCCTCCTTCCACTTTCTCCCAGGGATCAGCCCAGCCGCCTGCTCCTATTGGCGCCTCCTTAGTTCATTCCTTCTATATAGTTGCCTTGAATACCTACATCCCAGGCATGTTGGTGTGCTGGGGATCATGGCAAGCCAAAGGGGTGCTGTTCTGGGCTCAGGGGCCTTCAGAGTAGTTCTGGAACAGTGGATGACACAGCAGACACATTCACAGTAAACCCGCTGACTTGCAATTACTTGTCGCTTAAGGGAGACCAGGGGCAAATCCTTTTGCAATTCGAATAATTAGCTTTTTGATATAAATAGATGTCTGGGACACTTACTTGTGACCATTGTGTTCATCTAGACTTTCAAAATATCTTTCCAGACTTTATTAACCCAGGACTTGCCTGGAAGCAGGCTGCTCTGAGATCTCTAGAGCAGCGGTCATAGTGAAGCAGCCTGTGCCAAGCATTGGTAGGAACGGTCTCCCAGAGACGACATCTGTCTCTTTAGACTGTGGGGACTTCCTTTCACAAAGATTATCAGGACCTACTGAAGGACATTGTGCTGAGTGTTAGACTTCCAGAGCTTTCTCTAGGTGGACATTTCCCAAGGTTGGGTCCAGGGAACCGCAGTTCCACAGGGAAGTGTTCAGCAGGAAGTGCGGGGAAGGAGTGAGTCCCCGGTCGGATGCTGATTTCTTCCTGTGGCAGATGACTGTTGCTGAGGTACAGAGTGAGTCCCCAGCTGTGTGCCCAGTGTGCCTCAAATTTCTTTTTCCAAGGACAGTTTATCTGTGTGTTTTAAATCACAATAAATGTAATAGACCAGTGCTCTTTGGAGCATGCTCTGGGCCATTCCACCAATGACACCTGGTCTGTGCTCCGAGAAACGGGTCTGGCTTTCTATATGGGCTGCTAAGGGCAGTTGTCCTGACAGAGGAGGGTGGCGAGGGGTTTGTGGTCAAGCTGCCCACTGCATTTACCACTCATCTGCAGCTTCAGAAAGCTAAATGATCCCAAGGTGCTTTTAGACGTCAGAGTTCCAGGTCGAATTTATTCTCATAATTGCTTTCATTCAGAAGGAGGGGGTTTAAGGGAATGCTAATGCTCACCTCCCTGCTGCTGGCCTTCACCAGAGATACGCTGTCCTCAGGAGGTTGTATGCCTGGGGCCACCTTGGACAGAGTCCCTCTCTGGCCCTGCTTTCTCTCTATGAAGACCTGGAGGCAAGTGGTGCACGTGGACTGCTCCCTGGCAGCCTCAGGCACTAGGGTGCCCCCTTGTCCCCCACCTTAGTGTCAGCTTGAGCGTGTCCTTTTGTCTACTGTATTATTGACGTTTCTGTGAAAGTTTCATTTGAACCAAGGGTTTCTGATGCTAAAACATTTGGAAACCACTGGAAACACGGGCCCCTTGCTCTCTGAGGCCCTACTGTGTCTGTTTCAGTTTTGCAGTTTACAGACTGAATGCCTGATGCCTGTGTAGTCATCCTTGCGGGAGAAAGGGGTGGCTGGCAAATGGTCCCCAGAGGGCTCTGCAAGGAACATGGCCTGCATGATGACGCTTGGGGAGTAACTTAGGCCCTTGCTAGCCCCTCACTTCTATTTTTAGGTACAAGTGATTAGTGTCTGGGGGCCCCATGTGGGGAGGGACATGCACACCCACCTCTACAGCAGCCTAAACACCTTTGCGGTATCAGCAAAGTAGGGGCAACAAAATTTTGTTTTTAATTTGCAAAAGAATCAAATTTTTTCATCATGGCAAAGATCAGAACTCTGTTGAATGGCCTCGCATTTCTTCCTGTTTTGGTCTTGCTTCTTATTGTGAATTTGGTGTGTATGTGGTTTGGGTGGGAGCCATGTACTTCTCAGTGCTTTGGGTCTCTTAAGTCCTTACTCTGCCCTGGTGTTCCTTATAGAGTCCAGCTTTTGGGACGTTACCTAAAGGATTCCTTTTCTTCTAACCTTTAGTTTCAGCTACATGAACGCCTGCCTGTCCTGGGCAGATTCTTAAAATATTTGCCCATCAGCAGCCTCTCAGAAAGGAATGTTAAATGCTGCCATGATGTCAAAGGGGCCCCGAGGAGAAGGGCCTGGGCCAAGCCCAGCCTGTCACTCATGGCCACAGCAGAGTGGGAGATAAGCAAAGGCAACGGCTTGTAGAAAGCCTGGTCCTCTGGGCTCCCTGAACAACCCAGGCAGTCCCTAGCTAAAGAACAATGAACTTCCAGACACCACTGCCCAAGTGAAAGCCAGAGGTCTGTGGCTCTTCCGAATCTGCACTCTTGAAGAGTCTTCATCAGGATGTCAGGAGCCCCTAAGGAGAGTTTGGGGCCCCAGGGGCTACCGGGGCTGGGCAAGGCCTGCTTAACCACTATGGACAAAAAGCTCAACATGCTGAATGAGAAGGTTGACAAACTGTTACATTTCCAAGAAGACGTCACGGAGAAACTGCAGTGTGTGTACCGAGGCATGGGCCACCTGGAGCAAGGCCTGCACCGGCTGGAGGCTTCCCGCGGTCTGGGCCCGGCTGGGGCCGACCGCTCCCCACCGTCTGATGCTCAGGCTGGGTGGCCGGAGGTCCTGGAGCTGGTGCGGGCCGGGAGGCAGGATGCCGCCCAGCAGGGCGCCAGGCTTGAAGCCCTCTTCCGGATGGTGATGGCCGTGGACAAGGCCATAGCTTTGGTGGGGGCCGTGCTCCAGAACTCGAAGGTGGTGGATTTCATCATGCAAGGGAGTGTCCCCTGGAGGAAGGGAAGCCTGGCCGACGTCCCTGAGGAGGTTGGTTCCTGCTTCTGTGCCCCGGTGCCCTTCTGGCTGGAAGGGAGGTTCAGGGCCCTGGTGGGTTGCCCAGACAGGAAGCTAGTCTTCGGAGAGCGGGAGTGCTGTTGTCTCCTCTAGTGTCTCCTGCATGACTTGTTGATGGGAAAAAGGAGAGATGGAAGCTTAAAGGCCATAGGTGGATTTCCAGACAGGGCAGGACGTTTGGGTTTCTCCCTTGTGCCCTGGCAAAGACCGTGGGGCCCTGGGCAGTGCAGGGCGCCTAAAAGTGGGGGACAAATGAGCCACCAGGGAGAGGAGGGCAGTTACACTTATCTGACATCCCAGGGACTTCTCTCCTTACACCTGGGGTGGGCGAGAGGTGGGGAGCACTCAGTTTACCCTGACAGAGTCCCTCCTTCGGAAACACAGACCCCCCTTCCTGTCCCCAACCTTGTGCTGTGTCCCTGAGTGGGCGGAGTATGCAGCTGCCTGTGGGGAGATGAGTGTTGACAGTGGCCCACGGGGGACACAGGCCGGGGCCAGAGCCTGGGGGTGGTGTGGCATTTCTGGGAGTGGCTGTTCCCAAGGGTTGCATAATCAGATCCACTGGCTAAAGGACGCTTGGCTGGGGTGCAGGGTGTCTGTGTATGCATATGTATGAGGTGTGTAAAGGCAACACTCTGTTTGGGAGCAGCTAAGGGTCAGCCACCTAGCAACTCGCAGATGATGGCCTGGAGCTACCCTTTCAGATCTTTGCAGCTCTCCCCCTCATGGAATCTGAGCTTGACTCTGTGTCAGTGACTGAGGCTTTCCGGAGCAAGGCTGCAGGACTTTGCCTTCCTCCCCACCCCCAGCCAGGCCAGAAGTCACTTTGCAGACCCCTTTCCCTCCTGGCCTGCAGCTTCTCCACAGCAGGCCCCTCCCGCGCAGCTTTCTGCTTTCTGCACCTCCTCAGAGTCGAGCCTGTAGGGAAGATATGACCTTCTGCTCCTGACTCTGATAACCAACCTCAGCTTTAAAAAAGAAAAGAAATCTAATTTATGCACATGGCAAAAATCATTCTCCCTCCTACTCATCCCCCAGTCCCCAGGACAACCCTCCTCTCCCAACAATCATAGGAGCCTATTTCCGGTGAAACCTTCCTGACAGAGACTGTTAATCTCTAAGCACATTGGTATACACACCACCCTCTTTGTTTTGTTTTAACTAAAATATTATTCACATTGTACTGGGCTTGACTATTTTAAAACTTTTTTGGGCATTATTTTGGGCATTGTTTCATATTTATATCTAGAAAGCGTTCTTGTTCTTGTTTTTTAAGTTGCAGAGAGTTCTATTTTTGAGAATGTGTCTTAATTTGTTAATCAGTCCCATATCATTGTGTACATTATTTCTCATTTTTAGCTTTTATAAATAATGATGCAGTGACTATCCATGGAATAGTGAGTTTATCTATATGACACACTCCTAGAAGTGACAATGCGAAGCCAAAGGGTAAATTTATACAATAAATAAAGCCAAACCAACCTTCAAAGAAGTTATTCTAATTAAGTAACATACGGGAATGCTTGTTGCATTCCTATTTTTGCTAACAAAGCATATTCTCCAGTTTTTCATTCATTGTCTGGCAAATGAAAACATCTTATTATGCATGTGTTTCTTTAAAAAAAATTTTTTAATATAAAAAATGTCAAATGAATAAAAATAGATTAGTATAATGAACCTTATCAGCCCACAACTAGAGGCTGTTTCCCACCCACTTCCCTCTTTCCAGATTATCTAAGGAAAATCTGAGACATTGGATCATTTCTTCCATATGCAACTCAGCTAATATATCTAAAACATAAGGGGTCTTTTAAAAAACATTATCCTGATACCCTTCATATCTAAAGGTAAACAGTAATTTGATGTTACCAACCAGTGTTCAAATGTCCCTGATCAGCTAATGTTTTATTTGTTTACTTTTAAAATTTGTTTATTTGAGTTAAAATCCAAATAAGGCAATCAGTTATATCTTTTTAAAACAAACTTTTTTTTTTTAATTCATACATTTTCCCTCTTTTCCATTTCTTTTTTTTGCCTTTTTCTCGATTTTTAAGAATTCTTCATATATAAGTGAAGTTAGCTGTCACACGTGTTGCAGATATTTAGGCATTTCTGGATAAGGCAAAGTCACGGAACTTTCTGTTTTCTTGCCACAGTTCTTGCCTGTGATTGATCTGGAACATGACTGATCTCTCTTCTGGTCTTTGTATTTAATATACACGTCAGTAGCTATCTACAGGGCTAGATCTAGTCTCCCAGTTAGGCTGTCAGCTCCTTACCTTACCCCCGTGAGAAACCTCTGCTTCCTTCTGTGTGCTGGCAGGGCTTTCTCACAGAGGGTGTCAGAAAAGGGGCCATTAAATAGCTGAGACTGAGCCTCAGCTTTTAAACACACTGTGGATGCTGAAAATAGTGCATTGTGGAGACTTTCTGGAGATCCTCTTCTATTTCCTAGGAGAGTATGGGCATTGCAATTTGTGGCAGCGCTGGCTGCCAGGACTTCATGAAGCTTCTCCTCAGGCCTGGATTGCCCAGTGACACTTCATTTGGTAGTAGCAATGGATCAGATTATTACTGGAAGCCATATGCTATCTCATGGATGGAGTCAGGCTCAGCCAGGGTGTACAGAATCGCAGTCAAACTGCCCAGAATGCATCAGTCCTCAAGGTGCCTAGGTATTTGGGGTTTATCCTCCTTCTTCTGAATACATCAAAACAAGGCTAGGACCAAAAGATTGAGCTTTGAAGTCAAAATCCAGCTCTGCCTGTGTGTGTGTGTGTGCGTGTGTGTGTGTGTGTGCATGCACCTCCCTCTACCAAACACAGGGGGAGGGAGAAGATAGTCTGAACCCCACAAGGTCTGCCAAAGGACAATCTGTTTGAATCAGTCTGTTTGACTCTTTCTCTACTGGTAGGTGAAGTAGGAGGCAGCCGTGATAATGCTTCCAGTTCCCCAACTACGGGGCTGGCAGGACAGAGTCTGTAGAAAGAGACCCAGGGAGAGATCTCTGTAGAGCAGGGGATCCAGGTCACGATGATGCTGGTGATAATCATGATGACAACAGCCAACCTTATTAAGTGTTCCCATGTGTTATGCTGTTACCATTAAGAGGGCAAAACTTGCTGTCCTGGAATCACAAAGACATGAACAGGAAACAAGACGAGAGAAGTGGTCACAGGGTAGGAAAATCAGTGGAACCAACCTGGAAGCAAGCAGAACCCTGTGTACTGCCCTCCGCTCCCACCCCAACTACAAAGGCCCCTCCGCACTCCCTACCTTTTGTTTGTAAAAAAGCTGAAGTCTCCCAGGCCTCGCTGAGTCACAAAAGAGCGGACTCAAGCAGCTAATGATTAGGACACTAGAGTCACAGACCCAGTGTCTGATGCACGCTCCTGAGTTGTTTCACAGATACTATAACTGCCACCAGAGGGAAAAGGCCAGCTGCATATTGACCAGACTGCAGCCATGCCATGAACTGCTCCATCTTGAGCAGTACTGAATTTATGGCTAGGGCAATTTCAAGAACTGGCCTCAAGAGAATGGGATTAATACTGTTGTTCATAATAATCTATAACTTTGTGGGTATTAGAATAATTGTAGCTTGCTCTGCCCGTATGTGTAAGCAGGAAACTAAAATTGTCAGCAAAGAGATGGTACAGATCCATGTCAACATTTTCACTCTGAAAATACAGTGTCCTATGTCAGCATGAAGAATTTACAGAAGTCAGACAGACCCCTAATCCCATAGGAATGGAATATGGCACCCTGTGTCCGCATGAAAGAGTTACAGAAGATGGATTTCCCCCCATAATTCCATAGAAATTGAATGATGTTTTGACAAGTGGGGATTTGTAAGCAACATTTGGCAAGAAAGAGCTCCCTGTAGGAGCGCCCTTTTATCTTGTCACCAAACTTAAACCAGGCACCTCCATGCTCTACTCACCTCTGACCCAAGCACCACTTTCAGATCTTTTAATCACACAATCCTTTGCCTAACATGTTGGTTCTTTCTGTAGATCAAAGAACTAGAAATGAAGAGTAAGTAATTAACAGATGACCAGATCTCTTCCCTAGTTTCTTCTTTAGTAATCGGGCAATGTAACTAACTGTGTAAACAAGCTGTGAGCAAGGTAGCCTCCACAAGCCTACACAACAAGCCTGCACACAGTCGGGGATGCGGATGACTCTGACTCCTTACCTCAAAGATCAACTGAGGTTACTTTCTTCTTCCCTTTTAAAAACTTGCATGGCTGAGCAGATTCTTTGGAGGTGGTTTTTGGGGGAACAGAGTCTACCATCTCCCCAGATTGCTGGCATTCTAATTAAAAGCAACTTTCTACCAACACTTGCCTCTCTCAAGTATTGATTTTTGAGCAACAAGCAGCTGAACCTGATTCAGTAACAAACCTAACCTTCATCCTTAGTGTCAGGGAGACATGCAAGAGAGGTGAGGATTGTGGTGCCCCAGTTAGAGGGAATTGCTTCAGCTGATTTTTGCCTTTTGGGCTTGGAGTTGACAGGTCATCAGATTTTTTTTTTTTTTTTCAAGAGAAGCTGGAAACCTAGAATTTTTTCTAATCAGTCTTATTAATGTATAATTTCCATACAATAAACTGTATATATACAACTAAATATGTACATCTTAAGTACACAGTTTAACAAATGTATATACACTAATAAGCACCGCCACAATCAAAATGTAGAACAATTCTCTAAGCCCAAAAGGGAGCTTAGAATTTTGATGTAAAATGCTGTGCAAGCCAAATAAAACTCTAGTTCTTTTTGGACTCTGCGCTCCCAGTTGAGGCCTCTCTGGCCAAGGTAGGAGAAAGGGCCTTCAGTCTCTGGGCTTAGACCAGACCTGGGTCTGTGACAAGTGCCAGGAGGAATCTTAGGGGCCATAATCTAGATGGGGTTTAAACCCAACCAGTCTGGCTCAAGCGTCCTATTCTATAAAGTCAAAGACTCAGAAGCACCAGGGGGACCCAACAAGGGTCAGGGCACCTAGAAATATTTGCACTCAGAAATACTGAGCGGTCTGGATGATTTCAGGAGCACAGCGCATGGTGTGGTCTGGTGTGGACCATTCAGTTAAGGAAGAACTGCTGAGAGCCTGTGTGTGTGGGCTCTGAGCATCCTACACGATCCACTCTATCTGTCTCAGACAGCATAAAATCACCAGAACTAATCACCTTGTGTTGGGAGAACTCCTCAAGAAATTCTACAAATGAACTCCCTCAATCCTCCCACTGCTCTGTGATTAGATATTCTCCCCATTTCACAGATGAGAAAAGTGAAAGGCAGAGAAGTTAAGGATCTTGTCAAATGGTTAAACTGGGTTTAAATCCATCAAGTTTAGCTCAAGGGTCCTCTACTATAAAGAGATAACCATGGGATCCACCTACCTAGCTCCCAGGCAGATATTCATTGACAGTGACACTCCCCCTACAAGCGTGGATTCAGTATCCAATCCAAGCCAACACTGGAATAGTCATAACCGACTAATCTAAATTGACTCAAATTTATTTTCCAAGCCTGATCTAGTATTTTGAGGTCTGGTCTACTTAGATAGGAGACTAGGTCTGCACCTTACCTGCAATACAGTAACCCATTTGAACGGACTTGGTAACCTTGGGAAAACCTCAGTGTCCTTATCTCTAAAATAACAATAGTAATTCGTACCCTCTAGTATTACTGCGAGACTACATGAAATAACCTAAGTGTTTCTATTTCAAGCCCAAGGTAGGTACTCAACAAAATGTTTGTGGCCTCAGTGACGACAGTGATAGGTTTTATGGTCATTCTTTTAGAACAAAGAGCAAGTGGAAGAGAAAGAAGCAAAACCAAAGCACACGCTGAGCACCAGAGGTGTACAAGCTGAGCTCAGGGGCCCGTGGGAAGGTGAGTAGGGCCCCATTTGCTTTATCCCACATGGACACCCAACAGTTTCAGGGTAAAAATATCACCACCATAACAAATGTGATTACTGAAAAACTGCTGAAATGTCTTCTTCCTCTTTTTTTGAAGTTTTTTTTTCGTGTTTATCCCACTCTATATTGCTGTTTATTTCACTTTGCTTTAAATTTTTAAGGATTTTTTTAAGTTTAATTTTCTTTTATACTTTTTGCATAATATTTACATGCTGCCAAAGCTGAATTGATAAAACAAGCTATACTAAGTCTAGCTTCTATGCATGTTCCCTGCATCTCATTTTCTCCCCCACATTTGTAACCATTTAAAACAATTTTTGTCTTATCTTTCCTTTGAGGTCAAGTCTCTTCAGACCACATTATAAGTGGTTATACACATGTATGTCTGTGCTTACACACACACACAGCTTCCCTTTAGACAAACAGAAACACATCACACACTTCTCCACTTCGTTTTCTCCATCTGTATAACCTGAGATCACTCCATAGCCACATATGGAGATAGTCCTTTCTTCCTTTTTATGCCTGAGTGGCCCTGGTTTAGTCAAATAGCTCCATCTTGCTGGTCACTCGGGTTATTTCCAGTCAGCCTAGAGTTATAAACGTGGTTCACTGAATGGCCTGCTACATATTCTTTGGAAAGTTTCCTCCAAATGAGAGAGTTATTCTGCTTATTTTCCTATAGAGAGCCAGAAGGCGGACCTGCCAGAGGGGACAGGATCTGACCTCCCTACCCAGACAGAGGCCCCACCAGAGCAGAGAGACGGAATTTCTGGCCCAACTCAGGTGCGCCCAGAGGTGGAAGTCCAAGCTCCTAGAGCATCCAGCAAGAACCCCGGGATTGGCCTGGAACTGTCTGTGGTGTCTGAAAGGGTCAGTGAGGCTCCCACTGGCCAGGAGGCTGCATTGAGTGCAGGACGAGGAACATCACCCAGTAGGCCTGACCCTCGGCCCTCGGTGGAGGGCATGAGGCTGACTCCAGCACCTCCAGCTCAGGCCAAGGCAGCTCACGGTGGTGGAGAAACACCTCCAAGGTAAGGCATGTGCCTCCAAGCTGGGAAAGGAGGGCGGGGAATTAACTGCAGCCCCTAGGCTAGAGCGTGGCCAAGGGGACAGCTGCTCCTGCAGAATGTACACTGTGCGCAGTGCTGGCTAGTCTCATAAGGAGGAGGATAAGAGAAGGCCAAGGCCCTGCTTTCGGGAGCTTAGAGCACTGGCTCTTACCTGGCACCCATAAGAGTTACTGGAAGGAATTTTTAAGATACAAATGAACAAAGATTCTGATTTATTCAGTCTGGAACGAGGTTCAAACATTGTTTGTTTGTTTTTAAAGCTTCCCAGGTGAGTCCCACGTGGAACAAGACTGAGAATTACCAGTTCTGACAGCAACAGTAATAGCTATAATGCCACCTAAAAGATGGGGTTCACAGAACACACCCCAGGTGACCGTCATTGGCTGAGCATTTCACAAATATCATCTCATTTTATTCTCAAAACATCCCCAGGAGGTATCCTCAATTTATTGATGAGGATTCAGGGTCAGGTTGCCCAGGGTCACACAGCTAGGGGTTCAGAGTTGGAATCTGAATCCAGGTGTTTCTTAGTTTATTATTGAGGTATAGTTGATTTACTATACTATATTAGTTTCAGGTATACAGCATGTGGGACTTCCCCAGTGGCTCAGTGGTAAAGAACCCTCCTGCAATGCAGGAGCCGCAGGAGATGTGGGTTCAATCCCTGTGTCAGGAAGATTCCCTAGAAGAGGGCATGGCAACTTACTCCATTAATCTTACCTGGAGAATCCCATGGACAGAGGAGCCTAGTGGGCTACAGTTCATAGGGTTGCAAAGAGTCAGACATGACTGAGCGACTGAGCATACATTCATGCGTACAGCATAGTGATCAGATTTTTTATAGTTTACACCCCATTAAAAGTTACTATAACATAATGGCTATAATTCCCTGTGTTATACAATATATCCTTGTGTTTTTCCAGTTTATACATAGTACTTTGTACCTCTTAACCCTCTACCACTAATGAGCACCTCCTCCCTCCCCCTCCTCACTGGTAACCAACCAGTAGTTTGTTCTCTGAGTCTGTTTTGCTATATATCTTAATTTGCATAATTTTTTTAGATTCCATATATAAGTTATATCATACAATAACTCTTTCTCTGTCTGATTTACTTTATTAAGCATAATGTTCTCTAGTTGATATACATTGCTACAAAAGGCAGAATTCCATTCTTTTTTATGGCAGAGTAGTATTCCATTGTACATATCTACCACATCTTCTTTATCCATTCATCTCTTGATGGACACTTGGGTGCTTCCATATCTTGGTTATTATAAATAGTGCTGCTATGAACACTGGGGGCATATGTATCTTTTCAAATTGATGGTTTTGTTTTTTTCTGGATGTATATCCAAAATTGGAATGGGCTGTGTTATGTGGTAGTTCTATTTTCAGTCTTTTGAAGAACCTTGATACTGTTTTTCATAATCACCTCCCCATTTACATTCTCAGCAACAGTGTATAAGTGTTCCTTTTCCTTCACATCCTTGCCGACATCTGTTATTTGTAGTTTTTTTATGATAGGTGATCTGACTGTGTGATGTGATAGCTTGTTGTTTTGATTTGTATTTCTCTAATAATTAGCATTGTTAAGCATCTTTTCATGTTCTTTTTGGTAATCTGTATGTCTCATTTGGAGAATTGTCTATCAAGGCCCTCTGCCCATTTTTTTCCTTGGGTTGTTTGGTTTTTTATATTAAGTCTATATAAACAAATAGGCTGTTTGTATATTTTGGATATTAACCCCTTGTTGGTCATATCATCTGCAAATATTTCCTCCCATTTGGTAATTTGTCTTCATTTTTTCAATGGTTTCCTTTGCTGTACAAAAGCTTTTAATTAGGCCCCGTTTGTTTGTTTGTTTGCTTTGCTTTTATTTCTTTTGACTTAAGATACAGATTTTTTTTTAAGTTACTATAATTTACATCAGACTATTCTGACTAACCATTCTTTCCCAGGAGTTTTATGTGTGGGGTCTTATATTTAGATCTTTAATACACTTTGAATTCATTTCTGTATACAATGTGAAAAAGTAGAACAGTCTGATTCTCTTGCATGTAGCAGTCCAGTTGTCCCAACAGTGTTTATTCCAGAGGCTGTCTTTTCCCCATTGTATGTTCTTCCCTCCTTTGTCATAGATTAATTGACCACGGGTGCATGGGTTTATTTCTGGACTCTATTCTGTGCCATTGATCTATGATTCTGTTTTTGTGCCAGTACTATGCTGTTTTGATTATTGTAGCTTTGTAATAGAGCCTGAAGACTGGGAGGGTTATTCCTCCAGCTTTGTTCTTTTTAAGCAAGATTGTTTTGGTAACTTAAGGTCTTCTGTGGCTCCATATGAGTTTTAGGATTATTTGTTCTCATTCTGTAAAAAATGTCATGGATATTTCAATAGAGACTGCATTAATTCTGTAGATTGCTTTGGGTAGTATGCCTATTTTAACAATATTAATTCTTCCAATCCCAAAGTGGGATATCCTTCCTTTATATCATCTTCAGTTTCCTTCATCAGTGTTTTATAGTTTTCAGAATAAATGTGTTTTATCTCCTTGGTTAAGTTCTTCCTAGGTATTTTTAAAATGTGATTTTAAAAGGGATTGATTTTTTTACTTTCTCTTTCTGATAGTCCACCATTAGCATATAGAAAATTAACAGATTTCTGTATATTAATCTTGTATCTTGCAACTGTATTGAATTCATTTATTGATTTGTATAGGTGTTGGGTAGAAACTTTAAAGTTTTATATTTAAAGTATCATGTCATTTGCAAAAAGTGACAGTTTTCTTGTTGAATAGTGACATTCTTTTCTTTCATTTTGGATGCCTTCTATTTCCTTTTCTTGTCTGATAGCTGTGTTTAGGAGTTCCAATACTATGTTAAATACAAATGGAAAGAGTGAGATCCTTGTCTTGTTCCTGAATTTAGAGGAAAGGCTTTTAGCTTTTCACCACTGAGTGTGATATTAGCTATGAGACTGTCATAGTGGCCTTTATTATGTTGAGATGTGTTCTCTCTGTACCCACTCTGATGATAGTTTTTATCATGAATATATGAATGGATGTTGAATTTTGTCAAATGCTTTTTAGGCATCTATTGAAATGATCATGTGATTTTTATCCTTCCCTTTGTCATAATGATGTATCACATTGATTGGCAAATATTGAACCATCCTTGGGTCCTTTGAATAAATCCCACTTGATCATGGTGTATTGTTTTGTTTTTTTTTTACATATTGTTGAATTTAGCTTGCTAGTATTTTGTTGAGGATGTTTACATCTATATTCATTCAAAGATACTACCCTATAACTTGCTTTTATGGAGTATCTTTTTCTGGTTTTGATGTCATTGTAATGGTGGCCTCATAGGATACATTTGGGAATGTTCCATCCTCTTCAAGTTATTGGACTAATTTGAGAAGGATAAGCCCTAGCTCTTTTTTTATAGAATACAAAAGAGAATTACCCTGTGAAGCTGTCCAACCCTGGACTTTTGTTTGCTGGGTTTTTAAAAAATTACAAATTTAATTTTACTGCTAGGGGTCAGTTTGTTCAGATTGGCTGTTTGCTCTTGATTCAGTCTTGGCAGGCTGTATGTTTGTGGAAATTTGTTGATGTGTTCTGAGTTATCAAATTTGTTCATATATTCTCTTCTGATATTTTTGTAGTTCTGTGCTATGTGTTATTTCTCCTCTTTCATTTCTTTTGTTTGTTTTTAATTAAAGTATAGTTGATTTACAATGTGTTATCTTCTGCTCTATAGCAAAATGAGTCAAGTATATATATGTATATATGTATTCTTTTTTAAAATGTTCTTTTCCATTGTAGTTTATCATAGGATAGTGAATATAGTTCTCTGTGCAATACAGTAGAAACTTGTCCTCTTGCATTTCTTGTGTATTTGAACCTCTCTCCTTTCTTCTTGATGGGAGTGGTTAAAGGTTTATCATTTTGTTTGTCTTTTCAAAAAGCCGGGTCTTTGTTTCATCAATCTTTTCTATTGTGTTTTGATCTCTATTTTACTTATTTCCTCTCTAATTTTTATTTTGCCTTTCCTACTGCTGACTTTGGGCTTTACTTATTCTTATCTTCTAATTCCTTTAGGTGGTAGATTAGGTTGCTTGAGATTTTTCTTGTTTATCGAGGAAGATCTGTATCACTATCGCGTTCCTTCTTAGAACTGCTTTGACTGAACTCCATAGGTTTGGGGGTTTCCCAGGTGGTGCTAGTGGTAAAGAACTTGCTTGCCAATGCAGAAGATGTAAGAGACACAGTTTGATCCCTGGGTCAGGAAGACACCCTGGAGGAGGGCATGTCAAGTATTCTTGACTCCAGTATTCTTGCCTGGAGAATCCCACAGCCAGAGGAGTCTGGCAGGCTATAGTCCATAGGGTTGCACAGAGTCGGACATGACTGTAGCAACTTAGCATGCATGCATCCATAGGTTTTGGAGCATTGTGTTTCCATTTACATTGTCTCAAGGTATTTTCTGATTTCCTCTTTGATTTCATCATTGACGCATTGGTCTTTCTAGTAGCATGCTGTTTAGTCTCCACTTGTTTGCTCTATTCCCATTTTTCTTTCTTCAGTTGGTTTCCAACTTCATACCACTGTGGCTGGAAGAGAGGCTTAACATAAGAATACACATTCTTTTCAAGTGCACGTGGAATGTTCTCCAGGCTAGATCACATGCTAGGCCATAACACAAGTCTCAAAAAATTTAAGAGGATGGACATAGGTTTCTGGACTCCAATATCTGTGCCCCTAATCACTGCACCATCCTGTTTCTTGTCAGCATTTGTTAAGTCCTAAACACTATGGTAGGGAAAGAATAATGGGTCTTCAGAGGTGGGAGGTTGGTATAGGCTGAATGAAGCCAAGGGAGTTTCAAAAGGATTATGCTTGGAGTCCTAGAGATGAGGTTGTGTCCTAACCCTCAGGACCCAGCCTCAGGACCTGCCCTCAGCCAACATGGTGCAAGAGAATAACGAGTTAGAACCTGATAATTGTGAGATCTCTGTGTTATCCAGCAGTGTTCTCCAAGGGCAGTGCACTAAAGGGCACTCTGCTTCCTGGGCTTCTCTCTAAAGGGCCTGGTACCCTTCTACACCTGTCCTCAGTTGTCCTGACCTGTAACCAAGCCCCTCGAGGCCTGCTGTAGGGAGGGGAGCTGGTGTCTGTGTATGCTGTGGTGACTGGCAGGGAAGCCCAGATACTTTGTCTGCCTTTGTTCTGCAAGGAAATGTGAGTCCCCAGGAGACCTAACCATCTGGAGGGAGGGCTTCCTGGCAAGCATCCCTGGATCCTTGCCAGGGCTCTAAATGTAGAATCTAGGGTGGGGATGAACTTTCCATGAACTTGTTAGGGGCCCTGAAAAGATTCTGGGTGAGAGCAAAAGGTCTCTATGTAAGTTCCAACCTTGAGCTGAATTTCAGACACATCAAACTGGGCTTAGGAACTGGGGAGAACTAGCTACCCTCCCTCATCTAGCACATGGGTATATCTTGAGGAAAATGTTGTCTCTAAATGACAGCGGCCACCAGACT
Source organism: Bos indicus x Bos taurus (assembly GCF_003369695.1). Classification (NCBI taxonomy): domain Eukaryota; kingdom Metazoa; phylum Chordata; class Mammalia; order Artiodactyla; family Bovidae; genus Bos; species Bos indicus x Bos taurus. The sequence continues at coordinate 50,736,800 of NC_040093.1, forward strand.
ACCTGTATATTCTTCCAGACACTGGCTTCCTGCAGTTTCCCATGTTCCTTGATCAAGGCAATGCCTGAGCTGGGCTTAGATGCCATCTTTCCCATCCTGCCCTATCATCACCAACCTGTAATTGTTCTTGAGGGGTGTCAGGGGAATTTTGCTACATCCTATCCAAGCTTTAGCTGTGAACAGTCTGCAGAACCAGGTGCATTCAGGAGCAGGCAAAGGAGGGACCCAGGCCTCCAGCTGCTAGGGGAAGCCCTAATTTAAAAAAAATTTGGTTAAAAAACATGTGTCATAATGTTCATTGTTGTAACCATTTTTAAATGTATAGTTCAGTGGTGTTAAGTATATTCATATTGTTATGACACAGACCTCCAGAGCTTTTTCATTTTGTAAATCTGAAACTGCTACCGTAACTACCATTCTACTGTCTGTCTCTATGAATTTTACTACTCTGGGTCCTTCCTATGGGCTTCCTAGGTAGCTCAGTGGTATAGAATCTGCCTGCCAATGCAGGAGATGTGGGTTTGATCTCTGGGTTGGGAAGATCCCCTGAAGAATGGAATGGCAACCCACTCCAGTATTCTTGCCTGGAAAATCCCATGGACAGAGAAGCCTGGCAGGCTACAGTCCATGGGATCGCAAAGAATCAGACACGACTAAGTGACTGAGCACAGCAGCACGGGTCCTTCATATAACTCATTCATTCAAGTATATAGAATCCGCCTTTCTGTCACTGGTTTATTTCACTTAGCATAAGAATGAATACCATTCCATTATGTGTATGTGCAACATTTTATTTATTCTTTCATCTGTCAATGGACACTTCGGTTGCTTCCACTTTTGACTGTTGAGAATAATACTGCCATGAACAAGGCTGTACAAATATCTCTTTGAGGTTCTGCTTCTAATTATTTTGGGTTTATTTCCAGAATTGGGATTGCTGGATCATATGGTAATATATTTTCACATTTCTGAGGAACTGTCATACTGATTTCCACAGTGGCTGCACCATTTTAGTCTTCACTATTAGAACCTCTGTGTTTTCTTTTCTTAGTTGTCTCTCAGCACATCCATGAGGTGTTATCATCCTTGTTTGACAGAAGCGATTGCTGAGGCTAGACTTGCCCAGACCCAGCCCTCTCTAGTAACCTGGTGGCAGAGCAGCAGGGTCTGAAGCTCCCAGGGTCAGGGTCCTTTCCTCTGAATGTTGGGGCTTAGAGGACTTTCCCAACCTCCAGCTGGGGTCCCAAACCACAGTACTGCTTGGTCTGGGGAACAAGTATGGATGAGATGGGCCCAATGGCCCTGGGGACTTGTAGGGAGGCAGAGAATTTCCTCAGGGGTGTAAGCATGCAGGCCCAGCACAGCCAGGACTGTTTCTTCAGGAGAAACAGAAGGTCCAGAGTCTTATGAACAATTCCCTGATTTTACTAAAATATGTCTAACCTGAGGCTTCTAGTGTGATGTTTGACTTGGTTCACCCTTCTCTTCACTTAAGAGAAGGGAAACTGAGGCCCAGAGAAGGGAGGGAACAGCCCAAGTCTCCTGCCTCCAGGCCACCACACTTATGGGGCAGAATCATGTTTTCAAGGGGCCACAGAGATGTCCGGTGCCCACTCACCCGCCATCCACCACAGGTTCTTCAAGTTTCCCCCAGATGCTGACCCGGTGGAATCCTGGTGGCACCGCGTGTCACTGAAACCAGACTCTCCCCAGTGTTGTGTCTGGGGAGAGGGGTAGGGGTTGGTTGCTGGTTTCAACCACAAGCTAACTCTTACTATTATAACAACCCAAAGGACACTTTTAACAGATGAGAACACTGAGGCTAAGAGACCGCGGTTAGTGAGTGGCAGCAGCAGGCAGTTGAGCCCAGGTATGCTCTGATTTGAGTTCTTGCCACATTTCTCTCTGTCCCAGGATCTCCATCCATGTGCAGGAGACAGATACCCCTGGGGAGCTGCTTGTGACACGAGGGGGCAGCCTCAGAACCTCACCCCCTGCAGAGACTCCAGCAGCTGTGCCTCCAGGTGAGCAGGACCCACCTGGGCCCAGGTGCTGCCCCCAGGCCCCTGGGACTGAGTCAGGAAAACCTATCCTCAGAGGAGCCAGTGTGCGGAAGCGGAGCTGCGACGAGGGAGCAAAGGCCAAAGAGAAGCAAGGACCTGGGTCCGAGCTGACCATGGCGCCAAGCAGGGCCAGGAGGGACAAGGGAGCTGATTCCGGGGCCTCAGGCCCACAGCAGGACATGAACCCAGGAGCAGGGAACCCTGACCCTGGGAAGGACTGCACAGCTGGGGGTGTGGGCAGTGCCGAAGCAGGAAGCAGGACACCCCCAGGAGCTGAGGCGAGCAGCCTAGTATTAGGTAAGTGAGGCCGTTGCTGTGTGCCCCAAGGTGAGTGAGTCTGAAAGACCTTCTCTGGGGGGGCCTCCCTGAAGCTTCCAGGTAGAGATAATGTGGGGATAATGTCTGGGAGACCAGGACTCAGAAGAGCCTGCCAGCACATCCCAGAGCTGGGGACCAGGGCATAGAGATGCATCAGGTTGGCTGTAGCCATGGGAGAAAAGGAAACATGGGGGACTCAACTGGGTGGATTTCTCAAAGCCACCTGCCTGCCTAATAGAACTGGCATCATTCTGGATTGAGATAGGGAAGACTCCTTCCTCCATTACCTGATGTCTATAACCTACTATTAGCCATTTGCAGCCAGTGGGCTGACTCATCCAGGATCAGGAAGGGGCTGCTGATCTGCTTTCTGTCACAGTGGTGGTGGTAGGTGTCCTTGTGTTCCTGTGACCCAAAAGGCGTTGAGTCTTTCAGCCCTTAGGGCCACACCCTCATGGGAGCCCTCATCCCATGTGGCTGCAGGAAGGCCACCCTTTGCCAATTCCCTGTCCCAGAATTTCTGGAGGCCCTGAGGAAGGGCTGAGTGTTGTGCAGGTCATCCTGGTGCCCCTTGGCTCTTCCAGGCTCTGAAGTTACTCTGATGTCTCTGGTTGCTTCCTTTCCCCTTGTATGACCTGGTCCAGATGTGGACACGGCCTCCCTTAATTCCAGAAACACAGCTGAGAGCAACCTGTGACTTTAGTCTTCTGTGAGACTTGAGATGGTGATCAAGCCAATGTTAGCTGAGGACTCTGTGAGCCAAGCCTCAAGCGTTTGTGGGTGTGTTTACCCTCACAGGATGGAGTGAGGACACATGAGACACAAGAGAGGCTGAGAAGCACTTGTAAGGCCACACGGTCTGTGCTGACAGAGCCAGGATCTGACCACTGGTTTCTTGAAACTTGTGTGTAAACCTTGAGAACAGAAGGCAGTTACTTTGCAGTGAAGGAGACTTCAGACTGGAATTCTAAAAGTGGAGTCTCTGCCACACAACCCCCTACAAAAGTTACCCCCTTGTAGTCTAGGGCACAGGCTCACCTTGGCAGACACACACAAAAACGCTCTCAAAGCACATTCAACCTTCTACTTTGGGGAGCAGAAAGCTGCTTGTGAGACAAACTAAGGGAAAATAGCAGTATTTTCCCCTGCTCTGGGTCCAGGGTTGCAGAAATCATGGAACCTTCCCGGGAACACTCTGAATGCTCCCTTGATAAACCCCCAACAAGCCAGCAGAAGCCTTTTTGAACCAAGAGGGGCTAGGTCTGGGGGTCGGGGTGGCAGTGGGGATTGGGGGGAGCTGAGGGGTAGGGGCTGCATGAAGAAGACTCACGGGCTGCTGTCTCCTGAACAGACGACAGTCCAGCCCCGCCAGCCCCTTTCGAGCACCGGGTGGTGAGTGTCAGGGAGACCTCGACCTCAGCGGGCTACACAGTGTGCCAGCATGAAGTCCTGGGAGGGTAAGCGGGCCTTCTGCCTTGAGGGGGGTGGAGAGGGCAACTGGACAACCGGGCGCTGCTGCTGGTTCTCAGGAACTGACTGATGGAGCCACAGCCAAGAGTGGGATGTCCCGAGAGGTGAGAGCATGAGCCGAGAGCTCATAAAGAGTGGGTGAGGAGACAGCTGCAGAGAGCAGGAGGGCCCATGTGGTGTGAGTGAGGCTAAGTGGAGGGTACAGGTGGGCCTGGGGCCCATGTCCTGCAGGTGAAATGAGAGCCGACATGAGGTGGGTTAAGAGGAATGACCTCTAGGGTGCAGGACGGCCTGGGTGGTGTGGCTGTGGGGCGCTCCCCTGGGGTGCAGAATGGCCCATACCTATGGGGTGAAGAAGCTCTTCTCCAGGTTCAGGTAGCAGTGTGGGGTGGTGACTATGATACCTCTGGTGGGCAGGGTAATCCCTGTAGCGTATGTGGAGTTGAGGTCGGACCAGAAAGACCAGGGTCCCAGATAGGGCTGGCCCCCACTCACATGCAGGGTGTGCCTCTGGGGCTCTGAGCCTGCAGTGTCATCGTGTCTCTCTCTGCAGGGGCCGGTTTGGCCAGGTTCACAGATGCACGGAGAAGGCCACAGGCCTCTCACTGGCGGCCAAGATCATCAAAGTGAAGAGCGCCAAGGACCGGGTGAGGTGTCTGCCCCAGGCCAACGGGTGCCCTGGGCCAAGCTCAGGACTCCTTCACTTCCTTCTAGGCCCCTCTGGGTCCTGCACTGCCTCAGGCCCCTCCACGCTGAGCAGGAAACCTGGCCATCTTTCCTTGGCTCCTACTCTCTAGTCAGCAGTCACCTTGCACCCTGGGGAACAGGGTCCTCCCAGATCTCCAGGGTTCTTTTCGGGGTCTCAGGGATCCTATCTGGGAAATGGGTGGGTCCCTTCTGTTGTAAGAAGCTGGTGTGGGTGGTGAGTTGAGGAAACCTGGTGATGCTGCAGGAAATGAGGATGCAGGGTGTGTGTGTGTGTGTGTGTGTGTGTGTCTTGGGAGATGCAACTGACTGCTCTTCCTAACCCATTTCTTGGAAACTCCTCTCCCTGTTGGCTTCACAAGGAGGATGTCAAGAATGAGATTAACATCATGAACCAGCTCAGCCATGTGAACCTGATCCAGCTCTACGACGCCTTTGAGAGCAAGAACAGCTTTACCCTCGTCATGGAGTAGTGAGTGGGAGGCAGGGCCAGGGCTCAGGGTGGGGCTAGGAGCCAAGGTTGCAGCAAAACTCTCCCTTTGCCCTCTCTGTGACACTCAGGGAATGTCATCGCTTCCTCTACCTGACCTCCAACATAAAACACAGAGGACAAGGCCATTTGTCAGAAACCAGTGACCAGTGAGCCTTGCTTGACCTGCAGATATTATTTTGGCCTACACAATTTTTAGTAATTTTGATTTAGTGCTAACAGTTGGAAACTGGGAAAGTTCACATTAAAACCTAGGTGCCTGATTTTTCTTGCAAATATAAAAGATCTAGTAATGCTGGGTCTGCATTCTCAGTTGGAAATGGTATGATGGAGCTTGTGGTAACTGACCTTTGTAGACAGGGCAACCCATTTCCCATTTGCTACAGTCCCCACCAGTTTCAACTACCCGTAGTGCTGAGGCCAGGGGCTCAGGGGACATTTATTAGCGTGCTTGTGTTGCTGTTTTCCTTCTGGTGCAACTGAGGAGAGGGCAACCTTTGTCATGTCATGCCTCTATAAAAAATGGAAAAACAAAAGTTAGACTAAAGGCTGTGTATTCCAAGAAAACTTTTGTCTCACATCTGGTCTGGTTTGTCCACTTAGATTCTTGCCATGTAGGCACTAATTGGCCCCTGTAGGCCAATGAGTTTATAACCTGGGTCTGGACTATTGACAGTGAGTATCCAGAGTGAGCCTGGGTGATCAGTACTGCAGACAAGCCCCAGTCTCCCATTTGGCCCATCACTTCCTTTTTATCACCCACACTCTGAGCTGGGAATAGACCAGAGCAAAGGTTCCCCCACCTGCCCGCCCGTAAAACCCCAGATGGGAGTGGTGCCCTCGTCTCACCTGGTGATGAGTAGACCAGTCCTCTGAGAGCCTTGCTCAGTCAGTGTCTGCCTCCCCTTTGGCCCTGGCAGCGTGGATGGCGGTGAGCTCTTTGACCGGATCACAGAAGAGAAGTACCACCTGACTGAACTGGATGTGGTCCTGTTCACCAAGCAGATCTGCGAGGGTGTCCATTACCTCCATCAGCATTACGTCCTGCACTTGGACCTCAAGGTCAGGCTCCGCCCTGGGCATGTGGCGGGTGGGTGCCCGTGTTCCTGAGCCTCTGCAGCTCTCTCATCTTTGAGAGCTCTGTCATCACACAGTCCTGGCTTCCTTTCCTGGCTCTACCATGGCCTAGTTCTGGAGTCTAGGGCAGGCCAAGTCTCATAGCCTCAGTTTCTCCATCTGTGAGATGTGGAAAATAGCTACCTCATTAAGTGTTCTTTAAAGATCAAATGAAACAACTTTTTTTTTCCTATAAAAAAACTCAAAAATTAGTTTTAAAAAAATTAAAATAGAAACACATGCATGTAGTAACAAATATAGACAATATAGAAATATTTAAAATGCACAGTGAAAGTTCTTCTCACCCAGCCTCTGTGCTGAGAGGTATTCTGTATTAGCACATGGGCATGAAAAACACTCACAAAGGGGAGCTTACTGTACATTCCATTTTTAAACTTGCCTTTTTAAGTATAGTGTGGACATCGTGTCTGATTCTTTTTAAGGGCCATCATATAGTCCATTGAATGAATGCATTGCAGCTTCTTTTGTCTACTTGATGAAAAGTAAGCATGTGGTGGCCATTCTTTTCTTTCTTTTTGATACATAGTTTATTTCTCAGTTGTCTGTTCTGTTCCATTCATCTGTTTGTTTATTTTTATGCTGATATCACACTATTTTGATTAGTATAGCTTTGTAACAGTTTGAAATCAGGAAGTGTGGTGCCTCCAATTTTGTTTTTCTTCCCTGACTGCTTTGGCTATTTGGAGTCTTTTGTAGTCGGAGAAGGCAATGGCACCCCACTCCAGTCCTCTTGCCTGGAAAATCCCATGGACGGAGGAGCCTGGTAGGCTACAGTCCATGGGGTCACTAAGAGTCGGACACGACTGAGTGACTTCACTTTCACTTTTCACTTTCATGCATTGGAGAAGGAAATGGGAACCCACTCCAGTGTTCTTGCCTGGAGAGTCCCAGGGACGGGGGAGCCTGGTGGGCTGCCGTCTATGGGGTCACACAGAGTTGGACACGACTGAAGTGACTTAGCAGCAGTAGTTCCATACAGATTTTAGATTGTTCCCTATATTTCTGTGAAAATTGCCACTGGAATTTTGATAGGGATTGCCTTAAATTTGTAGATTGCTTTGGGTAGTAAGGACATTTAATAGTAAGGACATTTTAATATTAATCCTTCCAACGAAGAGCGCAGGATATCTTTCCATTTATTTGTCTTCTTTAATTTCTTTCATCAACGTCTTACAGTTTTTAGTATATAGATCTTTCACTAACTTGTTAAATTTATTCCTAAGTATTTTTTTGATCAACTGTAGGTAAGACTGTTTTCTTAATTTCTCTTTCCTAATAGTTTCTTTTTAGTGTATAGATATGCAACTGATTTTTTGTATATTGCTTTTGTATTCTGAAAATATACTGAATTTGTTTTTAAGTTCTAACAGTATTTTGGTGAAGACTTAATATCATATCATCTGCAAATAGTGACAGTTTTACTTCTTTCTGAGTTGGATGCTTTTTATTTCTTTTTATCACCTCATTACTCTGTCTATGACTTCCAATACTCTGTTGAATAAAAGTAGTGAGAGTGAGCATCCTTGTCTTGTTCCTGATCTTAGAGGAAAAGCTTCCAGCTTTTTACCATTGAGAATATTATCTACGGACTTGTCATATATGATCTTTATTACGTTAAGGTATGTTCCCTCTGTACCTAGTTTGTTGAGAGTTTTTATCATGAAATGGATATTGAATTTTTTTAGGTGTTTTTACTGTATCTATTGAGATGATAGTATGATTTTTATTTTTCATTTTGTTAATGTGCTGTATCACACTGATTGGTTTGCACACATTAAACCATCTTTGCATCCCTAGAATGAATATCATTTGATCGTGGTGTATAATCTTTTTATGTATTGTTGAACTTGATTTGCTAATATTTTGTTGAGGATTTATACATCTATTCTTATCAGGTATATTGGCCTGTAATTTCCTTTTCTTGTAATATCCTTGTCTGATTTTGGTATCAGGGTAGGACTTATAAAATGAGTTTAGAAGTATTCCCTCCTCTTATATTTTTTGGTAGAGTTTGAGAAAGATTGATACCAATTTTTTAGTGATTGGTAAAATTCACCAGTGAAGCCATTTGGTTCTTGACTTTTGTTTTTTGGGATATTTTTGATTACTAGTAATTAGTCTGTTCAGATTTCCTATTTCTTCATGATTTGGTCTTATCTAGTTGTTACAATTCTAGGAATTAATTCATTTCCTCTAGGTTGTCCAGTTTGTTGGCAATAAATTCCTCTTTCTCTCTCTCTTTTTTGGTGAGTCTGAGAAGTGAAAAATGAAAATGTTAGTTGCTCAGTCGTGTCTGACTCTTTGCAATCCCATGGACTGTAGCCCACCTGGCTACTCTGTCCATGGACAAGAATACTCTCTCCAGGCAAGAATACTGGAGTGGGTAGCCATTCCCTTCTCCAGGACATCTCCCTAACCCAGGGATCAAACCCGGGTCTCCTGCATGCAGATTCTTTACCATCTGAGTCACCTTATCTGTAAAGTTTGTTTCCAGTTTTATCAAGATATAATTGACAGGTAACATTGTTTTTGTTTAAGGTATAAACATAATTGTTGATATATTACACACTGCAAAATGATTCCACAGTAAGTTTAGTTAATTATACCACCTCACATAGTTACAGTTTCTTTTCTTGTGATAAGAACTCTCAAGATCTCCTCACTTAACAGCTTTCATATATATAATACTGCATTGTTAACTACAGTCAGCATGCAGTACATTATATCCTCAGGACTTTTATTTTATAGCTGGAAGTTTGTACCCTTGGACCACCTTAACCAGTTTCCCCAAACCCTCCCCCTCCCCACCTCTGGCAACCACTAATTTGTTCTCTAAACAAACCACTCATTTGTTCGTATGAGTTCTGGGTGATTTTTTAATAGATTCTACTTATAACTGAGATCATACAGTAAGTGTTTTTCTATGTCTGATTTATTTCACTCTGCATAATATTGTCAAATTCCATGTTGTTGCAAATGGCAGAATTTCTTTCTTTTTTATGGCTGAATAATATTCTGTTGTGTATATATAACACATTAAAAAATTATTCATCTGTTGATGGACACTTGACTATTGTAAATAATGCTGCAGTGAATATGGGGGTGCAGATATCTCTTCAAGGTAGTGATTTGGGTTTGGGATATATACCCAGAAGTGGAATTGCTAGATTGCATGATAGTCCTATTTTTAATTTTTTGAGGCAACACCACACTGTTTTGCACAGTGGCTGCGCCAGTTTGCACTCCCAGCAACAGTACACAGAGGTTGCCTTTTCTCCACACCCTCAGTGACACTTGTTAGCTCTTGTTTTTTGGATGGCATTCATCTTAACAGGAATAAAATGATATCTCATTGTGGTTTCGATTTGCATGGTGGCCATTTCTGTGGTTTTTCACTCCACTGGGGCAACAGGAGAATTTTTCTCTATAACCTCTGTCGGGAATCTCAGTGGCTCTCTACAGAAGATGGGAAGTGGGTTGGTTGGACCTACATGTTTGCACACTGCTCCTTCTGACCATCTTTCTGGATTGACATCAGACTGTAACACTGTGGTACTGTGAAAAATGGTAGAGATCGTGAGGAATCGGCCTCAAACTTCCCTGCTCACTGGAGCTAATTCCAGAGCTTCTGGACCAGCTTTCTGTGGCTTGAGCAGTTAAGAGAACTGCTCAGAAAGAGCAGTTAAGGGAACCAGTTAAACAGAACCTGATTCTGTTCTGTGATTCAGGATCAACGAACAGCCTTTGGGACAATACCTGTGACACTACAGCAGGAGACAGTCATTGCCAAGGTCTGTTTCCCAGCCAGGAGCAGAGCTTGTGTTAGTCCAGCCTCTTCCTGACCAGGAGATCTTACATAAGTTCCTTGATCTTGTTGATTGGTCTTGCATAAGCTCATCAATTGAAAAGTGGAGATTAATAATATCTACCTCCTAGGAATGTTGGTTGAATTAAAATATGAAATATTTAAATATTTCACTTGAAACATAACTAGTGTGACCGAGGAACTAAAGTTTAAATTTTGTTAGTTTTTAATTAAATAAAAAGCTGATATGATTAAATTATTAAAAACCATAAAGTATATTTAGAATCTGGTGGCTCAGAGGCTAAAGCATCTGCCTGCAGTGCAGGAGACCCGGCTTCAATTCCTGGGTTGGGAAGATTCCCTGGAGAAGGAAATGGCAACCCACTCCAGTATTCTTGCCTGGAGAATCCCATGGACAGAGGAGCCTGGCGGGCTACGGTCCATAGGGTCGCAAAGAGTCAGACACAACTGAGCGACTTCACTTACTTAGATATTTAGAACAACTTCAACATGTTAATTTGCTTTTCAAAAACTATCAATTTCATGCAATCTAAATACAAATAAAAGGTTTCCCAGGTGGCTCAGTGGTAAAGAATCCGCCAATTCATGAGATCTAAATATATCTAAAGTACTTCTGATGAAACTTTAGTGTCTGAATTGAGATGTGCTATAAATGTAAAATGCACACTGGACTTCAAAGGCAATATAATAAAAATAATCGGAAATATCTCATAAATATTTTTATTTGGGTAACCTATGAAAATGATTTTGATATATTTCGCTAAATAAAATTATTATTAAGTTTTAGAAAATACTTTGAGATGAATGAAAATGAGAACACAACATGCTAAAACTTTCGGGGTTCATCTAAACTAGAAATGAAACTTGTAGCTGCAAACCCTTATGTGTTCAAAAGATTTAATAATCTAACGTTCCACCTTAAGAAGCTAGAAAAAGAAAAGCAAGTTAAACTCAAAGCAAGTAGAAAGAGGGAAATACGAAAGATTAGAGCAGAAGTAATTGAAACAGAAAACAGAGAAACAGTAGAGAAAATCAGTGAAAAGAAGTTGGTTCTTTGAAAAGATGAATCAGTTGACAAATCCTTAGCTATCTTGAACTAGAGAGAAAGAGAGAAGACTCAATTACTAAAATGAATGAAATGAAAAAATAAAATAAAATAAATGGAATGAAAGAGGGGACATCACTACCAGCCTTACCAAAATTAAAAAAAGATTATAAGAGAATATTATGAAAACTTATATGCCAGTAGATTAGATAATATAGATAAAATGGAAATTCCCTAAAAGGCACAAACATCTGAAAACTGGCTCAAAAAGGAACAGAAAATCTGAATAGACTTATAATAAGTAAAACAGTCAAACTAGTATAAAAACTACCCATAAAAAAATCCTAGGCCCATATGGCTATCAAATGTCTAAAGAGTTAACACCAATCCTTCACAAAATGTTTAAAATTAGAAGAGAAAGAAACATTTTCTCACTCATTTTAGAGGACCAAACTTATCCTCATCCCCAAACCAGGCAGACCTCACTTCCTATGATGAAACTACAGTACAATATCCCTTATGAATATAGATGTAAATATTCTCAATAAAATATTACTAAACTGAGTATAGCAACATATAAAAAGGATTATACACATCACAAACTGGGATTTGTTCCAATAAAGCAAAGTTGGTTTAACATAAGAAAATCAATCAATGTAATATGTCATATTAAAAGAATAAAGGATGATATCACCTGATCATTTTAGTAGCTGCAGAAAAAGCACGTCACAAAATTGAACACCTTTTCATGATGAAAACACTAAGCAAATTAAATATAGAACTTCCTTAGCTTGATAAAGGCCACCTATGAAAATCCCCCAGGTAATAATAAACTTAATGGTAAAAGGTTGAATGCTTTCCTTTTAAGATCAGGAACTAGACAAGGATGTTTATTATTGCCATTTCTATTAAACATTATACTTGTGGTTCTAACCAGGGCAATTGGGCAAGAAAATAAATAAAAGGTATCCAGATTGGAGAGGAAGAAGTAAGATTCTATTCACAGATGACTTGATTTTGTATATCGCAAATCCTAAGGAGGGTAAAGAGAAACTATTAGAACTAATAAATGAGTTCAGCAATGTTGCAGGATCTAAGATGTAAAAATCAATTGTATTTCCATACATTAGCAATCAACATTCTATAAATAAAATTAAGAAAATCATTTCACTTACAGTAACATTGGAAAGAATAAAGTACTTAGAAATGAATTTAACCAAAGATGTATAAACTTTATATTCTGAAAACTATGAAACATTGTTGAAAGAAGTTAAAGATGACATAAGTAAATGGAAAGACATCCCATAGGTCAGAAAACTTAATGTTATTAAGATGACAATACTCTCCAAAATGATCTATATGTTCAATGTAGTCTTGTCAGACTCATAGCTGACTTTTTTGCAGAAATTAATAATCTAAAATTCAGATGGAAATTTTTGGGACCCAGGAGAGCAAAAACAATCTTGAAAAAGAGGAACAAAAAAAAAAAAAAAAAAGAAGAAGATGAACAAAGTTGGAGGACACACATTTCCTGACTTAAAAATATACTACTAAGCTACGTAAATAAAAAATGTGTTATGATGTAAGGATGGGCAGATATATCAATGTGATGCAATTAAGAGTCTAGACTTAAACCCTTTTATTTGTGGTCAATAGATTTTTGAGAACAGTGCCATGACAGTTCAGTGGGGAAAGAGTAGTCTTTGCAATAAATGATACTGGGACACCATGCTTGAGATCCACATAAAAGTTGAAGCCCCACCTCATTCTATAAATAAAAGTTAACTCACATGGTCATAGACCTAAATGTCAGAGCTAAAACTATAAAATTGTTAGAAGATAGTGTAGGAGTAAATTATATCTGACTCAAAAAGCACAAGATAGAAAAGTTGATAAATTTAGATTTCATCAAAATTAAAAAATCTTTATGCTTCAAAGGACACCATCATGAAAATGAAATGACAGCCCACAGATGGGAGAAAATATTTTCAAATCATTTATCTGATAAAGGACTTGTACCTAGGGTGTATAAAGAACACTTACAACTCAATGAGAAAGATAAATTTAAATAAACATTTGTCTAATGAGGATTTTTAAATGGCCAGTAAGCATATGAAAAGATTTTTAACATCATTAGTCAAGAGAGAAATGTAAATCAAAACTAAAATGAGATACTATTTCCGACCCATTGGATTAACTAAAATAAAAAGTAAAAATGGCAGACAAGTGTTGGCTAGGATTTAGAGAAACTGGAACTCTCAGACATTGCTGGTGGGATTGTAAAGTTATGCATCCACTTTAGAAAACAATTTGGTAGTTTCTATAATGTTAAACATGGAGTTATCATAAGACCAGCAATTTCACTTCTAGGTATATTCTCAAGAATTGAAAACACAAGTCAACACAAAAACTTGTACATAAATGTCCTTAGCAGCATTATGCATAAATAGCCAAAAAGTAGGAACAACACCAATGTTTACTATCTGATTAACAGGTAAACAAAATGTGGTAGGTATATTGTCCTTGTAATTGGATTATTATTCAGCCATGAAAAGGAATCAAGTATCGATATATGGATGAACCCTGAAGAAATTATGCTGAGTGAAAGAAGTCAGATGCAAAAGGTCACATATGTATTTATGATTCCATTTATATGAAATTCCTAGAACAGGCAAATCTACAGAGATAGAAAATACATAGGAGTTGTAAGTAAGGAGGATGGAGAATGACTGCTGATGAGTATGTTTTTTTTTTCCTGAAGTGATGAAAATGTTCTAAAACTAGAGTGGTAAACTATCTACTGAAAAACCACTGAATTGTATACTTTAAAATGGTAATTTTATGATCATATCTTTATTATTTATATTTCAATAATGCTTTTATGAAAATTAAGTTCACCTATTTCTTTTTACTTTTTTAATGTGGCTATTAGAATTTTTTGAATTACGTATGTAGCTCACATTATATTTCTATTGGACAGTGTTATTCTAAATCTTATAAAGAAGGCCTGAAGATTTTTAATCATAATTTTCTGAACCTATCTGAGGAGTTTCACAACCCCATTGTAACATAAGTAGCAATAAAATCTTCTATTGGGAGAAATAGTGCCTGATATATTTGCTTCACAAGCTGTAAAATCTTTAATGCATTATTATATCATTTGATCTTTACACCTTCCCAGGAGGAAGGCAGGAAGAGGTTATTATTCTCATTTTACAGATGGAGACACCGAGATTTCTGGAATGGGAAAGTACTCATCTAGGGCTACAGACCCTGGTAATGGACCCCTGGACTGCAGGCCCTGACCTCAGGTCTCCAGGTCCTTTGTTCTATAAGCCTTCCATCTGCCCTCAACCCCTCCCCACCTTCGAATTTGTCTGCCACAAGCAGCAAGAATTATTCCAGTCTTCCTCAGGGCCTCCAAGCTGATATGAAAGACTTAAGAGAAGCATGTCAAGTCCATTATCTCCATTCCGTGGGTCACAGCTGTCACCGCAAAATGGCAGGATGGCATTTGGCAGCTCTGATCTACTTGACCAGACTACTGCAGATTTGGTCCCACACTTGAGATTCTGATTTAACTGGTCAGGACTGGGGCCTGGGTGTTAAGACTTTCGAGGACTCCCCTGATGATGCTAGTATGCAGCCAAGGTTTGGAACCACCACCCCAAGTCAATGGTCTCAAACAAGCAGCCCATGGGCCCAGTCTACATCCCAGATATGTTGTGTTTGATTCCCACACATGATAAGTATGTGTTTAAATTGGATTCAGTTGTCAACATTTAAAAGCATGGAGTTTTTACTTAAACTTGAATTTCTGGGATCCCTTGAGGGCTGAGGAACTCTAGTGACTGGACCTACATTTCTGTGTGGTGGCCAGTGGCTGGAGCTGATCAGTGGCTGCCCTTTTATACACGGCAGGAGTTCTCCGGGTCTCATAGTTCACAGCACTCCTTATTGTCTCACACTAGCCCGCATCGTTTATTTTCACTATCCATCCATCCCTGAAGGGCTGCCCTCTAGGGCTTTCCCTTGGAGGCTTGGAAACTGAGGCCTATTGACAAATAAGTGGGGGAGCTCAGACCTTCCTAGTTGTTGATTAAGCTAAGCAAACTTCTTTTTCTTTCCCAGCCTGAGAACATACTGTGTGTCAATCAGACAGGACACCAAATTAAGATCATTGACTTTGGGCTGGCCAGAAGGTAAGGGAGTTGTATTTTGGTACTTTAACAGAACTGCTTGGGGACTCTTGATAGCTCTCTTGGATATGGTTACCCACAACTCAGCCAGTTTTTGAATTTTGAAGACTAATATGAGCAAGCTCTCTTATAAGGTTGGTGGCCTTCACAAAAACTGTGTAGACAGGCCTTGTTACTACCACAGGGGGCAGCTTTATGCTGCAGGCTCCGTTTCTCCTTAAAAGGCTATAGAGTTCTAGGTTCATCCACCTCACTAGAACTGACTCAAATGTTACTTTTTATAGTACTCTTGCCTGGAAAATGCCATGGACGGAGGAGCCTGGGAGGCTGCAGTCCATGGGGTCACTGATGGTCAGACACGACTGAGTGACTTCACTTTCACTTTTTACTTTCATGCATTGGAGAAGGAAATGGCAACCCACTCCAGTGTTCTTGCCTGGAGAATCCCAGGGACGGGGGAGCCTGGTGGGCTGCCGTCTATGGGGTCGCACAGAGTCGGACACGTCTGAAGTGACTTAGCAGCAGTAGGAGCAGCATGATTGAGTAATGTTCCATTACTTAGCAACTGAACAACAACAAAATATTCCATTGTGTATACATACCACAGCTTCCTTATCCATTCATCTGTCGATGGACATCTAGGTCACTTCCATGTCCTGGCTAGTGTAAATAGTGCTGCAATGAACATTGGGGTACATGAATCTTTTTGAATTGTGGTTTTCTCAGGGTATATGCCCAGTAGTGGGATTGCTGGGTCATATGGTGGTTTTATTCCCAGTTTTTTTTAAGGAATTTCCATAGTGTTCTCCATTGTGGCTGTATCAATTTACATTCCCATCAGCAGTACAAGAGGGTTCCCTTTTCTTCACATCCTGTCCAGCATGTATTGTTTTTTGATGATGGCCATTCTGAGCAGTGTGATAGCCTGTTCTACAAAATGAAATAGGTCAGAAAGAGAAAAATGAATATTGTATATTAACACAAATATATGGAATATAGAAAAATGGTAGTGATGATTTGCAAGGCAGTAATAGAGACACAGACATAAAGAACAGACTTGTGGGCACAACAGGGAAAGGAGAAGGTGGAACGATTTGAGAATAGCACGAAACACATATATTACCACATACAAAATAGATAGCTAGTGGGAAGTTGCTATAGAACACAGGGAGCTCAACCCAGTGCTCTGGGACAACCCAGAGGGCTGGGATAGTGTGGTGGGAGGGAGATTCAACAGGGAGAGGACATACGTGTATACTTACGGCTGATTTACGTTGTTATATGGCAGAAACCAACACAACACTGTAATTATCCTCCAACTAAAAATAAAATTTAAGAAAAGAATTAACTATACTTCCATCCACTTGTGTGAGCAGAGGGGAGTGGTAGTTAAAGGAGGTCACTGAATGGGGTGCTGGGCAGCTCATTTCTATTCACTCCCCAGGTCTCCTGGGGCCAGGATGTGTGATACATTCATTAGCAACTCTGCCTTCCAGAAAATGGTGAGGTTAGACAGGAAAGTGTGTGACTGTGCAGGATGGTGCCATGGATAAGAGGTTCTGGGCGCTCAGGACTGGGCTCAGTCTTGGTAAAATGGTGATATAATGCAGCGACTGTTGATCTGGGCAGTTATGAAGTTTAAATGAGATACTACATCGCCAGTGCAGAACCATCCTGTGAGGGTGGTTAGGTCCCCAAGTTGTAGTGCATACAGTGAACATTATATATAATTAAAGAAAACTTTAAGTCCCTTAGAATGCAAGCCTAGTGAAGTATAGACAGCTTTACTGTTGGATCCTGTCCTGTGTCATGTGTGATAAACACCATGCCTCTGCACGGCTCTTGTCCATGGCATGCATACCCAATGGGGTGGCTGTAGCAGACCCTTGGCATTGGGGAGGACATCCACCGTCTATAGTGCTTCCCTGGTGGCTCAGATGGTAAAAAATCTGCCTGCACAACAAAATTTTGTAAAGCAATTATCCTTCAATTTAAAAATAAGCAAAAGAGAAAAGTTCAAACCCGCCCCCCGCCACACACACACACAAATATCTGCCTGCAATGCAGGAAACCTGGGTTCAATCCCTGGGTCAGGAAGATCCCTTGGAGAAAAGAATGGCAATCCACTCCAGTATTCTTGCCTGGAGAATCCCATGGACAGAGGAGCCTGGTGGGCTACAGTCCATTGGGGTTGCAAAGAGTCAGACATGACTGAGCTACAGTCCATTGGGGTTGCAAAGAGTCAGACATGACTGAGTGACTTTCCACAGTCTATAAAGATGGAAATAAATGTGTGCTCATCCTCCATGCTTCCTCCAGAATTCTGTTTCTACCAGGAAATGACATGTCTCTGAGAATCGCATACTTTCTAGATGGGTCTTCACACCACAGCTGAATAATCAAATCTTGAAATTTTCTCTAATGATCATTTTCCACAAAGAAGTTGTTTTCTCACTTTATGAGCCTTGCAGCATCTTCCACTCTCTCCACAAGGGGAGAAAGGAGACTCTTATCTCCATGGAGGCAGAGCTGCTTGCCTGAGTTCAGCCTCTGGTGTCCAGCACCTGCCTCCCAGAGGTGGCATTCAAGACCACAGTGGTGGTCTTCCTAGGTCACCGCTCCACTGGTTGAAGTGGTCGATGTTATTTCTGTGTAGGTGTGAAAGGTGCATTTTCAGTGCTCCACATGACGGATGGGAGGCCAAGTGTGGGGTTGTTAGAGTAACAGCAGAGGAAGTTCTTATCATCCCACTCTACCTTCAGGATCCTCATTACACAGTGTATTGTATTTCATTAACAATACCAAGCCCCCCAACCCAAAACCTTAAAAATCACACTCAACCCATAATGTAAAAAAAAAAATCGCTTAATATTTTTCCAAGTAATGTTGTATAAAATTGGGATGCATCCTGTACACTTGCATATCTTATGCACTGGGGCATGCTTCTCAACCTAGTTTTCATGTCTCTGCCTGCTCCACAAAGAGCCTTTTT
The DNA here is from genome assembly GCF_003369695.1 of Bos indicus x Bos taurus. Classification (NCBI taxonomy): domain Eukaryota; kingdom Metazoa; phylum Chordata; class Mammalia; order Artiodactyla; family Bovidae; genus Bos; species Bos indicus x Bos taurus. The sequence goes on from NC_040093.1 coordinate 50,755,045, forward strand.
AACTATTTCTTTCCTAATCCCCAGGTTCCATCTTCATGATGCCACAGGTGTACTGTGTATCTGTTTATGTACTGTGGCCCTTTGGAGAGCCACAGGCCATTGTAATAGCTAAGACTTTCTTTGCCCCACCCCCACCAGAACCGGTGTTCCCTCGTGGCTCAGACAGCATAGTCTGCTTGCAATGCGGGAGACCCAGGTTCGATCCTTGTGTCAGGACAATTCCCTGGAGAAGGGCATGGCAACCCACTTTTGCCTGGTGAAATGACAAGGGAGCCTGACAGGCTATAGTCCATGGGGTCACAAAGAGTCGGACACAACTGAGCGACTAACAATTTCAGTTTCACTTTTCCACAAGAACCACTGTTCCCTCACTGCGGGACAATATGTTCTTCACTGAGACTGCACACGCTAGCGTGTATGCAGGACCTCCCAAATGTCAGATGACCAATTGCCAAATGAGGATTTACAGTGACACACTGTGGATTCAGAGCAAGAAGTAACCACCTGAGGTCCCTGGAGTCTGAGAAGGCTTTTCTGAACAGCCAGGAGAGAGGAATGGACCAAGTTTTGTTACCTGCAGGCGATAGTGCTGGTAAACGTTTAACAGCCCGCTGCAGCTGGAGCGGGAGAGGGGATGGGACTGATCTGTAACCTTTGCTAACTTTGGCTGATTTCAAGCTGCCAATATGACATCACTGACTACAGAGCTGAGAAGAGATGTGCACAGCTGGCCTTCACGCACTTGTGACAACTGGCTCCAGCACGACTCTGCGTGGAGGGGAGGCAAGAGGGCTGGTGTGACTCGGGGGCTGAGAATAGGATGTGCTGTGCTTGTGAGCAGGCTGACCTGGGGAAGGCAGGAGCTGCAGGTGGGCCAGTGGGTGCTGAGGGCACGTGCAGAGCACTGGAGAAGTGTAGGTGTCAGAAAACACGGTGCTCAGGAAATGGCCCTCAGGGGAGCTGGGCCCACAGGTTCATGGGTTCTGGCTGTGAGATGAAAGGAAAACATCAAAAACATCCTCAGCAGTCTGGCAAACCGGTCACTCAGCCAAAGGATTATTTGGCAAATTGGCCTGCTTACTGGGCAGTGTGATTTTAAGAGGAGGGACCTCTGGGGGCGGGCGGGGGGGGAACTACGTGTGTTGAGAGAGTATGCCTTATGCTCCAGAATAGTTTAAATGTTTGTAAAGAGGGAGGAAATGACAAAATTTCCCCCAACAAGAACTGTAGAAAGTACAGTTGTATTTCTGGGTGGAGCTGTGAGAAGGCTCTGAGATTGTGAGTGGAGGTATGGCCCTCAGTAGAGAGAGGCCATACAAATCTTCAGAGGCTCTGACATCCAGCAAGAGGGACCAGTTTTAACAGCAGGCTGGGTGGTAAGAGTCATCAGTGGGTCTAAATAAGGACATATCAAAGGGTTGAGGATGGAGACAAATGGGAAATAGCTTGTTTAAGCTTGGTCTCCAGAATTTTGGGTGCAGGGATGTGCCTCCTGACTCCCAGTCTTGGGCTCAGATTGGAATCTAAGCACATTTAATCAGATCCTTTGTCAGGGCAAGGAGGTGCTTGTCCCAAACCTTATGGACTGTGACTGCATATGTGACCTTATGATTACAGAGGGCCTTGCTCTGGGAATTTGGAAAGGGAATCTTAGATACTTTGACCCAACTTTGGGGTGGATGGATTGGTTAACTATTGCCACAGTATTGTTGTATAACGAGTCACACCCATATACACTCCTTGCTGTATAACAAGTCACAGTGACTTAAAACAATTATTTTCCTCCGCACATTTTTGAGTCAGCTGGGGAATTAGTTTGATGGACCCAACTTACACTAGCTCATGATAAGGAATCTTGTAAGCCAGTTGTTAAACATGACCATTATTAAAAATTAAGTTGTATAAATGTACAATTAAAGAAATTATATTGAAACAAAGATATCACAATATTTATTTTCATCTTTGGTTGTTCTGGGTCTTCATGGCTGAATGCGGCCTTCCTCTAGTTGCAGAGAGTTGGGTCCACGGTCTAGTGGCGCTTGGGCTTCTCACTGTGTTGGCTTCTTTTGTTGCAGAGCACCAGCTCTAGGGTGCAGAAGCTTCAGTAACTGCAGCACGTGGGCTCAGGATTGCAGCTTGTGGGACCCAGAGCATGGGCTGAGTAGCTGTGGCATATGGGCTTAGTTGCTGTGTGGCATGTGGAATCTTCCCAGACCAGGGATCAAACTGCAGGGTCCCCTGCATGGGTAGGCAGATTCTTATCCACTGTACCACCAGGGAAGTCCAAGATATTACATGCTAAAACCTTAATAATTTCTAATTATTTTACTACATTTCACTATTATTTATGCTCATGAGGTTATTTATGCCTATTGTTATTATTGTGTGCTATGGCCTATCTCTTCTCAACTCTATTCAGTGACATCCTGATAGAACATTAAAATCAGGCATGGTGAAATCAATATTTACACCATTGGCAGATGCTAAAAATCAGGATTTTTTTAAAAAAAATCAGATGGCTGGTTGTTAAACTTTTACCCACACACCACTGGTAGGGAGTTTCTGATCTAGGCTGAGTTGAACTGGGCTTGGATGCAGGTCAGTGAGGACAGGTCTTTTCCAGGTGTCTCTCATTCTCTTCCCATGGTGATGGCTGAGGAGCAGGAGGGCACAGTCCTACAGCCTAGCTTGGAATTGGCCCACTATCACTTCCACCCACATACCAGTAGCCAAAGCAACTCACGTGGCCAAGCTCAGCGTCAATGGGATGGGGTAAAATATGCCATCTCTAGTGGAAGGAACTACAAAGTCACGTGATACAAGATGTGGATGTGGGGCAGATGAAGCAGCAGAAATAAGAATGCATCCTAGGAAAGCGGTGTCCAGGGGCTGAGAGCCTGGACTTCCTGTCCCCAAGAGGAAGGCTGCTCCTCTCAGTTTGGCTGCTTAGCTCTGAGGCTCCAGGCAGGTGCCAGTGCAGGGGAGGAACAGGCTGCCGGAGGAAGGCTTTCACTTTCTTCCCCTCCCTGGCTTCCTGCCACAACTCAGCCACCAAGGTGACCTTTGGTGCACTTTCGCTGGATAGGTGTGGGCTGTGTTGGCTCAAGGTTTGCATTTGCCCGGCTCTTGGCAAATTTGAAAGAGAGGAGACTGTATTTTGAAAACTCATATCCCTGTTGGGCCACATCAGCAGAATATTTATTTTATTCTTCTCTCTCAATTTCCCCATCTGTAAAATGGGGACAGTAGACTTACTTCGTGGTGCTGTTATGGGGATGAAAGTTTATATAAAGAAAACTTTTAGCATGGTATCTGCAAAATAGAAAGTATTCATTGATTTTTTAAAATAAATATTTAATTTTTAGAGTTTTAGGTGCATATCAAAATTGGGGGAAGGAACAGGGATTTTATCCTCTTTCCATTTATCCCCTTTCCCACATATACAAAGCCTCCCGCATCATCAACAATGATAAGCCTACTTTGACACATCATAATCACCCAAAGTCCATAGTTTAAATTAAGGTACACTCTTGACATTGTACATTCTGTGGGTTTGGATTAGTGATGTTCTCACGAAGAGCATTGGAGAAGGAAATGGCAATCCACTCCAGTATCCTTGCATGGAGAATCCCATGGATGGGGTGGCTGGGGGCGGGGGCGGCGCCTGGTGGGCCACAGTCCATGGGGTCACAAGAGTCAGACATAACTTAGCGACTAAACCACCACCACCATGAAGAGTACATCATGTGAAATGACAGGATGAATGAATCACAAGCTGGAATAAAGATTGCCAGGAGAAATATCAACAACCTCAGATAGGCAGATGATACCACTCTAATGGCTGAAAGTGAAGAGGAACTAAAGAGCTTCTTGATGAGGGTGAATGACTCAGAGAGTGAAAAAAATCTGGCTTAAAACTCATCAAAAAACTAAGATCAAGGCATCTGGGCTCATCACTTCATGGCAAATAGAAAGAGAAAAAAGTGGAAACAATGACAGATTTTATTTTGGGCAACTCCAAAATCACTGCAGATGGTGACTGCAGCCATTAAATTAAAAGACACTTGCTCTTTGGAAGGAAAGCTATCACAAACCTAGACAGTGTATTTAAAAACAGAGACATCACTCTGCCAATAAAGGTCCATATAGTCAAAGCTATGGTTTTTCCAGTAGTCATGTATGGATGTGAGAGTTGGACCATAAAGAAGTCTGAGTGCTGAAGAACTGATGCTTTCAAATTGTGGTGCTGGAGAAGACTCTTGAAAGTCCCTTGAACAGCAAGGAGATCAAACCAGTCAATCCTAAAGGAAATCAACCTTGAATATTCATTGCAAGGACTGATGCTGAAGCTGAAGCTACAATACTTTGGCTACTTGATGGCAAAAGCTGACTCATTAGAAAAGACCCTGATGCTGGGAAAGATTGAGGGCAGGAGAAGGGGGCAACAGAGGATGAAATAGTTGGGTTGCATCATCAACATGATTGACATGAGTCTGAACAAACTCTGGGAGATAGTGAAGGATAGAGAAGCCTGGGGTGCTGCAGTCTATGGGGTCACAAAGAGACTGACACAACTTAGCAACTGAACAACAACAAATGGGTTTGGACAAATGATGTATGATGGCATATATTCATCAACAGAGTATCTTCACTGCCCTTAAAATCCTCTGTGCTTCACCTATTTATCGTTCCTCCTCCCTAACCCTGGCAATCGTGATCTTTTTATTGTCTCCATAGTTTTGCCCTTACCAGAATGTCATATATTTGGAATCATACAGTATGTAACCTTTTCAGACAGGCTTCTTTCATTTGGCAATATGCTTTTAAGGTTCTTCCATGTCTTTTCAGGGCTTCCCAGGTGGCTTTAGTGGTAAAGAAATCACCTGCCAATGCAGGAGATGTGGGTTCAATCCCTGGGTGGGGAAGATCCCCTGTAGAAGGGCATGGCAATCCACTCCAGTATTCTTGCCTGGAGAATTCCATGGACAGAGGAGCCTGCTGGGCTACATTCCATAGAGTTGCAAAGAGTCAAACACGACTAAAGTGACCTAGCACGCTTACATGTCTTTTCATGGCTTGATGGTTCTTTGTTTCTTTTCTATTTTTTTTTTTTTTTTTTTTAGTGTTGAATACTATTCCATTGTTTGGATGTACCATACTTTATATTATCCACTCACCAACTGAAGGACACTTTTGTTGCTGCCCATTAAATTTTAGCTAAGGATTTTCTTCTCTTTCAAGAATGATTCTAAAAATCAACTTTTGTCATTCAGCAAAAATCAAATTTCTCCATGCAGCAATCAATTATCTTCCTAGTCTCCCTTAAACTTCATGTCCAGAATACTTTTTCTAATCTTTTTTTGTAATTTTATAAAACACATGTAACATAAAATTTACCATGTTAGCAATTATTAAGAATAGTTACAGTTGTTGTTCAGTCACTCAGATATATCTGACTTTTTGTGGCCCCATGGACTGCAGCACCCCAGGCTTCCCTCACTCTCTCCCAGAGTTTGCTCAAACTCATGTCAATGATGCAACCCAACCATCTCATCCACTCTTGCCCCCTTCTCCTCCTGCCCTCAATCTTTACCAGCTTCAGGACCTTTTCCAGTGAGTTAGCTCTTTGCATCAGGTGGCCAAAGTATTGGAGTTTCAGTTTCAGCATCAGCCCGTGCAATGAATATTCAAGGTTGATTTCCTTTAGAATCGACTGGTTTGATCTCCTTGTTGTCCAAGGGACTCTCAAGAGTTGTCTCCAACACCACAGTTCAAAAGCATCAATTCTTTGGTGCTCATTCTTCTTTATGGTCCAGCTCTCACATCCATACATGACTACTGGAAAAACCATAGCTTGACTATACAGAACTTTGTCAACGAAGTGATGTCTTCTGCTTCTTAATATGCTGTCTAGGTTTGTCATAGCTTTTCTTCCAAGGAGCAAGCATCTTTAGCTATGTTCATATTGTTGTGCAACCGATTTCCAGAGCTCTTTTTACCTTGCAAAACTGAGACTCTATGCCCATTAAACAAATACCCCTCATTTTCCTCCTGCCTCCAGCACCTGGAAACCGTCATCCTACCTTCTGTCTCTGAACTAACTACTCTGGAAACCTCATATAAGTGGAATCATACAGTATTTCTCTTTTTGTGACTGGCTTATTTCACTTACTGTAATGTCTTTGAGGTTCATCCAAATTACAGCATGTGTTAGAATTTTCTTTCTTTTTAAGGCTGAATGATATTCTATTGTATGTATATACCAAATTTTGTTTATCCATTAATCTGTTGATGGACACTTGGGTTGCTTTCACCTTTTGGCTAGTTTTAACTACTGCTGCCACGAATGTGGGTGTATAAATATGACTTCAAGACGCTGCTTTTAATTTTTTTTGGATATATACCCAGAAGCAGGATTCCTGGATCATATGGTAGTTCTTAAAAAAGATTTTGAAGAACTGCCACACTGTTTTCCATAGTAACTGCATCATTTTACATTTCCACTATTAAGCATTCTAATTTCATCACATCCTAGCCAGCAGTTGCTATGTTCTGTTTTTTTCTGATGGTGTGGGTATGATTTCATTGTGGTTCTGATTTGTATTTCCCTGTGGTTTTGATTTGATAATCAGTGATGCTGAGCATTTTGCCTCTTTCTATAACTCATACCATCTTCCCTTTAACCATGTTGCACAACAGAGCACTGCTCCCCACACAGCTTCTACCCAGTTTTTGCTCACTCATGTGAGTGAGTGAGTGGCTGAAAGTCAGTCAGTCATGTCTGACTCCACGGCCCCATGGACTGTAGTCCATGAAATTCTCCAGGCTAGAATCCTGGAGTGGGTAGCCTTTCCCTTCTCCAGGGGATCAAACCCAGGTCTCCCGCATTGCAGGTGGATTCTTTACCAGCTGAGCCACAAGGGAAGCCCTCATTCATGTGACCGGAGGCCAAATAAGATATATTAATCTTCCTTCCATTTCAGATTGTAAATACCTGGAGGAGGAAGACTGTGGTTTTCTTATTTTCCCCAGTGACTTAGGAAAGTCTGCATTTAGGGCCTGAGGGTGTGATGACTTCCCAGTGAACCACACGGCATGTGAGGTCTAGAAAACATGGCTGACACCAAGGGTTGAGGAGTATTTAGCTCCCAACGAGAATTAGCCTGGCATCCCCAGCTTCTCTCGGCGCTCACTCCCATTGTGCTCTGCACCCGTCCTCCCCAGATACAAGCCTCGGGAGAAGCTGAAGGTGAACTTTGGTACTCCTGAGTTCCTGGCCCCAGAAGTCGTCAATTATGAGTTTGTCTCGTTCCCGACGGACATGTGGAGTGTGGGAGTCATCACCTACATGCTGTGAGTGCCCAGGGGCCTGGTTTCCCACTGGGGATGGAGGTCATTTGTCTTAGTTTGGGTATCCTTAGAAGCAGCAAAAATCTGAGTGCCAGAAGTTTATTGGGGAGGTGTCCCCAAGAGAAACACCGAGAAGTGGGGAAGTGAAATGGGGAAGGAAGGCAACTAGCAAGCTGTGTGTTGTGGAGTCAGTTGCAGCTGTGGGTAACTGGAGTCTAATCCTGTGGGGAACAGGGGACCCACTGTGGGACCCGCTCAGAGCTAGTTCAGCTGAGGGGGGAGGGAGCTGGAGTATTTATACACTGGCTCTAATCAGTTGCTGCTAGTGGGCTGGTCCCAGAGTTATGAATTCCCTGAAACCTCCGGGTTGATAAATCAGCTTCCACTAGAGAGAGAGCCCTCTGGTGAAGAAATACAGGTGCTGCAGCACAAATGGGGCTGGAGTGCACTCAAGTGGGAAGGAGAGGGGCCGACAGAGCAGGGCTCAGCTCACGCGTCTTCTAACCTTGTCCCTCTGCTCCCCGTTTTCTCTGGGCTGAGGAAGTAGAGGTAGGACGGGCTGAGAGGAGAGCCAACCACAGACTTAACATTCTCCTCTCTCTCCAATTCTCTCAGCTATTTCCTCAGGGGCACAGCAAAATCAAGCTTTGCTCCCAGTCTTATTATTACGGTTTAACTGTTGCCTGTACTTTGAGCGTATGCTGTACCAGGTGGGGGAATATTGAGGCCCAAGGCCAGCCAGTGAGGTGGTCCTGTCTCTTTGCCCTCCTCTAGATGAGCCTAGTAAAGCCAGTTTTCCTTTGGCCTCTGAGGCCGGGGTAGTCTCAGAGACATGCCAAGCTATTTTAAAATTCAGTCAAATGTACATGACAAATGGGCATATTGGGTTGGGCCCCAGTTTACTCAGGGTAAGAGGGAATGTTGGAGAAGAAAATAGAAACCCATGCCAGTATTCTTGCCTGGGAAATCCCATGGATAGAGGAGCCTGGTGGGCTACAGTCCATGGAGTCGCAAAGAGTTGGCCACAACTGAGCGACTAAACAAGAGGGAATGCAGTGAGCATGATAAGGGACTTTTTCCAACACCCTTCCTGCCATCAATTTCCCAGTCCTTCCACTTCCTCTACTGAGTGCTGGGGATTTCTCCTATGGAGAGGCAACGGCGGGTGCTTTTCTTTCGAAACTTCTTGGTTCTGGTTAGCTTTGCTTGACCTTGTAAGAGTCTTCTCTGTTTGTCAATGTGTGTTGGCAGGTGTGGATTCCACATACTGACGGTCCTTTCTCTCCTCTGTAGACTCAGTGGTTTGTCCCCATTTCTAGGAGAAACAGACGCAGAGACCATGAATTTCATTGTGAACTGTAACTGGGATTTTGATGCTGATACCTTTGAAGGGCTGTCAGAGGAGGCCAAGGACTTTGTCTCTCGGTTGCTGGTCAAAGAGAAAAGGTACCCTTTATTGCTTATCATCCGTGATCCATTCTGATGGTGACCATCCATCTGGATGCTGTGGAAATCACGCTGTACTGGGCGGGGCTGCTGAAGTGAATGGTCCTTCTGTCCTATAGACCAGTTCTGTCCAGGATTTCTTAGTCTGCTACTTCTTTGGGAAAAAAAGTAGCAGGGAAAGGGACAAAGGAAATCAATTAAGAAACAAGTGACTAGGATCATAAAATCTAGACAGAGTTTTAGAAAGGACCATATTTACAAATCAGGCCTATTTCCATGTTATCACTTTTGATAGGCTAATGTTGAAAAAAGTTGAGATATGCAGTTGTTATTCCCCAGAATAAAAGACATAAAACCTTATTTCTTGGAGATGAAGACCTACTTACTTTTCAGTAGGTTTATCAAGGTCATGGGTTGGAGCACTGAGTTTTCCAGTACTCAAACATACGGGGATAACTACAAGCGGTAAGGCCCAAGATCTGGGCTCTGAGGTAGCTCTCGTTCCCTGGCCGTGACTGTTTTGTTTCTTCCTGACTGTGAAAAGTTATGTGTGATGAAAAATATTTCTAATTTAGAACAAGTTGACATTATTCTCTGTGAAGTTCTTTTACTTCTTGAGAGCAATTCCAGGCTCACCTGACCCCTCTTCTGTCCTGCCTCAATTCCCCAGCTCTACTGTGGGAGGTGGTAATTAATCACTGGGAAATACATCTTCCATAGAGGGCTGGGAACATTTTGCTGATGACATTCTTGTACTTTTAAGGATGGGAATTTTAGGTAGGAGGGTGTCTTTTTATATTATGTGGCATGAATCTGCCCAAATGATTAATCTCTTCCACTGACTCAGCTTCCTACCAATTGAACAGATTTTGGACAGCCAGAAAAGGCAACCCCAGCTAAAAGTCTCACCTGCTGTTTGATTTCACAGCTGCAGAATGAGTGCCACACAGTGCCTGAAACATGAGTGGCTGAATAATTTGCCTGCTAAAGCTTCAAAATCGAAAGTTCATCTTAAATCCCAACTATTGCTGCAGAAATACATGGCTCAGAGGAAATGGAAGGTATCTGTTTTTCTTTTAGTAAAAGCAGCATTTGTCTTCTTTAAATGTCCTGTGAAAGAAGTGTACTAAGTTTTTTATTTACATTTTGATTCTAAATAGATTATTTAGGGAGAAAAAAGCCTCACGTCAAAACCTATTACTTTGATTAAAAAAATGCCTCAGAACAAAAACAACTGGCATAAAAGTAGCATTTAATTCATACTTACGTGAACACTTGAAGTGACAGCATGAAGTTTGAACATATGTTCTCAATGACCATTGCAGTGAAGTGATCAGAACTAACTGCCTGTAGTTTGAGGCTGATTCCTCTACATTTCAGAAAGAGGGCCTAGGAAAGCCTAGAAGTGAAAGTGTTAGCCACTCAGTTTTGTCCGACAATTTGTGACCTCGTGGACTGTAGGCCACCAGGGTCCTCTGTCCAGAGAATCCTCCAGGCAAGAATATTGGAGTGGGTAGCCATTCCCTTCTCCAGGGGATCTTCCCAACCCAGGTACTGAACTTGAGTCTCCTGCATTGCAGGCAGATTCTTTACCATTTGAGCCATCAGGGAAGACCTATTAGGCTTTAAAAGCTTTATAATTTTGAGAACTCTTTGGAACCATGGATGTAAAATTTATCTTAAAAAAAGTTGTCCCCCAGAGAAGTGACTTTCCAATATTTTGATGTTGGCTTAGACCCTCAATAAAGCCAGCATACAAGTATATGTATACTCACACATGTGTGAAACAAAAATATTGTGACTTTTGCGCCACAGAGTATGATGAGCTCTGATATTTTCTACTCTATGATATTTGGTTTCATTAAAAATTTTCTAATCATGCTCCATGAATTTGATTTCATGACTCACTGGTGGGTTGTGAATTACAATTTAAAAAATACCATTCTAGAGTGCTCCATTTTTCACATGAAAAGGGCAGGAGAACATATTTTCTCACTTCAAACTTGCTCCAGATATGCCCCTGAAAGTCATGTGACTGTTTTACTATAGTTTTCCTAGAATCTTCTTTTCCCCTTTAGTTATCAATTTTAAACACACTCAAGTGGCTAAACTTAAGCAAGTCCTTTTATTGTTTCTTCTTTAAATAATTGGACTAAAAATATGCTTCCCTCCTCTTTTTTTTTCTCTCCCCCGCTTAAGAAACACTTCTACGTGGTGACTGCTGCCAACAGGTTAAGGAAATTTCCAACTTGTCCCTAATCCTCAACTCTGCTGCTCCTGTGGGCCTAGAAATTACTGGGACTGCTGGTGAAATCATGACTGAAGATTCTTAATAATGTGGCTTTCTACTTATTTTGTTTCAAAAATGTTACGACTGTTGCCTTCCTTGTGGATGAAAAGTGACTGTAAGAAAGTGACCTAAGAATTTTTTCTGGTTTGTAAGATCACTGAGTTGAAATGATGTGGTTACTTTTCAAGTGTACCTACTTTTGGTGATAAGTATAGGCATGCTTTAAGTCGTAGGTAGGAAAGCTCCTCAGAGAAGGCAATGACACCCCACTCCAGTACTCTTGCCTGGAAAATCCCATGGACGGAGGAGCCTGGTAGGCTGCAGTCCATGGGATCGCTAAGAGTCGGACACGACTGAGCGACTTCACTTTCACTTTTCACTTTCATGCATTGGAGAAGGAAATAGCAACCCACTCCAGTGTTCTTGCCTGGAGAATCCCAGGGACGGGGGAGCCTGGTGGGCTGCCGTCTATGGGGTCACACAGAGTCGGACATGACTGAAGTGACTTAGCATAGCATAGGAAAGCTCCTACTTTGCATATGTCAACTTTAAAGTCAGCTTACTTTGATTAAAGAGCCCAGTGGACTATCACACAGGGCATGTTAGTCAGTGTTACCTCCTCCAGTGCAAAGAATTCCTAGCATTTTGATTTGCTCAAAATTGAGCTGACATTTTGTACGACATTTGTTGCTCTAGTGTCAAGCAATGTAAATTTAGGGCAGAGATTCTCAAACTTGTTTTAGCTTGTACTCCCTTTCGAGAATCAAAACATGCAGACCTCTAGCCTCTCCTAATTCTGCCCTGTCCTGACACTGGCAGTCTCCATCCTAACCTGTCTTTCTCAGTTATGAATCTATGGTCTAGTAAGTCTGGGAACTGATATGTAATATGTGAAAAGAGAGTGCAATGGTGTTCAGCTTTCTGAGAGAAACACAGAAATGATGGATCGTGAGAAGTCAAATGAAACTGCTCTCCTGCTTTATGGGGATAGAACCGTCACTTAACTAACTTCATGAAATGAGTAACAAGGAATGCTTTATTATTCAAAAGTAAATATTCCTTTTAATTTCCTCACTGCTAACTTGATTTTCATTATATTCCCCATGACCTTCTTGGGTCAGCAGTTTTTACTTTTAGTTTGTAATTAGCCATGCAACAGTTTCACATTTTTTTGTCCCATAATACTTTTTTTTTTTTTTAAGTAGAGGACGTGGGTGTGGGGAGAAGGGCAGAAGATGGAGAGATTAATCCTCCTGATGCATTTCTTCGGTTATAATGTTCCTCGGGAACACTAACACCTGTTGGGAAGCTAAGATTTTCAGTACCGGCACAGCTCGGCCTGCTGCAAGCTGACTGGCTAGTGGATGACTATCAGAAGAGATGGCTGCTAGAAATCTCTCTTTCATGGACCAGTAACAGTGGCTTAGTAAAATGCTTTAAGGTGTTTTGAAAGCAGCCTCAGAAAGAGCTAGAGGATATCTATAGTTCTATCTATAGTATGGTTATTCTTCCCCTCCACAGTGGGGGGAATGCTATGAATCTTCTCCCCAGAAATATGGAGTCTCCCCAGTTAGTTATTCTAATCTAGAACACCACTGCCTAACAGAAATATATGAGTCAAATACATAATTTTAAAATGTCTGATAGCTTCTCTTAAAAAAAATCTGCTAAAATTAATTTCAATAATTTATTTAGCATAATATATCAAACATTTAAATATCTAATCATTATAAAAATTATTGATAAGCTATTTTATATTCTCTTTTTCATACTAAGTCTCCAAAATCTGGTGTGTATTTTATACTTAAAATACATGTCAGTTCAGATTCTAGGTTTTTATCAGACATAATTTGTATTTAGATTTCATAAAATTTACTGTGGAAAAATATATTCACATGCTCAAGTTATTCAAAGCATCTTAAATATTTTCTAGTATTTTTACATTTAATAAAAATTAGGAATTAGGAATTCAGTTTTACAGTTGCATTAACCACATTTTAAGTGCATTTAGCCACATATGGTTTGTGGCTTCTATATGATAGGACAGATCCAGGGAAAATCTAATAGTTATCAAATTTTAATTTTCCCATATATGCTGTAATTCTCTACCTAAAGAAACAACTTTTCTCCAAAGTCCCTTTGAGGGATTTGTTTAGGCCAGACCCACACAAGTGAGAGTTACTGCAGAAGTTAGCCTCCCTTATTTGAAATGTGAGGGAGTTTTTATGAAGCTTTAATTTTCTGGATATATTATTAAAAATTTTCTGGATATTTTTAGTTCTCTGCTGGTATGTACTGAACTCAAAATTTTTTTAGACTGACGCTTTGCTAGTATTAACTATTTCTAATGGGACTTTTAAATTTGAACGAACAGTCCTTAAAAACTGCTGAGAGATCCAATATAAAATAAAATTTTTTAAAAAGAAAGAGAACTGCCCAGCAGAGGAAATCTGAAAAGTAGTCATGACCCACATTTTATCTATCAGATTTAGTGGGAGTGTGAGCAAAACAGAATTTTTCACTCTTGATGAATATCAAGATGAATATCAAGTATCCAATCCAAATAAAAGTCATGCCCACACTTTCACCCAGCAATTCCATTTCTAAAAATTTATCTCTCAGCAATATTTGAACCAGTGGGCAGAGGTGTATGCAAAATGACATTTACTGTAGCAAAATGGCCCAATGAACCAACCTACATGTGATTATCAGTATGAGTTTAAATTTTGCCACATACGTATAGGAGGTTGCCTTGTAGCTGTTAAAGATAGATCTTGATGTACTGATTTTTATTATGAAAAAATTATGGAACATATATATGGTATTATCCTATTTGTGAAGACATGTTTATATATGTGTTAAAATTTTCTAGGTTATGCAAGAAACTTAACAGTGGAACGTGGAAATTGGGTGATGGGGAGAGAGGGAATTCTACTTTTCACGTTATTTCTGAATTATTCTAATTTTTTTAACAATGAGCATGTATTGCTTTTATAATTAAAAATTAGCCACCTCTTGTCAAGTGTGGACCCTGTCTTGACCCTGATTTAAGCAAATAAACAATAAAGATATTTCAGAGACATTTAGGGAAATTTAATTCTAAATTGTATATTTGATGACAGAACTTCTTTTTGTATTAATATTGTGAGGTATGATAACAGTAATGTGTTTATAATGTGGATTAAATGACTTCAAGAAAAAGGGAGATATAGTGAAGCAAGTGTGGCAAAATCTTAACTGTTGGGTTTGGGTAGTCAGTATGGGCTATCAGTGTATTTTCCTCTAGTAAAGGGACATACATTTGTTGTATACATTTGAAAACTTTCATGATAAAGCATTTTTTAATCAGTTAAATAAGCCAAGAGGAGCTGTTAAAGAAATGAGCTTCCAAAAATCTTTATAACAGCACTGGAATATATGAACCCACTAAGTAGAAAGCTTCCATTGCTGGGGAAAGAATGTGTTGAAAAATTGTAAAGGATTCCAGCTCCAGGAGAGCATTTGAACAAGACTATGTTAAGGCAATTCCCCTACCCCACAACTATTAGGTTGGTGCAAACGTAATTGCTATCTTAGATCGTGAATTTTAAATCATTTTAATTAGACTCAAACATATCTTTATTAATCAAAATAGGAACCATTACAAGCAACACATTTTTGCCAACAAGAAATAAATGTTTGTTTATTCCTGGAGCACAGAAGTCCATGCTTCGGGATTCAACGGGAAAGCATCTTCTGCCTCCTGATGGTTGTGGAAGTGTTTTCCCTGCAAAAAATTGTTGAGATGCTTGATGTAGTGGTAGTCAGTTGGCGAGAGACCAGGTAAATATGGCAGATGAGGCAAAACTTCATAGCCCAATTCATTCAATTTTTTTTTAGTTAATTTATTTTTTATTGAAGGATAATCACTTTACAGAATTTCGTAGTTTTCTGCCGGACCTCAACATGAATCAGCCATAGGTATACATATATTCCCTCCCTTTTGAACCTCCCTCCCATCTCCCTGCCCATGCCACCCCTCTAGGGTGGTACAGAGCCCCTGTTTGAGTTTCCTGAGCCATACAGCAAATTCCCATTGGTGATCTATTTTACATATGGTAATGTAAGTTTCCATGTCTTTTCATACATCTCACCCTCTCCTCCCCTCTCCCCATGGCCATAAGTCTATTCTCTATGTCTGTTTCTCCACTATTGCCCTGTAAATAAATTCTTCAGTACCATTTTTCTAGATTCTGTAAATATGAATTAGAATATGATATTTCTCTTTCTCTTTCTGATTTACTTCACTCTGTATAATAGGTTCTAGGTTCATCCAACTCATCAGAACTGACTCAAATGCATTCCTTTTTATGGCTGAGTAATATTCCATTGTGTATATGTACCACAACTTCTTTATCCATTCATCTGTTGATGGACATCTAGGTTGCTTCCATGTTCTAGCTATTGTAAATAGTGCTGTAATGAACAATGGGGTTCATGCGTCTTTTTCAATCTTGGTATCCTTAGGGTATATGCCTAAGAGTGGGATTGCTAGGTTATATGGTGATTGTATTCCTAGTTTTTTTAAGGAATCTCCATACCATCTTCCATGGTGGCTGTATCAATTTACATTCCCACCAACAGTGAAAGAGTGTTCCCTTTTCTCTACACCTTCTCCAGAATTTATGTTTGTAGACATTTTGATGATGGCCATTCTACCCATGTGAGGTGATATCTCATTGTGGTTTTGATTTGCATTCTCTAATAATGAGCAACGTTGAGCATCTTTTCATGTGTTTGTTAGCCATCTGTAAGTCTTTGGAGAAATGTCTGTTTAGGTCTTTTTCCCACTTTTGGATTGGGTTGTTTGTTTTTCTGGCGTTGAGTTGTATGAGCTGCTTGTATATTTTGGAAATTAATCCTTTGTCAGTTGTTTCATTTGCTATTATTTTCTCCCAATCTGAGGGTTGTCGTTTCACCTTGCTTAGAGTTTTCTTTGCTGTGCAAAAGCTTTTAAGTTTAATCAGGTCCCACTTGTTTACTTTTCTTTTTATTTCCATTATTCTAGGAGGTGGGTCATAGAGGATCTTGCCTTGATTTATGTCATCGAGTGTTCTGCCTATATTTTCCTCTAGGAGTCTTATAGTTTCTGGTCTTACATTTAGATCTTTAATCCATTTTGAGTTTATCTTTGTGTATGGTGTTAGGAAGTGTTCGAATTTTATTCTTTTACATGTAGCTGTCCAGTTTTCCCAGCACCATTTATGAAAAGGCTGTCTTTGCCCCATTGTATATTCTTGCCTCCTTCATCAAAAATAAGGTACCCATACGTGCATGAGTTTATTCCTGGGCTTTCTATCTTGTTCTATTGGTCTATGTTTCTGATTTTGTGCCAGTACCATACTGTCTTGATGACTGTAGCTTTGTAGTATAATCTGAAGTCAGGAAGATTGATTCCTCCAGCTCCATTCTTCTTTCCCAAGACTGCTTTGGCTATTTGGGGTCTTTTGTGTTTCCATATGGATTGTGAAAATTTTTGTTCTAGTTCTGTGAAAAATGCAATTGGTAATTTGACAGGGATAGCATTGAATCTGTAGATTGCATTTGGTAGTATAGTTTTCACAATATTGATTCTTCCTACCCAGGAACATGGAATATCTCTCCATCTGTTTATGTCATCTTTGATTTCTTCCATTAGTGTCTTATAATTTTCTATGTACAGTTCTTTTGTCTCCTTAGGTAAGTTTATTCCTAGATATTTAATTCTTTTTGTTGCAATGATTAATGGGATTGATTCCTTAATTTCTCTGATTTTTCATTGTCAGTATATAGAAATGCAAGTGATTTCTGTGTATTGATTTTGTATCCTGCAACTTTGCTAAATTCACTGATTAGCTCTAATAATTTTCTGATACTATCTTTAGGGTTTTCTATGTATAATATCATGTCATCTGCAAACAGTGAGAGCTTTACTTCTTTCCCAATCTGGAGTCCTTTTGTTTCTTTTTCTTCTCTGATTGCTGTAGCTAGGACTTCCAGAACTATAGAGGTGGAAGTGGTTGAATAATAGTGGTGAACATGGACATCCTTGTCTTGTTCCTGATCTTAGGGGGAATGCTTTCAGTTTTTCACCACTGAGAATAATGTTTGCTGTAGGTTTATCATGTATGGCCTTTACTATGTTGAAGTAGGTTCCTTCTATGCCCTTTTTTTCTGAAGAGTTTTAATCATAAATGGGTGCTGGGAGTTTTGTCAAAGACTTTTTCTGCATCTATTATCATATGATTTTTGTCTTTCAATTTGTTAACATGATGTATCACATTGATTGATTTATATATATTGAAGAATCCTTGCATCCCTGGAATAAACCCAACTTGATCATGGTATATGAGCTCTTTGATGTGTTGCTGAATTCTGTTTGCTAAAATTTCGTTGAGGATTTTTACATCTATGTTCATCAGTGGTATTGGCCTGTAGTTTTCTTTTTTTGTCTTGTCTTTGTCTGGTTTTGGTATCAGGGTGATGATGGCCTCATAGAATGAATTTGGAAGTGTCCTTCCTCTGCAGTTTTTTGAAAGAGTTTTAGAAGGATAGACATTAGATCTTCTCTAAATGTTTGATAGAATTCTCCTGTGAAGTTATCTGGTCCTGGGCTTTTGGTTTTTGGGAGATTTTTTATCACAGCTTCAATTTCAGTGCTTGTAATTGTGTTGCCCATAATTTCTATTTCTTCCTGGTTCAGTCTTGGAAGATTGAACTTTTCTAAGAATCTGTTCATTTCTTCCAGGTTATCTATTTCATTGCCATATAGTTGTTCATAATAGTCTCTTATAATCCTTTGTATTTCTGCATTGTCTAATGTAACCTCTTCTTCATTTCTTATTTTGTTGATTTGATTCTTCTCTTTTTTTTTCCTTGATGAGTCTGGCTAAAAGTTTGTCAATTTTGTTTATCTTCTCAAAGAACCATCTTTTAGTTTTATTAATCTTTACTATTGTGTCTTTCATTTCTTTTTCATCTATTTCTGCTTGGATCTTTATGATTTCTTTCCCTCTACTAATTTTGGGGCTTTTTTGTTCTTTTTCCAGTTGTTTGAGGTGTGAAGTTAGGTTGTCTATTCAATGTTTTTCTTGTTTTTTGAAATAGAGTTGTATTGCTGTAAACTTCCCTCTTAGAACTGCTTTTGCTGCATCCCACAGGTTTTGAGTTGTGTTTTCATTGTCATTTGTTTCTAGAATTTTTTTTATTTCCCTTTTGCTTTCTTCAGTAACCTGTTGGTTATTTAGAAATGTGTTGTTTAATCTCCAGGTATTTGTGTTTCTTACAGTTTTTTTCTTGTAATTGATAGCTAGTCTCATAGCATTGTGGTTGGAGAAGATGCCTGATACAATTTCAATTTTCTTAAATTTACTGAGGTTTGATTTGTGACCCAAGATGTGGTCTATCCTGGAGAATGTTCCATGTGCACTTGAGAAGAATGTGTACTCTTCTGCATTTGGGTGGAATGTCCTGAAGATATCAAGGAGATCCAGCTCATCTAATGTATCATTTAAGTTGTGTTTCCTTATTAATTTTCTGTTTTGATGATCTGTCCATTGGTGTGCATAAGGTGTTAAAGTCTTCTACTCTTACTGTGTTACTGTCAATTTCTCCTTTTATGTCTGTTAGTGTTTGTCTTATATTTTGAGGTGCTCCTATGGTGGGTGCACATAGATATTTACAATTGTTATGGGTTCCTCTCGGATTGATCCCTTGATCATTATGTAGTGTCCTTCCTTATCTCTTGTAATCTTCTTTAAGGTGTATTTTGTCTGATATGAAGATTGCTCCTCCAGCTTTCTTTCGCTTTCCATTTGCATGGAATATATTTTCCATCCTCTCACTTTCAGTCTATATGTGTCTTCAGGTCTGAAGTGGGTTTCTTGTAGACAGCACATATAAATGGGTCTTGTTTCTGTATCCATTCAGCCAGCCTGTGTCTTTTGGTTAGCACATTTAATCCATTTACATTTAAAGTAATTATTGATATATATGTTCCTGTTGCCATTTTCTTAATCGTATGGGGTACTTTTGTAGATGTTTTTTCTTCTCTTGTATTTCTTGACTATATAAGTCCCTTTAACATTTGTTGTAAAGCTGGTTTGGTTTGAATTCTCTTAACTTTTGTTTGTCTGAAAAGCTTTTTATTTCTCCATCAATTTTGAATGAGATCCTTGCCAGGTACAGTAATCTTGGGTGTAGATTTTTCCCTTTAAGTATTTTAAATATATTCTGCCATTCCCTTCTGGCCTGCATTCCCTCTTTCTGCTAAGAGATTAGCTATTAAGCGTATAGAATTTTCCTTGTCTGTTACTTTTTGCTTCTCTCTTGCTGCTTTTAATATTCTTTCTTTGTGTTTGGTCTTTGTTTGACAGTAAGTGTCTTGGTGTGCTTCTCCATGGGTTTATCCTGTATGGGACTCTTTGTGCCTCTTGATCGACTATTTTCTTTTCCATGTTGGGGAAATTTTCAACTATAATCTCTTCAAAATTTTCTCATACCCTTTCTTTTTCTCTTCTTCCTCTGGGACTCCTATAATTCTAATGTTGGTGCGTTTGATATTGTCCCAGAGGTCTCTGAGGCTATCCTTAGTTTTTTTCATTCTTTTTACTTTATTCTGCCCTGCAGAAGTTATTTCCACCATTTAATCTTCCAGCTCAATGATTCATTCTTCTGCTTCAGATATTCTGCTATTGATTCCTTCTAGAGTATTTTTAATTTCAGTAATTGTGTTGCTTGTCTCTGTATGTTTATTCTTTAATTCTTCCAGGTCTTTGTTCGTTGATTCTTACATTTTCTCCATTTTGTTTTCAAGATTTTTGATCATCTTTACTATTTACTATTATTATTCTGAATTCTTTTTCAGGTAGTTTGCCTATTTCCTCTTCATTTATTTGGACTTCTGTGTTTATAGTTTGTTCCTTTATTTGTGTAGTATTTCTCTGCCTTTTCTTTCTTTTTTTTTAAACTTACTGTGTTGGAGGTCTCCTTTTCCCAGGCTTCAAGGAAAGTTGGATTCTTTCCTTGAGGAAATTCTATCTTCCTTTCTTTCTTTCTTCCTTTTGGTTTCTGCCCTCCTAAGGTTGGTTCAGTGGTTTGTGGAAGGCTGGCAGGCCACAGTCTACAGGGTCGCAAAGAGTTGGACATGCCCAAAGCGACCCTGTGTACATAGACACAAGACTTTTTTTGCCTTTGGCAGCTCTGCCCCAGTGAGAGTTGAGCATGAAGGTGGTGTGCCTGCTCGGCTTGCAGGAACCCTGGTGGCACAAAGTGTGCAGGCACGTGGACTGCCTCCAGCATAGGAGTTATGGCCATCAGAGTCTTTTTTCAAGCCTCTTGTAGCTGGTGATCAGAAGGCCTCTTTGCCAGTCTTTTTCCATAGCTCTACCCATTCAGGCACTTAGAAAGCTCCCTTACCTGGGGCCCTTCTCTGTTGTTCAGCACGTCAGGCACATAGAGGGGTCCCCCTGGCTGGGGTCCTACTCTGTAGTTCAGTGCATCAGGCGTTTGATGGGCCAGCCTCTCTATTGTTCAGCTACCAATGCTGGAATGTGGGGAGAGAGAGGCTATGGTGGTGGATCCACCCCCTACACATGACTCAGCAGTATCACCTTGCTTCCATGGCTGCCGGCTTTCCTCCACTGGCATTTCCCACCATAATCTCCTCCATCACATCCCCTCAATCCCTCTATCCAGTCAACAACAGCCCTCAGCCTGGGATTGTACCACAATCCGTAAACTCCAGCTCCCAGCCACTGCACCTTCCAGGGGACTAGCGTTCCTGTCTGGGGTATATATGGCTGGGGCAAGGACTATCTGATTCTCATTCCATTTAGGCGGCCACAGATCAACTGTTTCACTCTCAGCCTTAAATGTTTCTCTTCTGACTCAGACAATTGCCCTGATGTGGGGATTGGACCCCTGCTTTAGTTCCCCCACCTGCTGAGGGCAGGTCCAGTCCTACTAACACTTCCATTTTCCCCCTAGTTCCTTCATCCTACTGAGTTTTTCGTGGTTCTATATATTTTTTTCCACTGGTCAGGTACTCCTGTCCACTCTCAGCTGGTGGTCTGCATGCACTTCTGTGTATGAAGGTGTACTCCTGATGTATCCGTGGAGAGAGATGTACTCCATGTCCACCTACTCCTCTGTCCTCTTGTTCTCGGTCTTGTTCAGTTTTTGAAGTGTTGGTCGTGTGATGTGCAGTGGGCCATTGTTGTGGAGAAGAATTGGGTCCTTTCTGTTGACCAATGTCAGCTGCAGTGTTGCAGTTTTTGGTGCATCTCATCGACCTGCTTCTCAGATGTAATGGTTTTGCTGGGATTCAAACAGTTGTAGTGGATCAGACTGGCAGCAGACCACCAATCAGTGACCATGAGCATTTTTTGGTGCAAGTTTGGCTTTGGAGCTCCTTCTTGGTCCAACCACTGAGCTGATCGTCACTGGATATCATATAAAATCCACTTTTTGTGGCATGCCACAATCCAATTGAGAAATGGTTCATTATTGTTGCACAGAATAAGAGAAAATGACAGTTCAAAATAATGATTTTTATTTGTGGTTAGCGCATCAGGCACCCACCTATTGAGCTTTTTCACCTTTCCAATTTGCTTTAAATGCTGAATGACCATAGAATGGTCGGTGTTGAATTCTTCAGCAACTTCTTGTGTAGTTCTAAGGGGATCAGCTTCAATGATGGCTGTCAACTGGTGATTGTCAACTTCCAATGGCCAGCCACTATGCTCTTCATCTTCAAGGCTCTCGTCTCCTTTGCAAAATTTCTTCAACCACCACTGCACTGTATGTTCCTTAGCAGTTCCTGGGCCAAATGCGTTGTTGATGTTGCAGGTTATCTCCACTGCTTTAAAACCCATTTTGAACTCGGGTAAGAAAATTGCTCAAATTTGCTTTTTGTCTAACATCATTTCCATAATTGAAAATAAACATAAAATAAACAGCAAGTAGTGTCATTAGCAAAAAAAAAAAAAGCAAGAAATGTGCATTAAAATAATGTGTACATAACCACATTTATTTAAGAATGTATTCCAATATCAAACAGCAAAATTTCAACAATTAAAAAAACGCAATTACTTTTGCACCAACCTAATAGTTGAAAGGTGATTCATTTTGATGTATGGCAGAAACCAACACAAAGTTGTAAAGCAATTATCCTTCAATTAAAAATGAATTAAAAAAAGAAAACAAAACAAATAACCAAGAACTTATTCTTGGTTTGATTATCCTATTCTACCAGATAATCAAAATAATTACCATTATTTGCTTTTAAGGCATAAGAAAGGTCACAAATAGAACTAAGATTTACTCTCATGAAATTAACAGCGAAAAGGCAACCTTAGGAACGGGAGAAAATATTTGCAATCATTTTTTAAATAGAGGCTTAATATTTACACTATATAAAGAACAACTCAACAGCAACAAAAATCCATAGTAAAAAATAGACAAGGATTTCAACAGACATTTTTCTAAGTGGCCAATAAGCTCATGAAAAAGTGCTCACTAATCATCAGGGGAATGCAAATCAAAACCACAGTGAGATACCAACTCATACCAATTTAGGATGGCCACTGACCAAAAAAGAAAAAAAGGCAGAAAATAAGTGTTGGCAAGCATGTGGAGAAATCGGAACTCTTGCGCACTGTTGGTGGGAATGTAATATGATGCAGTTGCTATGGAAAACAGTATGGTGGTTCCTCAAAAATTTTTAAATAGAATTATCATACGACCTAGCAATGTCACTTCTGGGTAAATGCCCAGAAGAATAGAAAGCAGGGTCTCCAAGAAACACTATATATACACACACACACACACGTCTATAGCAGCACTATCACAACAGCCAAGAGATGAAAGCAACCTACATGTTCATTGACAGATAATTGGATAAACACAGTGTGGTATATCCACACAAGGGAAAATTATTCAGCCTCAAAAAGGAAAGAAATTCTGACATATGCCACAATATGGAGGAACCTCAAGGACATTATGCTCAGTGAAAAAAACACACACAAAAATACTGTATAATTCCACTTCGATGAAGTATCTAGCTAGATCAGTCAAATTCAGAGGTAGAATGGTGGTTGTCTGAGGCTGAGGGAGGGAGGAATGGGAGTTGTTAATGGGTTTCATGAGTAGAGTCAGCTTTATGGGGTGAAGAGTTCTGGAGATCACATAACATGAATGTACTAAACACTACTGTTTTTTAGTCACTAAATTGCATCTGACTCTTGTGTGACCCGTGGACTGCAGTCCAACATGCTCCTCTGTCCATGGGATTTCCCAGGCAAGAATACTGGAAGGGGCTGCCTTCCTTCTCCAGGGGATCTTCCACACCCGGGGATCGAAACTGTATCACCTGCATTGGCAGGCAGATCCTTCACCACTGAGCCACCGGGGAAGCACTACAGCATTGCTGACTATATTGACTTAACTGTTAAGAGAGTAAACTACGTATGTATTTTACCACAATTTATTTTAAAATGAGTGTGCTTTCATTTGGATGCAAAGCTAGAATTTAAATCTTGGCACCAAAACCAGATTGCATACCTTCTTAAAATAAATGAGGAAAAGACTCACCCATTTTAGATCAAAGTAATAACAGAAGTACTATTTAGTGAATGCCTTCTAAGTATCACACACTTTACAAACATTACCTTCAATTCTCACAAAGTAGATAATATATTTATTTTTTAAACAAGGAAACTGAAGTTCAGTAAGGTTGTGAAATTTCCTTAGGCTCTCAGTGGCAAAGTCAGAATTTAAACATAACTGCATATGGTCCCAAAGCTCACATTCATTCCCATCTACCACAGGGCTGTGGGATATTATACCTGTTTTGGGATCATTTGATTATGGCCTTCAACCACAACAGCTTGCTAAGTGTTTAGAATTAAAAGGGGCTGGGGAAAAAATCACTCCTTTAGCTACTTCTGTTCTATGTAGCAGGTATTATACCTTATTTATAGCAAATAGAAAGCAACAACCATTATTACTGATACCATCCTAAATAGCTTTAAACAATTGAGATGCAATCACTTTATTGCATTCTTCATGGAAATATTTACTTAGATCATGTGTTCTTAATTTTAGTTAAAATCACATCTGGCATAATGCCTTAGAACTGCTAGCAACTTATCTTCCCAGTCCTTTTCCGTAGTTGTAAAATAAGTAGTATTTAGTAAGGTTATATTTTTCAGTATGTAGATAGCAAAGAAAATATATCTTGGTCTCTCTTTTTTAAAGTATAATTGACTTACAATATATATGTTTCAGGTGTACAATATAGTGACGATATGTCTATACATTATGAAATGACACCAGTCTAGTTACCATTCGTCATCATACAGTGATTACATTATTGACCGTACTCCTTATGCTGTACGTTACATCCCCATGACTTATTTATAACACATAGTTTGTACCTTTCAATCTCCCTCATCTATTTCACTCATTCTCTCGACCCTCCTCCCCTCTGGCAACCACCGATTTGTTCTCTTTATCCAAGTCTGTTTCTGTTTGTTTTTAGATTCCACATGTGAGATCATATGGTATTTTTCTTTCTCTGACTTACTTAGTTTAACACTCTCTAGGCCCATCCATGTTGTCACACCCTGGTTTGTTTCTTAATTTTTTAATATGATGTTAATATATAATTATGTGAGACCTCTACAAGTATTTCTATATTTTAATACTTACTAAATACTTTTACCAGGAGCTGCACTAAATGCTCCCGCCAGGCTCCTCTGTCCGTGGGATTCTCCAGGCAAGAATACTGGAGTGGATTACCATTTCCTTCTCCAGGGGATCTTCCTGACCCAGGGATCGAACCTGCATTGCAGGCAGATTCTTTACCATCTGGGCTATAGGGATAACTGGATGAAGGATAAAGAAGCTAATTAACTTGTTCAAGGTTTCCCAGGTGATAAGAGCTAAGCAGGGTTTTAAACCCAGAAAGCCTGATTCAAGAGTTTGTGCTCTGGGGAGCAGTATGGTTCAGTTCAGCAACCTGGGTCTTTTTTCCCATTAGAGAAGACAGCTTTTGGCATCACAAGAATTCTCCCAAACTGATAATAAGTACACTTTGAATGCATATAAAAATAATATTTATTAACTTAAGATTGTACCATATATGGATTTATTCAAACCAAGAGATTTACACAAAAACTTAAGTAAAATCTTTAGACTCCATTCAGCCTGAATTTCATATTATGGATAGGGCAGAAGACTGTCTTTTGCTTAAAACAAAACACAACAAAAAAGGAAAATGGCTTCAATTACATTTTGCAGAGTGCAGACCTGTGAGGAGCCAAGGCTGAGTCAACCAGGCACTGTGGCGGATCTAATGAATTTGCTGCCCATTATCAGAGCCATCCTGCTCAGCCCCAAGGCTGGCTTCTTTGCCGTTAAGAATAGGATCTTTGTTTTAAAAGTTTACACAAATTTCCAAAGTCCTCACATTTCCCTTGAGGTGGCAGAAGCACTGCTGGTTTGCAGAACAAGTTAGTCTGGAAGCCTAAAATCACTGTGTTGCAGCCTTCTGTGCTCTGGCAGCATTTTCCAAAATGTTCCTTTTCCATTCTTCATAATCTTGTGTCAGATCTTCATCTTTTTGCGGTTTAGGTAGGGTCTCTACTACATTCTCTATTTCTACGAGAGAAAAAAATTTTTTTTAATGTTTCAAAATCCTTATGTTATAAATGAGTAAGAAAGAAGTGAGCTTATTTACTTTAAAATGTCTATCTTAATTAAGGTAACAGAGAATAAGATACCAAGATGAAAAATGGAAACAGACGTTAACACGTCGGTTTTTCACTCTCCCTTATACTCCAAGCACTTCAAGACTTCTTGATGATAGTTAACATTTATCAAGCCTTGAACCGAGCACTTCAATTGTATTATCTCATTCAGTCTTCACCACAATTCTATCAAACAGGTGCTAACATTAATCATATTTTATAGACTAGGAAATTGGCATTGACAGAAATTGTCACTTTCCTAAAACTGCACAGCCAGTAGGTGATAAAGCAGGATTTGAACCTAAACAGTTTGTCTTCAGATGTATTCTTTTTCTTCTATTTTTTAAATTTAAATATTAAGAAAAAACTTTCTACAGTGTTGTGTCGATTTCTGCCATACAACAATGCAAATCAGTCATAATTATACATACATTCCCTCCCTTCCCTAGGCTCCCTCCCCTCCCCGCATCCCATCCCTCCAGGTCATCACAGAACACCAGACCGGGCTTCCTGTGCTACACAACTTCTTACCAGCTACCCATCTTACACCTGATAGTGTATATATGTTGATGTTACTTTCTCCATTCATCCTACTCTCTCCCTCCCTGACTGTGTCCTCTACATCTGGGTCTCCAATCCTTCCCTGCAAGGCTCATCAATATCATATTTCTAGATTCCGCATATATGCTTTAAAATGGCATCACCAACTTGATGGACTTGAGTTTGAGTAAGCTCCAGGAATTGGTGATGGGCAGGGAAGCCTGGCGTGCTGCAGTCCATGGGGTCACGAAGAGTCAGACATGACTGAGTGACTGAACTGATACTATATTTGTTTTTCTCTGACTTACTTCACTCTGTATAACAGGCTCTAGGTTCATCCACCTCACAAGTGACTCAGATGTGTTCTTTCTTATGGCTGAGTAATATTCCATTGTATGTATATATGTGTGTGTGTATATATATATATACACACACACCACATCTTCTTTATTTTGTTTTTTTGTTTTTTTTTACAACACATCTTTATTCATCTGTCGATGGACATCTAAGTTGCTTCCCTGTCCTAGCTATGGTAAACAACGCTGCTATGAACACTGGGGTACATGTGCCTTTTTCAATTATGGTTTTCTCAGGGTATATGCCCAGTAGTGGGGCTGCTGGGTCATGTGGGAGATTTATTCCTAGCTTTTTAAGGAATCGCCATACTATTCTCCATAATGGTTGTATCAGTTTACATCCCCAACAGTGTAGAAGGGTTCCCTTTTCTCCACACCCATTCTACCATTTATTGTTTGTAGATTTTTCGATGATAGCCATTCTGACTAGCAGGAGATGATACCTCATTGAAGTTTTGATTCCCTGGTGGCTCAGATGGTAAAGAATCTGCCTACAAAGTGGGAGACCTGGCTTCGATCCCTGGGTTGAGAAGATCCCCTGGAGGAGGAAATGGCAACTCACTCCAGTATTCTTGCCTGGAGAATCCCATGGACAGAGGAGACTGGTAGGCTACAGTCCCTGGGGTCAAACAGAGTTGGACACAACGGAGCAACTAACACTTTCTTTCTTCTAATAATTAGTGACATTGAGCATCTTTTCATGTGTTTATTGGCCATCAGATATAGTCTTAATTACACAGTACTTGTGTAAACTACTGCTTGGAAAACTGGTATTATCAATGATTAACTGACAGGATTTAGCTAAAATCTGACTCTTTTATTTTTAAATGAAGTATAGTTGATTTACAATGTTGGGACAGTTTCTGGTGTACAAAGAAGTGATTCAGTTACACACACACACATACATACATATATACACTTTTCCACATTCTTTTCCATTATGGTTTATCACAGGACACTGAATATAGTTCCCTGCTATACCTGCTATACATTAGGACCTTGTTGTTTATCCATCCTTTATATATAGTTTGCATCTGATAGTCACAAACTCCCAATCCAACCCTCTCCTGCACCCCTTTCCCCTTGGCAACCACAAGTCTGTTCTCTGTGTCTGTGAGTCTGTCTGTTTCATAAACAAATTCATTTGTGTCATATTTTAGACTCCATCTATACGGGATATCATTGGTATTTGTCTTTCTCTGGCTTATTTTGTTTAGTACGATATTTCTAGGTCCATCCATGTTGCTGCAAATTAGAATCTGACTCTTGTTAAGGCAAGCTGCTACAGCAGCAAAGGGCCATTCACTGCATTAAATCCACTGTACACTAATCCTGTTGTACAAATTTCAATTTTCATCTAGTATTAACATGCCTCACCCTTTGCTGAAGGTTCAATCACTGTCTTCTTTTTCTTCTGTGGTGGAGTAACTGAATCTCCAGCTTCTCCTTTAGGGGGAAAAAAACAAACAAATATATATATATATATATATATCATCTGAGTTCACTTTTCTCCTATTTTTAATTTCAGTTTTGGGGTGTATTTTGGATCAGAAATAAAAATTAGATATTGCAAATGGCCAAATACTAGGATAAGGAGAAGGGAAATTATCTTGCCTTCTCTTTTCTTTGGCTTTTCTTGTCAGACTTCAAAAGGGAGAATCTACTCCCTAAGCATGAATTTATGGAATTACAGCATTTATTGTTGTTTTTAATTATTAAGCTATTTATTTGAAAACAAACTAGTTTTGTTACTGAAAATAAACAGTAATTTTCTTACTAAAAATTGATCTCATCTATAGTAAATAGAAAGGAGCTAGTTTACAAGTTTGAAAATATTTAACTTTTACCAGAGGTTTACATTTTCAAGTGACACATTCTTGAAACATGGAATGAATAACTCACTGTCGATCTGCTGCCCAATCTTTTCTAACTGTTTACAGAGTCGATCAAATATGGCCTTTTTTACTCCAGATGTGGCTGCCATTTTATTTCTGTCCACCTTTAGCTTTAGAATCCTACAAAAGAATTTGATAAATTGCTGTTCTTAAGATCAGTACTGTTATCTTTTTTGGCCAACCAGTTATCAACTTATTTCCTTTCCACTCAGGCTTTATGAAGAGCTCCCAACTGTTTAATTTTCCCTTTACTTCACACACATATCATTAGCTAAAAATCATGTAAACTTACCTTTTAAAGCTATTTATTTAGTTATTCATTGTACTGTGAGAATTAAAATATATACGTTATCTGTTATGTAACAAACAGGACACATGAAAGACATCTACTGTAGTGCTTCATGCCTCATAGAACTCTTTCTAGTAAATCTCAGATATTAACTAATTTGCTGAGTGTCAATTACAGCATGTTAAAATATTTAATTCACTTTAACACAAGATGCTTATGTTTATGCTACTACAAGAATATAAATCACTCTCACCTCCAAAAACTTCCTCCCTAATAACAATTCACAACAACCACTAATGAAAAATACAAAGTAAGCTTCTTATTTCAGATAACAGACCTACTTGAATCTTTTTTTGCTCAGTGAAACCTGGTTTCAAAAGTAAGGCTGTCCATACTGTTTTCTATAATAGCTATGTTCCTTCCATATAGTTTTATTGAATTAAAGGGCATTTTCTATTAAGGCCAATTAATCACTAATTGTAGCTAATGGAGCCAAACCCATCCTTCCATGGGATTCTCCAGGCAAGAGTACTGGAGTGGGGTGCCACTGCCTTCTCCGCAGTAAAAAACCTATTGTCTACCAGCCAACTAATTTTGTTTTCTGAGGAGTTTTCTAGCAAGATAAAACAAGACAACTTTAGATGAAGATAGCAATTACCAATATTTCCAGGGTAACATTTCACAGTCAGTATACATATAGATAACCCCAAAATTCAAATTAAGAATTTATTACTGAATTGTTTTATAAATTACTTGAAAAAGAGTTGTAATCAATACTTCAAAAATGTGACTGGAAAAATCACAACTAAATGCTATTTTAATGACAGATTTCATGATTTATAAAAGGCAGACTCTGAAATCAGATTACCCAGCTTATACATATTGGCAAGTAGCCTTCGGGCAACACTAATTCCTAGCTGTCAGATCTGTTGTGGGATAAACTGAGACTCGGGTCCCTTGGCCACTATTGTTATTTAGGAAAATATGCTTTGAGTTGAAATCAACTAATTAGAAGTATTCTTTGGGAATGAGAAATTTACTTATAAATTATAGACTTTCCTGAATGGTAAAAGGAACACTTACTTGCAAGCTGAGAGCAGGGCAGCAGTGGTGAAGAGCGGCCTAGATAAGTCAAGATCCACTTGCTGTGTTTGTGGAAGACTGGACTCATAGCTAAGTAAAAGCAGTGTTCACAGAGTTATTTGTTAGAAAATATTGTTTCAAAGGGACTGAAAATGCAAATACGAGCTCATAAATGTGTCACTTTAAATGTAAAAGAAATACATTCTGTCACTTCAGCATGTTAATTATTTTTTAAACTGAAAATTACCAGGACATTGGATACTTTCACTTTATGCATTAGTACTGAGTTTTAATTATATGCCTCATACCTTTGCAGTATCTTTGAAGCCAAGTTCACTGCTTCTGTGCAGCTAAACTGTACTGCTAGGTCTCTTATTCCAATATTTGAGTTCAGGCCCAATAAACACTCAAAAGATTTAAGACAACTCTGATACATCTTCTTGTTCAAGCCAGAAAGTTTAATTAAGTAAGCCTTTGAAAGGAAAAGAAATGAATCATAAAAATCATAAGTGCTCTATATCAATACCTTTAACACTTGTTTAATAAGTCAACTTTTCAAAATTAACTATTTCTGTGGCAAGTCACTCTACCTAAAGGTTTAGCTTCATTTACTCAAAAATCAGTAAGCATGTCAGGCAAGTTAACTACTGCTTGCAATAAGCTCATACCTACAGAAAGGCAGTCATGTCACACGTGTGTGCAGATAATTTAAAATACAACATAGCGCTACCAATGCCGAGCTGTGAACTAAAAAGTGTGTGTGTGCGCATGCATGCATGTGTGCACGCTCAGCTGTGTCTGACTCTTTGAGGTCCCATGGACTGTAACCAGGTCCATGGACTGCCAGGTTCCTCTGCCCATGTAATTTTCCAGGCGAGGATACTAGACTAGGGTACCATTTTCTACTCCAGGGAATCTTCCCAACCCAGGGAGAGAACCCGTGTCTCTTGTGTGCCCTGCATTGGCAGGTGGATTCTTTACCACTAGTGCCATGTGGGAAGTCCATGAATTAAAAAACATAGAAGATGTATATATGGTTACTTATTTTAACAAAGGTGCCAATTTGTAATCCATCGGAAAAACGAAGGAGGGAAGTAGTGGGAATGGCGTGGGGAGGGTGAGTGTGTGCAAAAGGGACAGGAGACAGAGACTGGGAGAGAAACAGGAGGGACAACAACTGAGGGACACTGACTCTGCCTGGGGAAGAAAAGCTTAATGAAATGTGACAGCAAAGTGAGGTCATTGTAAGACAAACAAACAGGAGCCTGCAAGAAGAGCATCCCAGGTTTAAAAAAAAAAAAAAGCAGTGCATTTACAAAGTCAGTCATTAAGGTGCATGGTCTGTTAAGTGAATACTGTAGCTTGAAGTTAGCAGGGATCAAGAGAGGCTGGAGAGTTTGATGGTAATGGGGAGCCAACCCACTGGAAGCCAATGGTGTTTACAATGCCACCATTTTATCAGTGTAGCATTATGTGATAGGCACTGTGTTAAGAGTGCTACATATAGTACATTGTGTTTCTTCCTTACAATTATCCAGTGAAATGGATACCTCTTATCCCACTTGATAGATGAGGAAACAAGAGACATAGAACTAGTAACTGGTGGTGCTGAGATCTGGTCTCAACATGTGAGTCTTGTCATAGCTTGGCTCTCAACCACTGTGACATTGGAAGAAAAATAATACAGTGGTTTTAAAGTATGTGATTTAGGAGGATGATGCTAGTGGCAATTTGATAGATGGGTTTGTATAAGGAAAGAAGTGCTCAGGGAAAGTACGTAGTAAAGAGATCGTTGCAAAAAAGTTTTTTTCTCCAACTTTTCAAAATGGTTCTAAACTTCATCTAGAATAACATATTCTAGATGAAAATCCTATAACAGAGTTGTGAAAGGGGCTAGTATAACCAGAGATGAAAACATATGATTAGGGAAAACTAATACAATATTTTAAAGTTTAAAAATAAAATAAAATTTAAAAAAAAAAAAAAAAAGAAAACATATGATTAAACTTCAGTGCCACACCAGATAATTCAGACATTCAGTGGGACCTACTTACCCTGTCCAAGGGGCACTTCATGCAGGAAGCTGCAAGGTCCAGGCACATGACTGCATTGCTGGTTTCTGTGGTTCGTGCAGACAGGCCAACACACTTCACACGGGACAGTCGCAAGTACTCCTCCGCTTTCCTGAGCAACACATTCACTAAAACTCTTTCTTTTTCAGAAGGTTGCCCAGTACTTCGGTAAGCAATAAATTCAGCCTGGTGGACTTCATTCTGACCCTAACTCTTATGCACGTTGATTTGGGGCTGGGAATGAACTCACATCCTTTGAGAGAGGACAGGGTTCTACAAGTCAGAACAAACCCCCTGACTCCAAACATCACTGTGCTCCAATCCTTTCAGGAAGAAATAACTTCTTGAAATCCTCCAAAAAATGCCAACCCTTCTTTCAGCCTTCCATTACTGGAACAAGCATGAACTACGACAAGACAGAGGCAGGCAGGTGAGACCAGGGTTCCTCCTTCCTTTAAATCAGTGGTTCTCAAACTTTACTGTACATGACAGTCACCTTGGAGCGTGTGAAAACAAGCCCCAAGTTTCTGATCGGTAGGTCTAGAGTGGGGCCCAAGAATGTGCATTTCTACCAAGTGACAAGAAAATATTGATGCTGCTGGTCCAGGGACTACACTTTGAGAACCACTGTTCCAAATGATTAAGAGTGCAGAAGGCCATACTTCCTGTCTTTTAAGAAGTGCTCCTTCCCTTCCCTCAACTAATCCATAGCCCAGACACCCGGCCTAGCCCTGCCTTCCAGAGTTAAGTCCTGCACTCCACAGTTTAAAGTATTTAGAAATACTTTATTTCTAACCCTGGATCTTGCAAAGGCCCTTCCCATCTCCGGGCTTTTGTACAGTTTGCTGCGCCAGGTCGGGCCCTCTTCCCACATCTTGCCGTGGCTGGCAGCTTCTATCAATCGAGTCAGCGCAAACAGCAACCCCTCCGAGGCTTTCTGGAAAGTTTTTTTGTTTGTTTAAATTAAAAGCAGGCACAGGCCACGCTCCGCCCCACCCGCGGCGGCTCCGCACACCCATCCTATTTCGTTTCCCGCCTGTCGTGGCCACCAGATACTGCCCTCCTTGGGGTCTGTATCCCATCTGCCTCTGCCGTAAACGCACTCTCAGTAAGTTTCAGGGAAACGACCCAAGTTCTCCGCCTCTCTCCCTTTTCCACCACCGTGCATCTCACAGTGCTAGCTGGTCCCAGGGGCCCCTCGCCCCTCCGGCCCGCTCACAGAGCCTATTGCCGGTAGGATTTTCTTGATGTAGAGCCTAAATCCTGCCTTGCGCGGGAAAAGCATGGGGCCCCATTTGAGGAGGGCGCAGGGCTACTGGGGCGTGCGCAGCCTGACTCACCTCAGCACCTCCTGCTCGGCGATGCCCAGGCGCGGGGCTAAACGCCTAATCAGACCAGACTCCATGGCGCGGACTAGGACGACACCCACAGCTGAGACCAAACGAAACCCGCGCACAGACGCTGCGCTCGCCAGTTACGGCTGGGCTGCCCCCCTCCACCGCTGCATCTGGATTGGTTGGGACTAGAAGTTACGGCTGCCCCGCAAACCAATCCTGGCCATCCTTCTGCGCGTGCGCGCTGCGAGTACACACGTCAAGGCAAAAAGTGAATGTGCGGGGGTAGTTCCCACTCATTCCATTTCTCCCTTCTAGAGAGACTGTAACACTGCCTTTCTCTCCGGGTGCCCCTTCCTGCCGCCGAGAGCTTCCCCGCTACTCCGCACTGCCCCGCCCTCTCACACACTGTGGAGAGATTGGCTGGCGCCTAGGTCCGTCAGTCCACCGTGAAGTGACAGGGACCAATAAATACGCGGGAGTTGGGGGACCAATCGAGGAGCCGTCTGCTGGGTCCGAAGGCGGAGCTAGAGGGGGCGGGGCTTGGAGGGGCCGCAGAGTCACCTGACCGCGGGAGGCTCCGCGCGGGGTGGGTGCTTCTCGCTGCAGGCTTAGGGGAGTCGCCATGGTGAGTGCTGAGGGGCGGCGGGCCCCGGGCTGACCCTTTTCCCAGCCACTGCTTGCTCCCACCGTTTGGAACCGTGCAGGCGGAGTCGGGGCCCAGCAGCTGGGTCGGGGCTAATACCAGCCATGCTTGGCCTACGGGTTGGGGGACAGGCCGGGGAAGGCCGCAGGCGGGCCGATACGGGATCGGGGGCGCGGCGGCGCCTGGCCATGGCCGTTGCTCTTTGAGGGGGTGTATTCGCTCCGTAGCTCTGAGAGTCAGTAAAGGCCTGCGAGCCCTCTGAGTGGAGTTGGCCTCTGCCCCGCCTTGAGGGGATCTCTAGTGCTGGGTCTGGGCGTCTGGCTGGAACGGGGGCGTACGGAGGGCCTGAGGCTCAGAGGTGGCGTTGGGACCCGCCCAAAGGCTGCTCCCTTGCTGACGGTTCCACCTTTGTGCCTGGTAGTGCCTTCGTGTCCCTTTCTTCTGCAAGAAATACCTTCTGGAGGGTCCTTAATAGTGCCCGGGCCTTTTTTAGCCTCATAGGCCTCTTAGATTGCAGTGTGTGTCAGAGAATTCTAGGGACTGGCTTAGGTGAATTTCCTGGAAGGACTCATACTATCTGATATCCATTAATTCTGAGAGACAAAAAAGAGACTGCTTGTTTCCTTTAACATTTGTTCTTTGGGCGCCCTGGCTCTTTTACTGACTTCCCCATTGATAAAATCCAGGTCTTTTACTTACTGGAAGTAGGCATTCTCCTTAGCGCCTCTCCATGCTGGCAGCAAATCGTGGTGTAGCTGTTGGCTGGTGAACTTGAACTTCCTCAAAGTGTGAATCCTTGTGTCTCGTTTCCCCAAAGGCAAGTTGTCACTTGCATTTTATTAGCGTTTGACATAGCCTGTACTGTATAAATAATGTTTTTGCATGTTGGTGTACAGTATCCGTTTTAGTTATCTCACTATTCAGTTTGTGTAGACAGGCTTGTCAAAACCTGTAAGCCTGGAAACAGGCTTCGGTTTAAATGCACTAATGCCAAAAAGCAAAATGTTTGACATATATTGCTTGCATATAATATGATGCTGTACGAGGTGATTCTGCTTATTTCTCTGAATTCTTATTTGGGAATTGATATAAGAATGGTGCAAAAATTAAACTGGCGTTTGTTTCTCAACATTTATGGATTTCCATTTATAGTGTTTGTAATAGAAAAGCAGCTACTTGAGGATCTCTTGTATATCCCCGTTCTGTGCGTGAGGAACCAGTTTGGAACAGTGAGGGAGACACCCTGTACTGTCCTCACGAATTTGACTGGGAAAGAAAACTGCAGTAGTAGTCTTGTCACAACCACCGTCTCTGTGACTTGGGCAAGTCACTCATTCTTCTTTGAGTCTCCTTTTTGCGTCTGAAAATAAATGTTCTTTTTTTGGCCCTTCCCAATTCTAAAATCTAGGATTCAGTTCAATTTATCATGCATCTTGTGTGTCTTATGTCATGCACGGTGCTGGACCCTGAAAACGTAGCCCATGCTTTCAAAGAACTTAAGAGTCTAGCAGAAGACATGTTTACGGAACTTAATGTAGTACAGTTTGAGTACTGAGGACAGTCCGTCAGTTCAGTGCTGTGGGGCCACGAAAGGAGAGAAGGTTCTGGGGAGTATGGGAAAGATTACAGGAAGTAACATGTGAACTGAGATTCTGAGGACAGTGAGTAGGAATTTTCTAGGTGGAGAAGAATGTGTATTGCTAGTAGATAAAGCTGGGGGAAGTAAACGGTCGTGGTGTGTGCCATCATAGGATTCCTGGGGAAATTTATTGGTAAATGAAATTGGAGATGCTGGTGTTAAAATACATGTTTGGATGTTCCCATCCTTTCATCGTGCTTAGTTCTCCCTACTTCAGTTGCTATTTTGTGTCTTACCGTCATTTTAAAAATAGTGTTTTCATTAACATAATGAAATTCTGTATCTTTGTGAGATGTGTTATTTTCATTTTATAGTTGATTAACATTGCATTGTTTGATTACATCTATCTTGAAAACATCTATGTGAGTGGAGAGATCAACAAGTCTCTAGGATGGTTGTAGATAATTGCTGGTATCTATGGGGAATATAATAATGATGGGAACACTTAGGTGGATAGCTTATACTAACTGCTAAGTAATTTTCAAGCTTTATCGGTGTCATTTCACTTTATTACTCGTAACAATGATACAAGTATTTCTGTTATCCTTGTTTGCTGCAAGAGGAGATGAAAGCACATTGTT
The DNA here is from genome assembly GCF_003369695.1 of Bos indicus x Bos taurus. Lineage (NCBI taxonomy): Eukaryota > Metazoa > Chordata > Mammalia > Artiodactyla > Bovidae > Bos > Bos indicus x Bos taurus. Next base: position 50,791,334 of record NC_040093.1, read on the forward strand.
TGAATTGGAACTAGTTTTATAAGTGATATGTTCATAGTGACCTTTGTTTTCTCTGCACCTTTTAACTGTAGACTTGTGAGGGCTATTTAGCTTGAATGTGTGGGGTAAAAGAGGCCTAATCACAAATGTTAATTTGATCTTGACTCTAGTGTTTCCATTTTTCTCTGATATATATAACTGCTATGTACAGAGTCATTTGTAAATGACTTTTATGAGTGAGGGGTCATTGGTTACCTAATTTGTGTATAGTGAAATCGTGTTCATGTTAAACTGACTTGTTCAGTTCCATACTTGGCAGGAAGGGCATCTAGGTGTTCCTTTAGAATAGCCAGCTGCATTGTCTTACAAGTAATATGTAAAAGTACATTTATTCATTATAGCTTTATCTCTTTATTTTCTACATTTTGTATATATACTTTTCTATTAATTTTAAACCCAGTTGGTACAAAATAGAAAAAATTTGCTAATTGGCTTACAGATTACTGAGTGTAGTCAATTCTATACAAGTATTTTTGAATCGTTTGAAATCTGTTTATAGGCCTTCCCAGATGGCTCAGGATAAAGAATCCACCTGCCAATGCAGGAGACACAATGCAGAACCCGTGTTTGGGTTCGCTCCCTGAGTTGGGAAGATCCCCTGGAGAAGGAAATAGTAACCCACTCCAGTATTCTTGCCTGGAGAATCCCATGGACAGAGGAGCCAGGGGGACTACAGTCCATGGGATTGCAAAGAATTGGACATGATTTAGAGACTGAGCATGAACCCAGCCTTTTTATAACCACACTGTTATTTGCCATATAATTATACACAGTAGCCAAAAGGTAGTTCAGTTCAGTTCAGTTCAGTCGCTCAGTCGTGTCCGACTCTTTGCGACCCTGTGAATCTCAGCACGCCAGGCCTCCCTGTCCATCACCAACTCCCGGAGTTCACTCAGACTCACGTCCATCAAGTCAGTGATGCCATCCAGCCATCTCATCCTCTGTCGTCCCCTTCTCCTCCTGCCCACAATCCCTCCCAGCATCAGGGTCTTTTCCAATGAGTCAACTCTTCGCATGAGGTGGCCAAAGTACTGGAGTTTCAGCTTTAGCATCATTCCTTCCAAAGAAATTCCAGGGCTGATCTCCTTCAGAATGGACTGGTTGGATCTCCTTGCAGTCCAAGGGACTCTCAAGAGTCTTCTCCAACACCACAGTTTAAAACCATCAATTCTTCGGCACTCAGCCTTCTTCACAGTCCAACTCTCACATCCATACATGACCACTGGAAAAACCATAGCCTTGACTAGATGGACCTTTGTTGGCAAAGTAATGTCTCTGCTTTTGAATATGCTATCTAGGTTGGACATAACTTTCCTTCCAAGGAGTAAGCGTCTTTTTAATTTCATGGCTGCAGTCACCATCTGCAGTGATCTTGGAGCCAAAAAAAATAAAGTCTGACACTGTTTCCACTGTTTCCCCATCTATTTCCCATGAAGTGATGGGACCGGATGCCATGATCTTCGTTTTCTGAATGTTGAGCTTTAAGCCAACTTTTTCACTCTCCACTTTCACTTTCATCAAGAGGCTTTTTAGTTCCTCTTCACTTTCTACCAAAAGGTAGTACTATACTCAGATATCCATCAGCAGATGAATGGATAAACAAAATGGTATATACACACAATGGAATATTATTTAACCTCAAAAAGAAGGAAATTTTGGATTTCCCTGGTGATCTAGTGGTTAAGAATGTGGTTAAGAATTTGCCTGCCAATTCAGGGGACACAGGTTCGATCCCTGGTCTGGGAAGATTGCCACATCTTCCACATGCCACTGGGCAGCTAAGCCGAGAGCCCTAGAACCCGTATCCGCAGTGAGAGAGAAGCACCGCAAGCAGAGAGTAGCCCCATTTGCCACAACTAGAGAAAGCCCACTGAAAGCAGTGAAGACCAAGTGCGGCCATAAATAAATGAATTAAAGTTTTTAAAAAGGACATTTTGACATATGCTACAACATGGATGAACCTTGAAGATGTTATGCCAAGTGCAATAAACCAGACACAAAAGAATGGATGTTGTAAAATTCCCCTTATATGAGGTCCTAGAGAAGTCAGGCTCTTAGACATAGAAAGTGGTAGTTGCCTAGGGCGGGAGTGGGGTGGGAAGTTACTGTTTATTGCTCACAGAGTTTCCCTTTGGAAAGGTGAAAAAGTTCTGGAGATGGATGGTGGCAGTGGCTGTACAACAGTGTGAATGTACTTAATGCTGCCAAACTGCACTCTTAAAAATGGTTAAAACGGAAATTTTACATTGTGTATGTTTTACCACAATAAAAATTTTCTAACATACACGTTTCTAATGTGTATGTTTTATCACAATAAAAATTTCTGCTTATCTCAAAGCTGGCCTTCTGAACCTAGTGAAATCCATTGATTCTAATAATTGTTAAATCTATTGCATCCAGAGATAAGGAGCCAAAAAACCCAAACCGTTGCTTGGTCTCAGAGAACTAGCCCATGATGAATAGTGAATTTCATTAAGTCAGAATCCTTAAATGCACATGCTCCTTGTCAGCATTTTACACTATTAGTTTTGTTGTGTGAGTTAGTGTTCAGTGTAAAAGATATTGAACTTTTTCTTTTATATTTATTTATGCTTATGAAGAAGTATGCCCTAGGGAAACTCAGTTTCAAAACATTTTTACCACCCAAAACGGAAACCCTGTACTCTTTAAGCAGTTACTCATCCACTGTCCCTCCTGGTAACCACCAGTCTGCTTTCTGTTTCTATGGATGATTTTCCTATTCTGGATGCAAATATACCTCATTTTATTGTGCTTTGCTTTACTGCATTTTTTTTTTCCAAATTGAAAATTTGTGGCAATCCTGCATCTAGCAAGTCTTTTTGGTGCCATTTTTCTAACAGCATTTGCTCACTTTGTGTTTTTGTGTCACATTTTGGTAATTCTCACAGTATTTCATACTTTTTCATTATCATGTTTGTTATGGTGATCAGTTGTGATTGTTTTGAAGTGACACAAACTGTACTTACATAAGTCTGCAAACTTAATTGATAAGCGTGTATATTCTCACTGCCCCCTGACCAGCTCTTCTCCATTACTCTCCCTTTTCTTGAGCCTCCCAATTCCCTGAGATTCAACAGTATTGAAATTAAGCCAATTAATTGCCTTACAATAGTCTCTTAAGTGTTCAAATGAAAGGAAGAGTTGAAAGAGTTCAAGTGAAATCAAAAGCTAGGAATGATTAAGCTCAGTGAGGAAGACATGTCCAAAGCTTAGCCTCTTGTACCAAACAGTTAGCCAGGTTGTAAATGTAAAGGAAAAGTTACTGAAGAAAATTAAAAGTGCTACTCCAGTGAACACATGAATGAGAGGAAGGTGAAACTGCCTTATGGTTGATATGGAGAAAGTTGTAGCGGTCTGGATAGATGATCAAACCAGCCATCACATTTCCTTTAGCCAAAGCCTAATTCAGAGCAAGGCCCTCTCCAGTTCCGTGAAGGCTGAGAGAGGTAAGAAAGCTGCATAAGAAAAGTTTGAAGTTAGCAGAAGTTGGTTCATAAGGTATATGTAAAGAAGCCATCTTCATACCATAAGAATGCAAGGTGAAGCTGCAAATGCTGATGTAGATGCTGTAACAAGTTACCTAGCAGATCTGGATAAGGTAATTAATAACGGTGGCTACACTAAACAAGGATTTTCCTTGTAGACAAAACAGCCTTCTATTGGAAGACAATACCATCTAGGACTTTCACAGCTGGAGAAAAGTCAATGTCTGGCTTCAGGAACAGGCTGACTTGTTAGGGGCTAGTGCAGCTGATGACTTTAAGTTGAAGCCAGTATTCATTTACTATTCCTGAAATCCTAGGGTCCTTATGAAGTAGGGCCTGTGCCCATAAATGGAAAAACAAAGCCCGGATGACAGCATATCTGTTTCCAACATCGTTCACTGAATGTTTTAAGCTCACTGTTGAGACCTGTTGCTCAGAAAAGAAAGGATTGCTTTCGAAATATTAATAATCATTGATTACGTACCTAACACCCAAGAGTTCTGATGGAGACATACAGTGAGATGAATATTGTTTTCCTGCTAGCTAACACAACATCCATTCTGTAGCCCACAGATCAAGGAGTTATTTTGAATTTCAAGTCTTGTTATTTAAGAAATACATCTCAGGGATTTCTCTGGTGGTCCAGTGGCTAAGACTTGGCGTCCCAATGAGGGGGCCCAGTTCCATCCCTGGTCAGGGAACTAAATCTCACCTAAATCTCACATGCCACAACTAAGAGTTCACATTGCCACAGCTAAAGATCCCGCATGCTGCAGCAGAGATTGAAGATCCCACAGGCCGCAACTAAAACCCAGTGTAGCCAAATAAAAAGATTTCAAAAGGCTATAGCTGCCGCAGATAATAATTCCTTTGATGGATCTGGGCAAATTGAAAACCTTCTGGAAAGGATTCACTATTCTAGAAGCTATTAAGAACGTTTGTGATTCAAGGGAAGAGATCAAAAAAATCAACATACACAGGAGTTTGGAAGAAGTGGATTCCAGTCCTCATGGATGACCTTGTTTGGTTGAAGACTTCAGTGGATGAAGTCTTCAAAGTGGTCTTCCACCACTTTGAAATGTGGTGGAAATAACAAGAGAACTAGAATCAGATGTGGAGCCTAAAGATGTGACTGAATTGCCAAATCTCCTGATCTAACTTTAACAGATGAAGAGTTGCTTTGTATGAATGACTAAAGAAAGTGGTTTCTTGAAATGAACTCCACTCCAGTGAAGATGTTGTGAAGACTGTTGAAAATGGCAGTGCAGGATTCAGAATATTACGTAAACTTAGTGAATACAGCAGGGCAGTTTGAGGGGCTTCCCAGGTGGCACAGTGGTAAAGAATCCACCTGCCAGTGTAGGAGATGCAGGAGAGACAAGTTTGATCCCTGGGTCAGGAAGACCCCCTGGAGGAGGAAATGGCAACCCAGTCCAGTATTCTTGCCTGGAGAATCCCATGGACAGAGGAGCCTGACAGGCTACAGTCCAACGAGTTGGACATGACTGAGCTACTGAGCACACAGGGTTTGAGAGAACTGACTCCAATTTGGGAAGTTCTCTTTGGAAGGACTGATGCTAAAGCTGAAACTCCAGTACTTTGGCCACCTCATGCGAAGAGTTGACTCATTGGAAAAGAGTCTGACGCTGGGAGGTATTGGGGGCAGGAGGAGAAGGGGACAACAGAGGATGAGGTGGCTGGATGGCATCACCAACTCAATGGACGTGGGTTTAGGTGAACTCCAAGAGTTGGTGATGGACAGGGAGGCCTGGCGTGCTGCGATTCATGGGGTCGCAAAGAGTTGTACATGACTGAGCGACTGAACTGAACTGAACCATGGGTAAAATGGTATCAGACGATCACATGCTACAGAGAGAGAGAGATCGTTCGTGAAAGAGAGAGCCAGTCCATGAGGCAGACTTTATTATTGTCTTATTTTAAGAAATTACCACAGCCTCCATGACCTTCAGCAACCACCATCCTAATTACTCAGCAGCCATCAACATCAAAGTGAGACCCTGCACCAGCAAAAATTTGCTGAAGGCTCAGATGATGGTTAGCAGTTTTTAGCAATAAATTATTTTTAAATTAAGGTATATATATTATTTACTTCGACATAATGCTGTTGCAGACTTAATTAATAGACTACAGTACAGTGTAAACATATGAAACTGAAGAATTTCTGTGACTCAGTTTATTGCAATATTGCTTTTCTGCTGTGGTCTGGAACTGAACGTGCAATATCTCTGAGCTATGCCTTAATTTCATATCAGTGGAGTCACACAATGTGTGGTCTTCCATGTCTGATTTCTTTTACTTAAATAACCTTTTTGTAGTTCACGTAGCATCTGTCAATACTTCACTCCTTATGATTGAGTAATATTCCTTATATGTATATAACATAATTTGTTTATCCATTTGCCTGTTGATTCTTCAGTTGCTTTTTATTAAAAACATAATCTAAAACCAGCTTACTCATTCAGACAGTGAACATTTATGAAGCATCCATTATGTGTCTGGCAATGTGTTGGGTTCCAAGGACGTGCAAATAGCCATCATTTATAATTATAATGTGATGCCTGCCGTAGCAGAGGTGTAAACACAGTGTTTATTCAACATAAGGATGGAGTGGTTAATTCTGTTCACAGGTAGATCTAATTCATTTTGCAAGCAGATTTTTCTGATGGCAAAAAGAAGACTGTACGGATGTATTTTGTCTGTTATAACTGTAGCTGTCTGTATTTGAAATGATATGGTAGATCCTTGAGGGAGTGTACTCTCTGTGGTGTTCTACTACAAGTCACTGTCAACAGTTAGCTATTTCATTTCCAAGCTGTTTAGTCCCTCATTATATATTGCCTAAGAGGATATGTGTTCTCATAAACTAGTTCCTTGGTCTTCCTAAAAATAGACTAAGATGCAGATGAAAGGTAGTTTAGGAAAAAAGGAAGCTTTTAGAGATTTGGGTTAGACTACTTAACCACCACAGATTGGTTATGTTCTGGGTGGATTTAGAGTGTATTAGGAGAAGGCAATGGCACCCACTCCAGTACTCTTGCCTGGAAAATCCCATGGACGGAGGAGCCTGGTAGGCTGCAGCCCGTGGAGTCGCTAGGAGTCGGTCACAACTAAGTGACTTCACTTTCACTTTTCACTTTCATGCATTGAAGGAAATGGCAACCCACTCCAGTGTTCTTGCCTGGAGAATCCCAGGGACGGGGGAGCCTGGTGGGCTGCCGTCTATGGGGTCACACAGAGTCGGACACAGCTGAAGCGACTTAGAAGCAGCAGCAGCAGAGCATAGGCAGCCATAAACCACCACCTTCTATTTCTTTGAAGACAATCTGCTACAGGAATGTTGAGTCAGTTTCTGAGAAGACATTCTCTGTATCTGTTAGTTTTCTCCTTCAGCAGTCTTATGCTATTAACTTCAGTAACGGCATGGCTCTCTGTTCAGTTGTCAAAAATTGATAAATGAGTCTGAGATGTAGAACTGGAATGAACCTTATATGAAAGCTTTGTAAATGTAAACTATGGCTGGACCTATAAAAATAACAGATTTGCTTGACGAGAGTTCTAATGACACATTAATGGGAGATTTAAAAAATTTTTTTTTAGCCTACAACACAGCAGTCACCGCAGGATGAGCAGGAAAAACTCTTGGATGAAGCCATACAGGCTGTGAAGGTCCAGTCATTCCAGATGAAGAGATGCCTGGTAAGATGACAGTGTGAGAGGCACAGTTGTAGTCTGCGTGTTCCTGGGAATGTTAGGCTGTGTTTTCTAAAGCCTGTGGCACTACTGCTCTGGTAAATCTAATATTCCGCCTCAGCTCCCTCAGGCGCTGTGTGGAGCAGTTTCGGTAGATAGCCCTGTTGAAATATTTATTTACCTTTATACTTGTGGTTTGAAATTGTCTGTCTTCCCTACCAGAATGTAAGCTCCATGAGGGTGGGAGACCCTGCCTTCTATTTATGCATCACTGTATTATCTCCATATCTGACCTGAACTACTGGCCTCATCCTCCAAACCTGAGGAGTACTTGACATATAATAGTTGCTTAATAAATATTGGTTTTAAATGCTTTCAATTTGAATTGTTCAGCCTTTCCCCTCTATCTTGAAGGCTTTTATTTCTGTCCTGAACAGATACATTTTTTTGCAAGAACTACCTTAAAAACTATTCATATTCTGAAAGAGTAGATTATCTGTGTAGAAACTATAGATTCTCTGGAATAAAATTTAATAAATGGAACCAAATAGGCTGGTACTTAAATTATAAGTTTCTGTGTTGATGATGATGATAATATCTTGCCTTTGTAAAGTGTCTTAGAGTTTCTAAAGCTTAGTAATAATATGCTCTTTTAACCAGTTGTATCTATTGTATTGTTTTTCTTGCAAACCAGTTTGTAAAAACAAAACTCTTGGAGTGGAGAGAATGGGTGGCATGGAGCTTGCTATTGCTTGCTCCTGTCTCTTTCTGTGTATGAACAGTGTTTCTGTATCTAAAGGAATTGTCTATGTTTATGTCTTAAGTGGGGCATATGGACATTGTGAGGAGAAAAGCATACTTAAAGAGTAGTCATTCCAGACATCTCTGAAGAGTGTTTAACCTATGACCAAGCCATTGTCAGAATAGTAACTTTCTTTCAAAAGAATCAGTATGCCAGTTTTCTTGCTTACAGGTAAAAGATAAATTAATGGAGCTATAGTTTAATAGTTGCCAGGACTAAAGATTTGAGTTATTGCCAGGAAGCTTGTGGTCCTAGATAAATGAGATTTGCTAAGCTTTGCAGCCTGGTGAGGAATTACGTTATCTTACTCTTTTCAGTAAAGTGAAGGCAAGGTGAAATTAAAACTTGATTTTTATGTGATTAAAATAATTTAGGTGCTGTATACTTTTAAAACTGTGTAATAGATCCTTGATTAAAATTTGTATAGCCAAGTTAAATGTTTATTTAAGCATTCTCACCAACGCTCTTGGTTTTTCTGTAGGACAAAAACAAGCTTATGGATGCTCTGAAACATGCTTCTAATATGCTTGGTGAACTGCGGACTTCTATGTTATCACCAAAGAGCTACTATGAACTTTGTATCTTTTGAATGTTGAAGAACATTTTGATCATACTGTTTTCTTGATAAGGCTTATTTGCTTGTTCCCTAGGTTTTTTGGAAGTTGTATTATTTCTCATTGTCTTAATCAAGTAGTACTTCTCCCTGCAAATGTGCTGAGAAGAGTATCAGAAACACCTTTTTTGTGCTTACACTTCTTTATGTGGCTTGTTGTTATATTTCAGTTTTCAGACTACTCATGAAGGATATTGAAAGTATTAAGCAAATGGTTTTTTAATGCTAAGATTTTGTCAAGCTGGTCTCTGACATGTAAAGGACATCAATGATTTGCCATTTCAAAACCCTTAAGTAGTCTCACAGGCAATCTTATTTTTATTGTTTTGCTTTACCAGACATCTTTAAAAACCCTTAAAGTCAGGAAAGCCCAGAAGAAGTTCTGTCTTTACTTAATGTAAACATGCTTTCTTACATGACTAACATTTAGGAAATTTGCCCAATATAGGAGTTCCCTGGTGGTTGAGTGGTTAGAATTCTGGGCTTTCACTGCCATGGTCCAGTTTCAGTCCCTGGTTGAGGAGTTAAGATCCCACAAGCTGTGGGGCATGCCCCCTGCCCCCAATAAATAAAGAAAAAACTGCAATACCAAGAAAAGAAATTTGCCCAATTTAATGAGTCCAACAAGTTGTAGAGTCAACATTCTTAGGTTGACTTAGCTTTAAATCCTTAATGATAATTAAAAGATATGGCTATTTCTGATGAACTGCACTACTTGGAAGTTTACCTGACAGATGAATTTGCTAAAGGAAGAAAAGTGGCAGATCTCTATGAACTTGTACAGTATGCCGGAAACATTATCCCAAGGCTGTAAGTTATTAAGATTCTGTGGGCTTTTATGTCTGCATTTCCCACTTTGTGTTACATCCTTTAAAATCAGTGGGTTTAAGGTTATTTAATTTCTTAACGAATTGAGGTTAACATTTTGATAGTGATTTTTTAAGGCTGTGAAGTATAAATAACTATTTATTATAGATTATTGAAGAACTTTGAAAATAGAAAAAAATGGACATATTCTAATTTCCGGACTACTAGAAAAGTTAATATCGTGACAGTTATGAGTCCTAATGTGTTTAAAGGTGATATTATAAATAAATGGAAGGGTGTCCGTAAACAGTTACATTTTAAATTAGATGATATTTTCTTTATTGTGTAGGAGAAAACCTGCTTCCTGTCTTGTTTATTTCATGTTTGTATATATTGTGTTTGAATATAGTCAAATTCTTGAGTATTTTATTTCTAATCAAATGTTGCCTCATTCCTCTAGTTACCTGTTGATCACAGTTGGAGTTGTATACGTCAAGTCGTTTCCTCAGTCCAGGAAAGATATTTTGAAAGATTTGGTAGAAATGTGCCGTGGTGTGCAACATCCCTTGAGAGGTCTGTTTCTTCGAAATTATCTACTTCAGTGTACCAGAAACATCTTACCTGATGAAGGGGAGCCAACAGAGTAAGTGGTTTTCTTTCTTGATTTAGGTGTAGTATTTTTATTGTTGTTGTTGTAAAACATATAAAAAGTATAGAAAAGTATATAGAAGAAAATAAATATCAGTAATTCTCCTACCCAGAGTCAGCCACTGGTAGCATTTTGTTTATAGATTTCCTTTGAGACACAGTATATGTGATGTGATATAAAACGTACTCTTATAAAAATTATGTGTAGATTATTAGAACCTGCTTTTTTAATTTAGCATAATTGAGAGCATTTTTCCATTCCATCAGATACTCTTTGAAAATAAGACTTTTTAAATGAGCTACATTTTGAAAATTGTATTTGTGATAAAATAACGAAGTATGTTTAACTTTTTTTATGAGCTAGCCAGTTTTCATATTGTTTCTTGAATGTCTAATCAGTTTTTATAATTTAGCAACTTCTAGTTACCCCAGAGTATAAGTGATTTTAATTATCTGTGCACACAAATTATATATTAACTCCAAAATGGGTGGGGATGGGGCGGGGAAGCCATTCAGAGAGAGCTGTGTCTTATGCAACCAGTATTCTAGCATCCGAGTCCGTTGTGCTTTTATCCCACAAAGATGGCAGATGGTCTGTATCCAGTTGGGTGAACTAGTCACATGACAAATTCCCTTGATTGAGGAACTTATTTCCCTTTTTAAAAAGTTTCTATATTCATTTATTTCTTATGTGTATATTTTAGTTGTTTTTAGTATATCTACATCATTTCCTTTTTAAATGAAAAGCTATAATAAAACTTTAACCATGCATATGACAAAAATTTAAATGGTGTAGAGAAGATAAAAATTTAACAGTGTAGAGAAGACGGTGAGGTTATTTGCTGTGTTATGATATGATTCAGTTTTTGAGTATTAATTTAGTAATCAGCAAAAAGTTTTGAAAACTACTAATTTCCCCATCTTAGGAAATGTAAAAATAAGCAAGAAATACTTGGTCTTTTACCTTACAGAACTTACAAAGTTTACAGTTCAATTGCAAACATAAAATACTCAATAATAAAATGAGTTAACAGTGACACAAGTGTCCATTTTCTAAGGCTTTTTGAATTAATGGAATACAATTCTAAGAACAAGTTTAGTTGGCCCAGGAAAAGGAGTGGTTAAGTTGCTTCAGTTGTATCAGACTTTTCATGACCCCATGGACTGTAGCCTGCCAGGATCCTCTGTCCATGGGATTCTCCAGGCAAAAATACTGGAATGGGTTGCCGTGCCCTCCTCCAGGGGATCCTCCCAACCCAGGGATTGAACCCACATCTCTTAGATTTTGGGTTCTTTATCACTAGTGTCACCTGGGAAGCCCCAAAAGGAGTGGGGGAGCATTTTGTCCCTCTAAACTTGAACTGCGTCCCCTCCCTGATATTCTTTTCTCTCTTCCTCTTGAAATTGAGCATTAAGACAGTGTAGTTGAAGATGTCTTTCATGAAGCGTTTGGTGTATTAAAGAGGTAAAAAGGAAATGCACAAAGAAGAGGAATAGTAGGAAATTGTTCCTATATTTAAATACTGTGTATAAAGATTTTTCCAACTGTTTCTTTGCAGTGAAGAAACAACTGGTGATATCAGTGATTCCATGGATTTTGTCCTACTCAACTTTGCAGAAATGAACAAGCTCTGGGTTCGAATGCAGCATCAGGGACATAGCCGAGATAGAGAAAAAAGAGAACGAGAAAGACAAGAACTGAGAATTTTAGTGGGAACAAATTTGGTGCGCCTTAGTCAGTTGGAAGGTGTAAATGTGGAACGTTACAAACAGGTTTATATCTTTTTACTTCTCATCTTTTCTTATGTCATGAGATATATAAAGTCTGATTTTTTTAATTAAAATATTTAAAAAATAATATTGCATTGACAGTTGTTGATCAAAGAAGATTTAAATAAACCAAAAGATATATTTGAGTCTGTGTTTGTGGATTGGAAGACTCAGTATTATCATTATCAAGATACCAGTTTTCTTTACATTGAGATTTATTTTACTATAGATTTACTCTAAAGCTACAATAAAGTAATGTGATATTGGTGAAAGGGATAAATAAATACATCAGTGGAGAATAAATCAGGAATTAGCAAACTTTTTCTTTAAAGGACCAAATAGTACTTATTTTTTGGTTTTACAAGCCATATAGTTTGCAGCTGTTAAATTCTGCCAGTGTAGTGCAAAAGCAGCCGAAGATAATGTGGAAAACAATATACGAAAATGGTCATTAAACTAGATTTGCTGACCCCTAGAAGAGATGATCCAGAATAGACTCACGTGTATATAGTCAATTATTGTTGATAAGGGTGCAAAGGCAACCTTTTCAGCAAGTGATTCTGGAATAATTGGACATCTGTATGCAAACCAAGCCTCTGAATTGCGACCCATTCTCATACTATGCAGAGGAACTCAAAAAATTTATCAAAGTCATAAGTGTGAAATTTGCAACTGGAATTTTTAGAAGAAAACACAAAGGAAGTCTTTATAACCTTGGATTAGGTAAGCTTTCTTAGGACACAGAAAGTACAAATCATAAAAGAAAAAATACCAATGAAATGGACTTTGACTTTTACAAAATAGAAACCCAGAATGTTTTTATTTAAACATTCTTTTGTAAAATTTTACAGTTTAGAAATTAAGTATGGATCAGGAAAACCTAAAATATGATTTTTAAGTTAGTAGTACAAATATGTTACTGGAGAAGTGATTTAAGATTTTGAAAATAATTCTTTAATTCTTAAAATCTTTTTTTTCTTTCAGATTGTTTTGACCGGCATATTGGAGCAAGTGGTGAATTGCAGAGATGCTTTGGCTCAGGAATATCTCATGGAGTGCATTATTCAGGTAGATGAGAACATTTCAGGTTTTTGAAGAACTCATTTTGTATTTCATTAATTTTCTTTGTTTTGGGGGGAAAAATCTTGATTGAAGAGAGATTAAGCTTTCCTGAATGAATCCTTTTCTCCTATTAATATAATAACATGGTCTTTGTATTGATGGGTTTTTCCTCCCAAAATATACAAAGAGTAACCTCCAAGTTGTCTAGGTATCATTAGTTTTAATTTAATTGTAGATGTACTTTGGTTAACAGAATATTTCTTTCTGGGGTTATGTTTAGAGAGGCTTGAAAGTGGTGTATTTGCACTTTCTTGTATAATGTTAAGATGAATTTTTTTCCCCCATAAATATGAGCTTTAAATATTAAGTCCAGAATATAGTAGAAAATGCTTTTACTAATTGATTTTTGCTAGTTGATTTTAGTAATAATTGATTATCATTTGATTTTCAGGTTTTCCCTGATGAATTCCACCTTCAAACTTTGAATCCTTTTCTTCGGGCCTGTGCTGAGTTACACCAAAATGTAAATGTGAAAAACATAATCATTGCTTTAATTGATAGGTAAGAGTTTCCCGTATTGAAGGGTAGATGTTCTGACTTTTGAATAGTGAATTTAAAACATTTTTGTGAATTCTTTTTTACATCTTTATTAATGATTTTGATTTAGTTAACATTAGTTCTGTAAGTCTGAGTATCTACTAAGTACTTGTCTGGCTTATTCATGAGAGACGTTTAGCTCTTAGTTGAACAGAAGGCATGGAGATAATATTTTTAATCTATGCATTTAATTGGTGTTTAAAGACATTATACAGTCCCAACATTTAAATTTTATAAATCCATTTATCACCAAAGAGCAAACCTTGTGTTTTACAATGATGAAAGTTATCTTTCAGAGGGAAACAATTTGATCTGGAATCTTTATCAAGTAGACATAAATATAGATAATTAAGAATGTTCAAGTAATCACTCTGTTCCTGCATTTTTTTAAAGAAGAGTTTTCAAATAATCAGGATAAACAGTAATGATAACGGAACAAGCATTGTTTTGAGTAGTTTAAGATGTGGTAAATAGAAGTTAACTTGACTGCTTTTGGAATTAGTTGTGTTTTAAACTTTACGGTAGTAAAAATGCAGTGTCGTAAAATTATCTATGTACTTTTTACATTTTAGAGATTACTTTTTATAATCATAGCTGTTGAATACATTTTGTCATGTTAATACAGTTCTGTCCATGACTACTTAATTAGACTTCAAAGAATTTGACAGAATTGACCTGTTAAAAATCTGGTGCATATGGTATAAAGTAAGAATGCAGTGAAAAAGGCATCGTCGGTAAAACTGTTCCATTAAAAATGAATTGAGAGAAAAGCTGAAAGGGTAAAATGTCATCCATGATCCCACTACCCCAATCCCTATATGTTTTCAAATAAAGAGTATTTTCTTTTTTAGATTAGCTTTATTTGCTCACCGTGAAGATGGACCTGGAATCCCAACAGATATTAAACTTTTTGACATATTTTCACAGCAGGTGGCTACAGTAATACAGGTTTGTATGACTTTCTTCCTAAGTTCTAAACACTTTCAAAATTCTCAGCTGATAGTCTTTTAGTAATTGTTTAAAATAAATTCCATGGTTTTCTGAACATTCCAGTCTAGACAAGACATGCCTTCGGAGGATGTTGTATCTTTACAAGTCTCTCTCATTAATCTCGCTATGAAGTGTTATCCTGATCGTGTGGACTATGTTGATAAAGTTCTAGAAACAACAGTGGAGATATTTAATAAGCTCAACCTTGAACAGTAAGTCAAACATTTTTATAAAAACCTTTGTAAAACTTTTTTGTCCCAGATTTGTTTTCCTTTTGCAATTATTTTTTTAAATGTTAGAGTTCATCTTGTTTTTTAAGCATCTGTTAGATTGACATGCTTGGTACTAACCAGGGCAGAAAGTGGCAGCCAGTTGCTTGGTTGTGTACAGTGATGAGGTAGTGGCACTCACAGACCATAGGCATCTTTAGAGACCCGTGTCTCCATTCAGACCCCTTTGTATAACTACTTATGGTGAGTTAGTATTTCCATAAGTAGTTTCCAACAGATGAGTCAGTTATGAAAAAATTAGGGATCCATGTATGTATTTAAGATGTGAAAATTATATTGGTTTAAATTTTTTTCTATTTTCAGCTTTGATTTTGATTTCAGGCATGGTATGAATATTCTCTTGTGTACTTGCATCTTCCTCAACTATGCTGTCCTAGACCTGTTGCATCCTCTAGGGGCCGCTTGCACAGTTGTGATTTTATTATCTTTTTCCAGTAGTCCCTTTACTGTCCCATCCTCCACTGCTTCTGAACATGAGTCAAGCTAGGCCCCTCCTTGCCCTATATTATCATTTCATCTCACATAATCTTTTTGTTTTCCATCTCTCTTCCAGTGGTTTAGTTGCATCTGGAAGGTTTATTTTTTCTTTTACCTCTTTTTCTTTTTGTCACTCTCATCTTTTGTGTGAATCAAAAAAACATTCCAGATCTTAAATAAATTTTGTATCTTTATCTTCCCCACTAAATGAGTTTAAAAGTAAAATTAGACAGAATAAAGAATTCGAAGTCCCAACCTCTAAAGGTCTTATAAATGCCTGGATATTCCTCAGTCACCCTGGAATGTTCCTAATTTTATCCTGCTTTTCCTTATTCACCAACATCTGATGCAGAAGAAATAATTTATGTCTTATGTATTATGTTCTTCACTTGCTAGTTTTGTGTGGATTTTTCGTCCTGAATATACAGTACTTATTGACTGCCCTAGAAACCTAACTCAGAGAAGGCAATGGCACCCCACTCCAGTACTGTTGCCCGGAAAATCCCATGGATGGAGGAGCCTGGTCGGCTGCAGTCCGTGGGGTCGCTAAGAGTCAGACACGATGAGTGACTTCACTTTCACTTTCTACTTTCATGCATTGGAGAAGGAAATGGCAACCCACTCCAGTGTTCTTGCCTGGAGAATCTCATGGACGGAGAAGCCTGGTAGGCTGCAGTCCATGGGGTCGCACAGAGTCAGACACAACTGAAGCGACTTGGCAGCCACTGTTCTTGCCTGGAGAATCCCAGCGACGGTGGGGCCTGGTGGGCTGCCGTCTATGGGGTCGCACAGAGTCGGACACAACTGAAGCGACTTAGCAGCAGCAGCAGCAGCAGAAACCTAACTACCACTTAAAATACTTCCCTTAGAAATACCACATTCTAGACAGTCTTTTTAACTCCATGAACAACCTGTTCATGAATTGTAGACCAGCATAACCTACTGTATCTATAGGACTTGAATAGATGAATAAATGTGTGTGTTTAGGTGGACATCTGATAGACCTCTCTTGGAAGTCACTGGGGTATTTTGGGATGGTGTGATTCACTTCACCCATCTCCTTTAATATGTAAATGAACATTTTCAAATTTTTATGAATCAAGTGCTGTTTGTGTATGTCAGAGGTTAATTTACTCACTAAAGGACCGCTGTTTTTCTTTTGGCAGTATTGCTACCAGTAGTGCAGTTTCAAAGGAGCTCACCAGACTTTTGAAGATTCCTGTTGACACTTACAACAATATTTTAACAGTCTTGAAATTAAAACATTTCCACCCACTCTTTGAGTATTTTGACTATGAGTCCAGAAAGAGCATGAGTTGTTACGTGCTTAGTAATGTTCTAGATTATAATACAGAAATTGTCTCTCAAGACCAGGTAAGAGAATACTGACATGCTATATATTTAGAAAATAGAGACAATGTAGTTATGGTTTTAGACAATGAGACAGACACATGAGATGGGAGGGGAAGGTCATTTACTACTAAAAAATAATTATAAGTAGCTTATTCATTATATAAATAAGATGGAAGATGTATAAAGAAGAAAATATAAAATAATTATAATCCCACAGGAAGAGAATACTGCTCTTAATTAACATTTGGTCTGTCTCTTTCTAGACTTTTATCTAGATGTGTACCAACATGCATGCACTTTCCTAAAGAAAAAAGGAATTAAGTTGTTGATACGGTTTTGTAACTTTACACAACTAAAAGCACTTTTGTCAGTGGCGTTACATGCTGATTGTTTCACCCTAGTCGGTTTCCATGTCTTCCATACTACAGGTGGATTCCATAATGAATTTGGTATCTACACTGATTCAGGATCAGCCAGATCAACCTGTAGAAGAACCTGACCCAGAGGACTTTGCTGATGAGCAGAGCCTTGTGGGCAGATTCATTCATCTTCTACGATCTGAGGACCCTGATCAACAGTACTTGGTATGAATTAACTCTTCTTATACCCCTTCAACAGCTTCTTGTGAAATCATATGTAGATGTGTCTCAAATACTTTAATCCAGCTTGTGGTATTAAAAGGTTTCAAAAGAATTGAAACTGAGTAAGAGATTAACTGGACTTTTACTTTATGGTTAAATGCATTAATTGTAAACTTCTGGAGCTTATGAAGAACAAGTTGGTTGCTGTAATTTCTTCTGAAGACTTCTTAGAAATTGTAGAAAAGTCTATCTTCCTTTAGTTGGGTATCCATCCAATAATCATTCCATGTTTATTTTCTTTCTGAACTGTTGCTTTTAGAATTGTTCAGTTGTTTTTCATAATAAACTTTTAAAGTATGAGCAACAACCTTTATATTCAGTTGTGTTTGTGTTTCCAAGGTTTGCAGATAGAGGTTGTGTTTGTTGGCCACATTAAAAATGTGTGAAGACTTTAAAATTGTCTTTTTCTTAACCCCCTTTTCCTGGCAAAAAACAATCAGATGAGATTCTCCCTTTGTCATTAGTCCTTAATAAACCTTTGTGAAATGAATGAAAAATATGTTGCCTGAGTAGGATATTGGTGACTGATACTGGATAATTTATGAAAGGTGGCACAGATAGTGGCTTAATTATTGTTTGGGCAAAGTTGTCTAACCATTTTGGATACATGGGACTGTGAGTCTGTTGTAATGAAGAACACCTTAATTTGAGGATGAGCCCTGACTTCTTGTGTTGACGTTGTCATAGTTGACACTCTTGTACTCCTTCATAACCATTGTGAAAAAGAAGCTGATTTCTGTCTGTAGTGCGGTAGTCTTCGACTTGGCTTAGTGTCAAGCAGTCTGTGCACTGCGTGTGATCTGACCTAGTGGCTGGCCTGATTGTTCAAATGTTTTAACTGATTCCCTTATGTTTCTGTGTCATGCACATACCTGGCCTATGTGGGTTTTCATTTTTCGTTACAAACCAAAGTAGAAAGTGTGCTTTCCACTTGTGACCAGTTGGTTATACCATGTAAAGAAACACCTTTAAGGTGAGGATCGTTACCTTTGACTTTCTCAAGGGGGAATGCATTCTCTTCCTACCCATCTACCATCATCAAAGAAATTTACAAACTTGAATGTGTCACACACTGTGTCTCCACGTAGTAAAAAGTATTTCATGAATTCTTGTGGTTTTCTGAAACAACCAGATGTTTGTTTCCTAATGGCTCTTTTAAAGTTTATTACCATTTTCCTTGACTTAAAGGCAAGTCGCTCAGTCGTGTCCGATTCTTTGTGACCCCATGGACTGTAGCCCACCAGGCTCCTCCATCCATGGGATTCTCCAGGCAAGAGTACTGGAGTGGGTTGCCATTCCTTGACTTAAATGGTCTTAATATTTTCCTGAAGTAAGAGGCATGATATACCAGCAATATGCATATTTTTTATATTATAATAGTAGCCAGTATTTTGAGTACATGCAATGTGTTAGTACTGATAACACTTTACATCTGTTATTTGGTCTTCCCAACAACCCTGAGAGTGAAAATTAAAGTTAAAAGAAGGTAAATGGTAATTTTCCCAGGGTCACACAAATAGTGTTAGAATGTACATTTAAATGTGTCCAGCTTCAGAGCCTGTGCTCTTTATCAACACAGCATGCTTTTTACATGTGTGTGTGAAAATATATTTAAATCTGTATCTGCCCCTGACTAGCTCTGTAAGTTAGGGCAAGTTATACAACCTCTCTGAACCTCAAGCTTTCCCCCATTTGTAAGATGGGCTTCCCTGGTGGCTCAGACAGTAAAGAATCTGCCTACAATGCAGGAAACACGGATTCGATCCCTGGAGTAGGGAATGGCTATCCATCCAGTATTCTTGCCTGGAGGATTCCATGGGCAGAGGAGCCTGGCGAGCATCTGTCTCTTGGGCGATGGTGATGACTTGGCAAGAAAAGAAATGTAAGAGTATACCATAAAACTGTATTCAAAAAACAGTAGCAATCATCATGATTAGAGCTCTCATTTAATTTTATAAATAATTATAGTTTCTATAATTACAGAAAAGATTAATGGGTTTTGTCTCTTTGTTTTGGTCAGATTTTAAACACAGCACGAAAACATTTTGGAGCTGGTGGAAATCAACGGATTCGCTTCACACTGCCACCTTTGGTATTTGCAGCTTACCAGCTGGCTTTTCGCTACAAAGAGAATTCTAAAGTGGTGGGTTTACTTTTAAGTATGTCACTAATTTTTTCCTCTGTGTGTGTATTTTACTTTATTATGCTAGAAAATTTCAAACATGTACAAATACAAAATGGTGTAGTAAAATCCCAGTTTCAATAACTCAATTCATTACTAGTCCTGTGTTAAATATTACTAATAGTGATGTTGATTACATACTAGTTGAAGGAATCACATTAAAAAAACACTTAGAAATGAAAGATTCGAACAGTTTAAATGATGCTGAAGCTTTTCCTGTGTCTAAAGATCACTTGTGAGAGAGACATTGGTAAGTTTTTCACAGAGTGACTGAGAATGCTTTACTTTTTGAAGAATGATTTTATTTTCTTGGAGTCTTTATAAAGTACAAGTTCTGAAGTGAGGCAGTAGTCTCGTTCAGAGGTTACAGTACATAACAAGTAAGATCTAATATTGGAGAAACATTCTCATAATGGAGAAACAATAATTAATAGAGAAACAAGGTATAATCATGACATAGCATGCCTTTGGCCAGTTTTTATAAGACCGGCCTGTCATGTAATTCCTTTTTTCCCAGTATTTTATGGGTACATGTTTGTAAATGTAATGATAAAGAAACCAACTAGCACATTACTATCTGCCATACACTGTGCCAAGGACTATAATCTTGGATTATTGCATTTATTCCTTGTAAAAGTCTGTGACAGTTACCCTCTCTTAAAGATGAAAAGAATCAATTGCTTTAACATGAAATTTGTATGGTCAAACATGGATAAAATATTTAACCTCACTGGTAATTATAATAGTGAACTTATTTAAAAATCAAACTGGTAAAGAAAAAAGAAAAATGTTCGGCAATGGCAATGGTGTGATGTGAATTCATTCTCATCTAGTAATGGTGAGAATGTGAATTACTGCAGTCTTTCTAGAAAACTCTGGCAGTATGTAACTACAGCCTTAATAAACCCAATATTTCCACTTCTAAAAATTTATACTAAGGAAAAAATTAGGGACTCAATAATGCTTTGTGTTTATAGACGATTTGTTATATTACATTTATTTCCAAAAGAAAGTAAATTATGCTGTATCCTTTTTATGGAATATTTTCTAGTGATTCAAATGGTTTTAAATAATTTTAATATCATGAGGAAAATCATGGTAAAATAAGTGAAAGAAAAGAAGTTGAATACAAATTACATGCAACACTGAGCCCAATTTAACTCTTCTCAGTAAGTACTTTAAAGCAGAAAACAAAACCATACCCAGAGGATCCCAGTTACGTAATATTTACATAGGAAAAAGAAAGGAAGACATTAACATCAGAATGTAATTAGTGATTATTTCTGGGTGGTAGATTTAGGAATGGTTTTAAAGAATTTTTAAAAAATTCTTTTATGTATTTTCCAAATTTTGTCCAATTTGGGAATATGTTGCTTTTTCTGATAGGGAAAAAAAATACCAAATATATAAAAATTGCAAAGCCAGTGACCTCAGATGGTTGTTTTGAGAAGGCATCCTGCTTGATCTACTTGTGGACTCCACAAGGGACCGGAAGATAGTAGGAAAACTGTGAACTCAGCTTTTACCACTTTTCCTATTTGTTCCATAAAAGTTTTATTTAAAATGAATATTCTTAAGCAAGTTAATCTTGAATTTAAGGTAATTTAAACTATTTTTTCTTTTTTTTAGGATGACAAATGGGAAAAGAAATGCCAGAAGATTTTTTCATTTGCTCACCAGACTATTAGTGCTTTGATCAAAGCAGAGCTGGCAGAATTACCCTTAAGACTTTTTCTTCAGGGGGCTCTGGCTGCTGGAGAAATTGGTTTTGAAAATCATGAAACAGTAGCATATGAATTTATGTCCCAGGTGATGATCTGCTCTCTTTCTGGGATGAATCTGTTTGCTTTGTTCAGTCACTTGTTATGTTAATGATGTTAAGTTATGTTATGTTATGTTTTATGTTAATGTGGTGGTACACATGGATTTACTCTTAAAATTAAGCACCCCTTTCCCAACATCTTACACTGTGCTTCTTAATACTGTAGTTTTATTGACTGGTTTGGAGCAGAAAAATTGATCAGAATTACTGGACACTGCTTCCCTGGTGGCTCACACGGTAGAGTCTGCCTGCAGTGTGGGAGACCTGGGTTTGATCCCTGGAGAAGGAAATGGCAACCCACTCCAGTATTCTTGCCTGAAGAATCCCATGGACGGAGGAGACTGGTGGGCTACAGTCTTTGGGGCCACAAAGAGTTGGACACGACTGAGTAACTAATCCTTTCATACTTTCAATGAGCTTGAGGATTTTCAAGTGTGTCATGGTAAAACTTTCATGAGGAAAAAAAAAAATCCCTTTGATAATTCAGTTTGGAATCTCTAGATTAAAAGTTAAAGCAAGTTTCTTTGTTGCAACTTGTCAGCATCTTTGTCTTACAGCTCTCCAAGGGCACATGTATATTCTAATCTGAACTACTCACAGGATGAGGCTTTGATGGGAAATAACTGGAAAATGCTCTAATACATAGTCTCTAAAGGTCTATTCTGCTCTGTGTGCACCAGGCGTTTTCTCTGTACGAAGATGAAATCAGTGATTCCAAAGCACAACTGGCTGCCATCACCTTGATCATTGGTACTTTTGAGAGGATGAAGTGCTTCAGTGAAGAAAACCATGAACCCTTGAGGACTCAGTGTGCTCTTGCTGCATCCAAACTTCTGAAGAAGCCTGATCAGGGCCGAGCTGTGAGCACCTGTGCACATCTCTTCTGGTCTGGCAGAAACACAGACAAAAACGGAGAGGAGGTAAGATGGGAGGTCGTTCCTGCCCAGCAGTGTTACAGGAGAGAGGAGCATTGATAGGGAACACTGCTGTGGTGGTGTGCCTTGGAGGCGAAATAGGTAGAGTGCTTAGACACCTGAGAGGAAATCTGTTTTGTTAAATAAAATGAACAGTAATGTATAGAGAGTTACATCCTGTGGTGAAGCCTCCACTTTGAGGATTCTGCAATGTAACAAGTTTGGACCACTTCCTTTTAAAAATACACAAATATAAAACACTTAATATATAAATATATAAAACAATATATTTGTTTTAAAATATTGCTGTGTACTTTAAAAAGTGAAGAGGATTTAAATTTGTGTCCTTTTAAAATATGAAAGAGCCATAGTAGTGTGTTTATTTCTTTGTGTGAAATGGGACATTTGTAATTCATTGGTCTCTTTAATATTCTTTAATACTCGTCACTGCCTTTTTTCTAGCTGCATGGAGGCAAAAGGGTAATGGAATGCCTAAAGAAAGCTCTGAAAATAGCAAATCAGTGCATGGACCCCTCTCTACAAGTGCAACTTTTTATAGAAATCCTGAACAGATATATCTATTTTTATGAAAAGGAAAATGATGCGGTAAGTGAATAGTAAATTGTTGTTAGTGAAATAATGTTTTCTTTTCCTGTTCTTAGGTTTGACGCATATAAAAGTTTATCATTCTGATACTTTCTTTTTTTGTTTACAAGGGTCAGAGTTTGGAGAGTCCACTTAGTTGGTCTCTTTCATTCTCTAAAGTTCTCTGTCTATATGGATGGCATCTAAGAAAAGAGCTCCCTATGTGCAAGAAAATTCTTATCTCTTTTGCTTATGAATATTTTATAAAAATAGTTCAGTCACTCAGTCATGTTTGACTCTTTGCGATCCCATGGACTGCAGCACACCAGGCTTCCCTGTCCATCTCCAACTCCTGGGGTTTGCTCAGAACCCATGTCCATTGAGTTGGTGATGCCATCCAGCCATCTCATCCTCTATCGTCCCCTTCTCCTCCCACCTTCAATCTTTCCCAACATCAGGGTCTTTTCTAATGAGTCAGTTCTTCGCATGAGGTGGCCAAAGTATTGGAGTTTCAGCTTCAGCATCAGTCCTTCCAATGAATATTCAGGACCAGTTTCCTTTAGGGTGGACTGGTTGGATCTCCTTGCAGTCCAAGGGGCTCTCAAGAGTCTTCTCATCACCACAGTTCAAAAGCATCAATTCTTTGGCACTCAGCTTTCTTTATAGTCCATCACATCCATAC
This sequence comes from Bos indicus x Bos taurus, assembly GCF_003369695.1. NCBI lineage: Eukaryota > Metazoa > Chordata > Mammalia > Artiodactyla > Bovidae > Bos > Bos indicus x Bos taurus. The sequence goes on from NC_040093.1 coordinate 50,814,825, forward strand.
ATGACTACTGGAAAAACCATAGCTTTGACTAGACAGACCTTTGTTGGCAAAGTAATGTCTCTGCTTTTTAATATGCTGTCTAGGTTGGTCATAACTTTTCTTCCAAGGAGCAAGTGTCTTTTAATTTCATGGCTGCAGTCACTATCTGCAGTGATTTTGGAGCCCCCAAAATAAAGTCTGTCACTGTTTTCCCATGTATTTGCCATGAAGTGATGGGACCAGATGCCATGATCTTCGTTTTCTGAATGTTGGGCTTTAAGCCAACTTTTCACTCTCCTCTTTCACTTTCATCAAGAGGCTCTTTAGTTCCTCTTCACTTTCTTCCATAAGGGTGGTGTCATCTGCATATCTGAGGTTATTGATATCTCTCCTGGCAATCTTGATTCCAGCTTGAGCTTCTTCCAGTCCAGCATTTCTCATGATGTACTCTGCATATAAGTTAAATAAGCAGGGTGACAATTTACAGCCTTGAGTTACTCCTTTCCTGATTTGGAACCAGTCACTCTCTGTTTAAAAAAATAAAGAATTTACAAATGCTGAATAGTATTTATCACAAGTATAGAGTAATTCCCAAATAAGGGATTGATCAATATTTATAGGTTAAATAAAATGTTGCTTTTGTTCTTTTACAGGTTTATGAAGTTCTTTTTTTCCATTAAGTATTTTTTGTTTGTTTGTTGATATTTTAGATGAATAGCCAATAGTTTTTCCTGAAGCCAGGGATCATGTTCTCACATCTCTTTTTTTTTTTTTTTTTCATAATTATTCTGGTAACTTCTAAGAGTAACAAAAGCTCTTCAAGATATTCGTATTAAATGACATTATCTTTTATGGTACTACTCGATTGTGAAATTGTATGTATTCTTTTATAGGTCACTATTCAGGTTTTGAATCAGCTTATCCAAAAGATTCGAGAAGACCTCCCAAATCTTGAATCCAGTGAAGAAACAGAGCAGATTAACAAACATTTTCATAACACACTGGAGCACTTGCGTTTGAGGCGGGAATCACCAGAATCTGAAGGGCCAATTTATGAGGGTCTCATCCTTTAAAAAGGAGTCAGGCTCCCATCCTCCTTTCCATGCACATCCAGTAAGGGTTTTATTATACTAGGCTTCCCTTCCATAGATTGTGCCTTTCAGAAATGCTGAGGTAGGTTTCCCGTTTCTTACCTGTGGTGTGTTTTACCCAGCACCTCCGGACACTCACCTGCAAGACCTTAATAAAATTATTCACTTCATAAGTGTTCAGGTCTGTCTGCTCATCCTAAGTAGCATGATTGATCTGCTATTTAAAATTCCTGTGATCTGTTTAAAAGAAACAAACAAACAAAAAAGCCAAAAAACCCCCACTTATCTCTGTTACTAATGAAGCGCCCCTTTCGTTTTTTCTGTTTTGTTTCACTGTTGAGTGTATAATTTCCTTCATTCCTTGGAAGTACTAACCTGAAAGTATCTTTGTTCTGAAATTAATTTAGAGGAAAGGAATACTGTATGTGAAATTCAGCTTGGGCTTCTTCCAAATTGCAAGATCAGGCCATGTGTAATATTTTCCCTAAAATTAGAGAATATTAATGCATGTTTGAGGATTTTAAAGCACCATGGTCTAAACCAGAAGCTATATTTTGCATATTTGGACTCAGCCATCCATTAAGAACTTATGTTGTCTTCTGGACATATTTATCAAAATAATGTTGTTCTAAATAGTATAAAATAGAAAATTTGTGATCTATATAATTTATGTATAACCTTCATTGTTGTAAATTTAGGGGGAAATGCATCATACAGTTATGATTTTTTTTCACCAGTGAAACAATAAAGTTGCTATTAACAATTTTGGACCTTTTTCCTTTCATACTATCTATTTTAAATTTATTTATTTTTTAACTGAAGGAGAATTGCTTTACAGAATTTTGTTGTTTTCTGTCAAACATAGACATGAATCAGCCATAGGTGTACATATGTCCCTTCCCTACCCATCCCTCCCCTCTAGGTTGATACAGAGCCCCTGTCTGAGTTCCCTGAGACATACAGCAAATTCCCATTGGCTATTTTGATTCATAAAAGGAACTAGCAGAGTGCGTTTGCAGTTTAATGTACATTGTTGTTAAGTTAACCAGTGAGTGGGTGCCAGGTGCGTTTCATTTCCTGCATCAGTCACCTCTTCCCCAGCTGTACTATGCCACTCCAGGTAGCCGCCTTGAAATGGGTGAAGAGCTACCCTCCTGTGAAGAAAGCTAATGGTCCGTTACTGGTGTTCTTTCATACATGAAAGCAAACATCTTGAACATCTCCCAGGACATATGTACATCATACAGATAAGTCACTTAACATCCATGTGTGCAACAGCACTGCTCCACTGAACTTCCTCTTCCGGCTTTTAAGGACACACTGTAACTGTGCTCATTCAGTATTTTTACCCTTGACCTATTAATTCAGTCCCCACTGTGGTTCCTGTAGGTGGCACTGAGTCACAGTGGCTAAGAGCAGAGGCTTTGTCTGGAGTCAGGTGGCTTGGAGTCAAGACCCAGTACCACTTAGCTAGCTTTTGTTCTAGGCGCTGAACTTAACCTCTGTGGCCTCAGTTTCTTCATGTGTAAACTGGGACACTTGTACCACAGAGGTGGCATGACCCTATGTATTAATACATCAAGCTCCTGTAAAGTTCTGAGAACAGTGTCTGACTTTAAGTCCTCGATTGTTGGCTATCATTATTACTGGGTATAAAAATATCTGTATCAAAGCGTGGAATAAAATTTACTGATCTTTTCTGCCCTTGTATCTTTGACGTTTGGAAAAAGTTCTGAGATAGTGAGAGATAACTAGAGAATTAAAGGTTCTCTGAAGATTTGGGAGATGGATATTTCCCCTCAGCTGGGCTGCCATTCTGTAGACCCTTTCAGAGTAAATCACCGAAAGAGAACACCCACTCTTCACATGGTCAATGCAGAATGTTTAATACTGGTAATTCGGTGATTTCACCCTATTTGCAATGTACACAAAGCCTTAATTCAGGGTAAAGGAAACAATCTCCAAAGGAGGATCCAAGCAATACATACTCTGAGCTTCTGGAAATTTAGAAAATGCCACTTTAGGCCATGCTGGTACTTGGGAAATGACTTTGGTTAAATACTCTGTGAATATAAGAAACAGTACTAGGGATGAACAGTGACAAAAGGAGTGGATCTTATCTAGCTGCACTTCAGTCACTTGAAGACATTAAAAACATAATAATAGATGTAAAAAACCCAGGCCACTTTCCACACCAATGAAATATAAATCTTTTTTGTTTTTTTTAAAAAAAGCTTCCCAAGTGGTTTCAGACTGCAGCTGAAACTAAAACATTGTGTGGACTTCAGAGTCTACTTCTGAGAAGAGGCCAAACCTTGCTATTTTCTAATCAAAACTGAACATAGATTACTTGTACAAAAGATGAAACATGATGAAAGGAATCAAAGGAAAGTTACTCTTTTCACTTCCATTTTTTTCCTCTGTCTCATTTAAGATAGTCTCACCCTGCTGATTAATTTCTTAGTTTCTACATATCTTACGAGAGGGTGACATAGTAGTTATTACAGCCAAAGTCCATAGGGCTTTCAACCTCCCAATTTTCTGATGACTCACAGAGATGCTGTGATGGTCTGTGTTCACACAATGTATGAGTGGCTAAATCAAGAGTGGAACCAGGTCTTCTGACTCCTGAGCCAGCATACAAGGTACTCCTGTGAGTGGTCACTAGTGATTGCCCAAGAAAACCCTGTCCTGCAGCTGTCAGCCCTGGAAACGCAGAGGTAATCCCTTATTCAGAAGCAGAGACCCTTCCCGCCCAGCACTGTCCTGAGGGAGGCAGCCGTGAATTCCTACTAGGGAAGGCGAGAAACCACTTGGCACCCACATCACATTTCCACTGGGCTGGAATTTGAATCTTATCTCCAGCTGAGGTTATGTTAACATTAACCAGAAAATAGATCTAGTGCTGTCCAGATCAGACACTGGGAATACATCAAACAAGACAGGCCTCTGCCCCCTTAGGACTTGGTTTCTAAGAGGAGACACACACACAGATCCAGAATACAGTGTCAAGTGGTGCTAAGCACGAGTATAGCAGGGAAGAGGGGCTGGACAGGGCCAGGGCTGTTCCGTGACATGGGTGACGCAAGGAAGGCCTCTGGGGAGGGATGACAATTGAACAGAGGCCTGGAGAAACTCAGGGTGAGCCTATACAGAGAGAACACTGGGTGGAAAGATAAAGGCACCTTAATAGGACTTGAGATTTGCATTCCATTCTGAACCATATCCTCCTTCATGGATCACAGCCTTCTCATGGTGAAGGGACTTGCGGAACTCAGTGAAGCCATGCCATACAGGGCCACCCAAGATGGACACGTCATAGTGGAGGGTTCTGACAACGTGGTCCATTGGAGAACAAAATCATGACCCCCTCCAGTATTCTTGCCTCAAGAACCCTATGAATAGAATGAAAAGGCAAATGGACATCACCAGATGGTCAATACCGAAATCAGATTGATTATATTCTTTCAGCTGAAAATGGAGAAGCTGTATACAGTCAGCAAAAACAAAGCCTAGAGCTGACTGTGGCTCAGATCATGAGCTCCCTATTGCAAAATTCAGGCTTAAATTGAAGAAAGCAGGGAAAACCACAGGCAATTCAGGTAAGACCGAAATCAAATCCCTTATGGTTATGCAGTGGAGATAGCAAATAGATTCAAGGGATTAGATCTGGTAGACAGAATGTCTGAAGAACTATGAACAGAGATGTGTAATATTTTACAGGAGGCAGTGACCAAAACAACCCCAAAGAAAAATGTAAGAAGGCAAAGGGGTGGTCTGAGGAGGCTTTACAAATAGCTGAGAAAAAGAAGAGAACTGAAAGGCAAGGGAGAAAGGAAAAGATTTACCCAACTGAATGCAGGGTTCCAGAGAGTAGCAAGGAGAGATAAGAAAGCCTTAGTGAACAATGCAAAGAAATAGAGGAGTATAATAAAATGGGAAGCGATCCCCTCAAGAAAATTGGAGAAATCAAGGGACCATTTCATGCAAAGATGAGCGCAATAAAGGATAGAAAATGCAAGGACCTAACAGAAGCAGAAAAGATTAAGAAGAGCAAGAATACACAGAACTATACAAAAAAGGGACTTACTTGGTGGCTCAGATGGTAAAGAATCTGCCTGCAATTCAGGAGATGTGGGTTTGATCCCTGAAGGAAATGCTACTCACTCCAGTATTCTTACCTGGAGAATTCCATGGGCAGAGGAGCCCAGCAGGCTGCAATCCATGGGGTTGCAGAGAGTCAGATATGACTGAGCAATTAATACTCAGTTCAGTTCAGTTATTCAGTTGTGTCTGACTCTTTGCAACCCCAAGAATCACAGCACGCCAGGCCTCACTGTCCATCACCAACTCCCGGAGTTCACTCAAACTCATGTCCATCGAGTTGATGATGCCATCCTATACAAAAAAGTCTTAATCAACTGGATAACCATGATGGTGTGATCACTCACCTAAAACCAGACATCCTGGAGTGTGAAGTCAAATGGGCCTTAGGAAGCATTACTACAAGCAAAGCTAGTAGAGGTAATGGAATTCCAGCTGAACTATTGAAAATCCTAAAAGATGATGCTGTGAAAGTGCTGCACTCAATATGTCAGAAGATTTGGAAAACAGCAGTGGCCACAGGACTAGAAAAGGTCAGTTTTCATTCCAAACAAAGAAGGGCAATGCCAAAGAATATTCAAACTACTGCACAGTTGCACTCATTTCACATGCTAGCAAGTTAATGCTCAAAATCCTTCAAGTTAGGCTTCAGCAGTACATGAACCAAGAACTTTCAGATGTACAAGCTGGATTTAGAAAAAGCAGAGGAACCAGAGATCAAATTGCCGACATTCATTGGATCATAGAGAAGCAAGGGAATTCCAGAAAGACATCTTTTTCTGCTTCATTGACTATGCCAAAGCTTTGTGTGGATCACAATGAACTGTGGAAAATTCTTAAAGAGATGAGAATACCAGACCACCTTACTTGTCTGCAGAGAAACCTGTATATGAGTCAAGAAGCAATAGTTAAAACCTTAAATGGAACAACTGACGGGCTCAAGATTGGGAAAGGAGTATGTCAAGTCTATATATTGTCACTCTGTTTATTTAACTTATATGCAGAGTACATTATGTGAAATGCCAGGCTGGATGAATCACAGACTGGAATCAAGATTGCTGGGAGAAATATCAACAACTTTGATTGTTGAGAAAAGTAAAAGCGCTTCAGAACAAGTTTTAAATATTTAATTCTTCTAAGAGCTAATTCTCCCAAGATTTTAAAATTGTCAAAATAGAGTTCTGATTGAAAAAGAAGACTTTTTTAAGCAATAGATTACTCTTGAGTTTCTTTATTTCTTCCTTTCTTTCTTTTTTAAAAAATGCTATGCAGGCAAGTCACTGTAGAAATCAAATTCCTTTAAGAAGAACCAGTGCAAGAATTTAAATTTGGCATCTTGATCAAAACTACTGTAACAAGTGGAAACAGTGATATCTAAAGCTTACCAACTATCGACTCTTCAGCAGATTAACAAATACTTAGCCCAGGACATTTGAGATCAAATTGAAAATGGAAAGTTTTCTCATAAGCCCTTAGAGGCAGATCTGAACAAGCATACATAGAAGAGGGAAAAGAGAGAGTGAAAATAAAACTTAACATTATGCAGATTTATGCCTTATTTTTCAGCATTTTTTTTTTTATGTTGGTTCTCTCAACCTGGTTTTGCTTTTTATTAGATCTGTATAGTTTGGTTAATTAGTGAGTTGGTTTTATATTTAAGCTACAATTAATCTTTTTTCTTTGATATTTATTTCTTTGCCTTTTTTAACTACTTTGAATTTTTAAATGTTTTATTCAGTCTTTAGAGCATCACAATGGCAATATGTATTTCCCTTAAAACACTGCAAACAAATATACTAGGAGTGCACCATTTTAATCTTTACTAGTTATTGTGAGATTGCTGTGTAAGTTAATAAACACATTTGTAAATACATTGTTTGCAGGAAGTAAATTTCTGAGTTACAGCTCAGGAAAAGCCCGCTGAATTTATGTTGTAAGCATTACTTAACACAGTATAAGGATGAAAAGACAGCAAAAATATCTTCATACTTCCTCATCCCCTCATTGCAACAAAGCCCTTAACTGGGAGAACCTTATTCCCCTCTCTTTCCTCTTCCTCCTCCACTTCCCACTTACTATATCACCTTATAATATTCAGAGAGCACTTGGATTATGGGTCTGAATAGAGAAATGCTTTCAGATAATCATTAGCCCACATACCCCAGTAACTTGTACTCAAAGATGGGATGGAGTTGTAAAGTGCTTTTATAATACAATATTATTGTTAAAGGCAAGGGTTGACTCTTTTGTTTTCTTTTGACATGGCATGTCCTGAAATAAATATCAATTCAATATGGCAGATGGGTCAGTCATATTCTTTATTTGGAAGAAGTTGTGATTTCTGATATGGGGATGATTGTCTTCCTACACTGTAGCATTTGATGTATCTTTAAGGCAGTAACCAGTTATGCTGCTTTTAATATTGGTCTTTTTATTTGGCTTGGGGTTCTTCAACAGAAGCAGTGAAGTGTGTTCATAGTGCAGATTTTCTGTTTAATAAAGTTTTGCTGCCAAAAAAATGTATAAATAAACTGTTAAAAAAAAAAAAAAACAACTTTAAATATGAAGATGGTACTACTTTAATGGCAGAAAGAGAAGAGGAAATAAGAGCCTCTTGGTGTGAGAAGAGAGTGAAAAAACTGGCTTAAGACTCAACATTCAAAAAAACCAAGATCATGGCATCTGGTCCCATCACTTCATGGCAAATAGAAGGGAAAAAAGGGGAAGCAGTGACATTTTATTTTCCTGGGCTCCAAAATCACTGCTCATGGTAACTGCAGCCATGAAATTAAAAGACGCTTACTCTTTGAAGAAAAGCTATGAAAAACCTAGGCAGCATATTAAAAAGCAGTGACATTACTTTGCCGACACAGGTCCGATAATCAAAGTATGGTTTTTCCAGTACTCATGTATGGATGTCAGAGTTAGACCAGGAAGAACTGACACTTCCTGCCAAAGAACTGACACTTTCCAACTGTGATGCTGGAGAAGACTCTTGAGGGTCCCTTGGACAGCAAGGAGATCCAACCAGTCCATCCTAAAGGAAATCATCCCTGGATATTCATTGGAAGGACTGATGCTGAAGCTGAAGCTCCAATACTTTGGTCACCTGATGCGAAGAGCTGACTCATTAGAAAAGACCCTGATTCTGGCAAAGATTGAAGGCAAAAGGAGAAGGGGACAGCAGAGGATGAGATGGTTACATAGCATTACTGACTCAAAGGATATGAATGAACAGTCTCTGGGAGATAATGAAGGACAGGTGTGCTGCAATCCATGGGATTGCAAAGAGGACTTAGCAACTGGACAGGATTTAGTGACTGGACAAGACTTTGTGGCTGAACAAGACTTTGTGACTGAACAACAACAACAATCCTAGGCCATCCTAGACCATCTTGTCTCCAGCTGACCTGCCTGCTGACCACAGATGCATGAGAAAGCTCATCAGCAATCGATCAGACTGAATCAGACTGAATCAGACCAGAACTGTGTAGCTGACCTCTTTAGGTCACTAAGTTTTAGGATAGTTTGTTTCATAGTAATAAATACTGATACCCATTCATTCAATGAAATATCTTGGAGCAATTTGAAAGAATGAAGGGAACATATGCATATTGGTATGTGCATGGAAAGCTTGCTGACACAAATTAATATTTACAAAGTGTGTAATTCTACAAGCTAACCTATAGCCCTCTAACAATTTCCCCCATTTCTGCATGCTAGCCTTTGTTGATCTCTATTGTAGTCAGATAACTCTATACATTGATGTCCTTGTTAAAATAAGTTTTGAAATGCCCATGTTAAACAGATTTATTTCAGGATTGTCAGTGAATCCTTCAGAACGGGTAGTGTATGCTGCTGCCCTATTGTTATTTGACATTAATACCCGCTTCCCATTGAGAGAGTCAATTCCTAGGCAGGTTGATAAGAAGTCCGGGAGTCCCGGAGGAGATAGGGGTCTGGAATTGGGTGGAGTCCCGGAGGAGATAGGGGTCTGGAATTCTCAAGGAGGAGGAAAGGATAAACATCTTTTTTTTCTCTACATTCCTTAGTCTTAGTCACATAAAATGTTTTTTCTTTAAGCCCAGAACTGATGATTACACAACAAACAACTCAGTTTAAACTCTCTACTAAGGATTATAAAACAACAATGTATCCTGCTTGAGGACAGTTTCTCCTTCCTGAAAACCTTCTGGCTAATCCTGTTATCTTAAAATGTAAATTATGGGAGTGGGTCTAGTAAGATCTTTACAACCTTGAAACATTCTTTTGATTTATTGTAATAAATATAACTCCCTTGCTAACACTAGCGAGGGGGACACTTTCCACCCCCCCTTCCGATGTCTATATCAGAAGCTTTCTCTGTCCCTCAACGTCCGCTGGATCATCGAAAAAGCAAGAGAGTTCCAGAAAAACATCTATTTCTGCTTTATTGACTATGCCAAAGCCTTTGACTACGTGGATCACAATAAACTGTGGAAAATTCTGAAAGAGATGGGAATACCAGACCACCTGACCTGCCTCTTGAGAAACTTATATGCAGGTCAGGAAGCAACAGTTAGAACTGGACATGGAACAACAGACTGGTTCCAAATAGGAAAAGGAGTACGTCAAGGCTGTATATTGTCACCCTGCTTGTTTAATGTTAGGTAGGTCGAATAGGGAAAAGAAGTCCAAAATTGTGGTGGCTAAAAGACAAGGAAGGGAAAAGCCCGCGAAAATAGAACAAAGGAAGGTCAAAGGAAGGTCCAAGGACCAGAGTGAAGATTTCAGGTAGAACAAATAGCACTCCTGGCTAAGCCCAGTTTGCACACGGCAGCCCAGGTGGCGGAAAAAAACATAAAAGGAGCCAAAGCGCTTTCTTGCTCTCTTTCTCTCCCTCATGCCTACGCTCTTTCTCTCTCTCTCCATCTCTCACTCTCTCTCTCCCCCTCCCCCACACACTCCTCCACTCTCTTCTCTTCGAGTCTTTGGGTTGGCATGCCCTCACGCTTCGAGGATGGATTCTCCTACTATCTTCTAAAGAAAATAGAGCTGTAACAACTGATTTGCCTAAAAGCTATAACACGGTTTGTCCAAGACCCGAGAGCTGTGATGTGCTGAGGGCTTTAATGTCCGTAGCTCCAAATCTTTGTTGTAACAAGACAAAGAACCGAGGAATGTACACTTGCATGACATTTAACTTATATGCAGAGTACATCATGAGAAAGGCTGGGCTGGAAGAAGCACAAGCTGGAATCAAGATTGCCGGGAGAAATATCAATAACCTCAGATATGCAAATGACACCACCCTTATGGCAGAAAATGAAGAGGAACTAAAAAGCCTCTTGATAAAAGTGAAAGTGGAGAGTGAAAAAGTTTGCTTAAAGTTCAACATTCAGAAAACGAAGATCATGGCATCTGGTCCCATCACTTCATGGCAAATACATGGGGAAACAATGGAAACAGTGTCAGACTTTATTTTTGGGGGGCTCCAAAATCACCACAGATGGTGATTGCAGCCATGAAATTAAAAGATGCTTACTCCTTGAAAGGAAAGTTATGACCAACCTAGACAGCATATTAAAAAGCAGAGATATTACTTTGCCAACAAAGGTTCGTCTAGTCAAGGCTATGGTTTTTCCAGTGGTCATGTACGGATGTGAGAGTTGGACCGTGAAGAAAGCTGAGCGCCGAAGAATTGATGCTTTTGAAGTGTGGTGTTGGAGAAGACTCTTGAGAGTCCCTTGGACTGCAAGGAGATCCAACCAGTCCATTCTAAAGGAGATCAGTCCTGGGTGTTCATTGGAAGGACTGATGCTGAAGCTGAAACTCTAGTACTTTGGCCACCTCATGCGAAGAGTTGACTCATTGGAAAAGACTCTGATGCTGGGAGGGATTGCGGGCAGGAGGAGAAGGGGACGACAGAGGATGAGATGGCTGGATGGCATCACCGACTCGATGGACATGAGTTTGAGTGAACTCCGGGAGTTGGTGATGGACAGGGAGGCCTCGTGTGCTGTGATTCATGGGGTCGTGAAGAGTTGGACATGACTGAGCAACTGAACTGAACTGATACAAAAGCTCTCGAGTGATCAAGACTGGTCCCTGGTCCCGAAGTTAAATCTTCTTCAGAGATCACGAATTGGACACCATTCACCACCTTGCCTTAACATCCCTAGAGAGTAATGGTTCATACAGTACACTTTGGGAAATGCTGTCTTGTTTATTCTTGGGATAACTAGCTCTATGAACTCTGCTGTGTTTCTCTGCCACTTTGCTGGAAGGCTTTCTGATTTGTGTATTGTGCTGTGTCCTGTGTCTTATTCTTGTCAAATTCATTCCCCAAAACCCATTATAATAAAAGTAAGTAGCAAATAGTTTCTGCTTTAAAAAACATTCCCCTGACTTTCCCCATCAGCATTAGCCTTTATGTACACACACAATTGTTACTTTGTCCAATGTGCGCATTTCAGGTCAAAGTGATCTATTTCAGAAAATTGGACTTACTTAAACTATCTTGATGAAAGGATTGTACTTGGGGCCCTGGAAGAGAAGTGATCCTCTCTTGGAGAGAAGAGGACTCACAGCACTGGCCTTGGAGGTAGAAGTCCTGGAAATTCAGGCTCTGAAAGAAATCAAAGATGACACAAACAAATGGAGAGTTATATCATGTTCTTGGATTGAAAGAATCAATATTGTGAAAATGACTATACTATACAAAGCAATCTACGTATTCAATGAATCTTTGTCAAATTACCAAGGGCATTTTTCACAGAATTAAAACAAAAAATTTTACATTTTGTATGGAAACACAAAAGACTCCAAACAGCAAAAGTAATCTTGAGAAAGAAAAATGGAGCAGGAGGAATCAGACTCCCCAGCCTCAGACTATACTACAAAGCTACAGTGATCAAAAACAGGACTAGCACAAAAACAGAAATATACATCAAAGGAACAGGATAGACGATCCATCTAAAGGAGGCAAGAATATACCACAGAGAAAAAGCAGTCTCTTTAATAAGTGGTGCTGGAAAAACTGGATAGATACATGTAAAAGAATAAAAACAGAACACTCTTTAACACACAAAAGAAAAAACTCAAAATGGATTAAAGAATTAAATGTAAGGCCAGATAGTATAAAACATTTAGAGGAAAATATATGCAAAACATTGATAAATTGCAGCAAGATTTCAACCCACTACACAGAGTAATGAAAATAAAAACAAAAGTAAACAAATGAGACCTAATTAAATTTAAAAGCTTTTGCACAGCAACAGAAATGATAAACAAAATTTAAAGACATCCCTCAGAATGGGAGAAAACATTTGCAAATGAAGCTACGGACAAGGGATTAATCTCCGAAATGTACAAGCAGCACATGCACCTCAATATCAAAAAAACGAACAACCCGAACAAAAAATGGGTGGAAGACCTAAAGACTTCTTTCTCCAAAGAAGATATTCGATGGCCACCAAACACAGGACAAGATGCTCAACATCACTCATTATTAGAGAAGTCCAAATCAAAACTACAATGAGGTATCACCTCACACTAGCCAGAATGGCCATCTTCAGAAAAATCTACAAACAATAAATGCTAGAGTGGGTACGGAAAAAAGGGAACCTCCTACACTGTTGGTGGGAATGTAAATTGGTGCAGCCACTATGGAGAACAGTATGGAGGTTTCTTTAAAAACTAAGAATAGGGCTATCGTATGATCCAGCAATCCCAGTGCTAGGCATATATCCAGAGAAAACCACAATTTGAAAGCATGCATGCGCCTTGACGTTCACTATTTACAATAGCCAGAACATGAAAGCAACCTAAATGTCTATCAGTGGAGGAACGGATAAAGAAGGTGTGGTGTATGTGTATACAATGGAATATTACTCAGCCATAAAAAGGGATGAAATAGTGCCATTTACAGGGACATGAATGGTCCTAGAGACTGTCATAAAGAGTGAAGTAAGTCAGAAAGAGAAAAACAAATATCATGTAATATTGCTTATATGTGGAATATGGAAAAATGGTACAGACAAGTTTATTTGCAAAAGAGAGAATCTCAGATGTAAAGAACAAACTTATGGTTACCAAGTAGGGGAAGGGGGCGTGGGATAAATTGGGAAATTGACATATATACACTAGTATGTATAAAATAGATAACTAATGAAAACCTACAGTATAGCTCAGAGAACTCTATTCAGTGCTCTGTGGTGATCTAAATGAGAGGGACATCTTTTAAAAAAGTGGATATATGTATACATGTAACTGATTCACTTTGTTGCATGGCAGAAACTAACATAACACTGTAAAGCAGCTATATTCCAATAAAAATTAAAAATAAGAAATCCAGACATTGGTATGAAGGCACTGGATCCTCGGGGGTTGCTGAGCCCCAGTTTGTTCTGTTTATCCAAAAATGAGGATGGTGTCATAGGGAAGTTTCAGGGACATTCTGGTGGTGAGAGAAATTAATGAGGGTGAAACTGTGTGCTGGACCTGGGGTTGTCAGTCCAGGCCCCTACATTTCTGCACAGCAGGAACAGAAAAGGAGGGTATCTATTTGTATGACTGAAATAGCCATAAATATCTAGCAGAGCTGGATCCATGGACTCCAGTAATACCATTAAGAACAGCTTTTCTCCATTTTCCAACAGATTTTCTGTCTTGACTCTTATTAGAAGAGGGGACCTAAATAACAAATGCCCACTAAAATGAGGGAAAGATCCATAGTCTTCACCACTCATTGTTGACTTATGTCAGGCCTTGGCTCACTGATGTCCCTTGTCATGACCTTGGCCTGTAACTTTAAGACCTATAATTAGTCTCAGAATCAGGAAGAAAGGGGCTGTCAGCCCAACCTCTGCCTCGTTTCCTGAACACCGATTTTTACCCAATTCCTTTTCTTTTTGTACCAAGAGATGAGGGTGTTGCGTGCTTGAAGACAAACTCCTCATTTGGGGAGGTGGATAGAAGACATAAAGCTTGGCCATACTTAGAAATACAGATGGAACTGGACTGAATGCCCCTTTTCATTCACTGATTCAGGTTGGTGGTGTTCGTGAATCCTAATTTGTAAATGAAAGACTTTTGGCTTTTCTGCTGCTGCTAAGTCACTTCAGTCATGTCTGACTCTGTGTGACCCCAGAGATGGCAGCCCACCAGGCTTCCCCGTCCCTGGGATTCTCCAGGCAAGAACACTGGAGTGGGTTGCCATTTCCTTCTCCAATGCTTGAAAGTGAAAAGTGAAAGGGAAGTCGCTTAGTTGTGTCCGACTCCTAGCGACCCCACGGACTGCAGCCTACCAGGCTCCTCCATCCATGGGATTTTCCAGGCAAGAGTACTGGAGTGGGGTGCCATTGGCTTTTCTATTTGGTGGAAAAGACAATCCTAGGGAGGGAGGAAGGAGAGACAGAAAGAAGAAGAGAAGAAAGAAGAAGGAGGAGGAAAAGGAGAAAGGAGAATGAC